>NC_084990.1:20661829-21021230 GCF_963691925.1 Scomber scombrus
AATGAGCATTCATGACTCTGATTTTTTCCCCCTTTTGCAAACGTGATTATTGTTAAGGTTAGTCATGCTTTTTTTTGTCAGAAACTGTAATGAATTAGATGATTATTTATGCACATTAAGTTAGTTTTTGAGGTAATTGCAGTTTACTTGATTATTTACATATTTGACTTTATTTCCAAAGGCAAATATTTCACCTTTTATAGTCTTTATTTGACAGCCATACTCACTTGTTAACACTAACTTGCATTATATGTTTAATTCAAACTAGCTCCACCTCAAACACCTACAGCATTGAAAATACTGTAAGTATGTTAAGGCATGGCATCAGTGTACCAATAATATACTGTACACACACTCTATAATAGTCTTTTCTGCAGTACTGTCTTGTGATGCCTAAGTACATTTTCCTGATATTTGGCATATTTTACTTCACTTAAAAGTTTACTTTACTTTAGTGAAATATCTAAATGCTTCCAGCACTGTGTATGAAAATGCAGAAAGAGACCAACAGAAATGCCTCTGATTGTCCTCCTCTCATGTTTAATCGTCCTCACAGTAGAACAGTCTGTGCTTAGCAAAGAAATCCCCTGAATGTTTTTTTTATCAGAGTTTCAACCACAAAAACAGAAATGTTCTGTGTAAAAACGACGACCGCTTCATCACAAGGCCAAATTGAGCATCTTCACATCTGCAGCCAGTTAGGAAAACCTCAGTGTAACCCAGTTAACTTGTGTTTTGACTGCACCATTTGTGCATATGCTGCATATTTATACAGTAATACGTAAAACACAAATATGGCCATGTTTTGAGGAGCATTTGGCATGTGTGACTATGATTTTGAATCATTTATTCCTTCAACCTCTGCAAGATGCTTCAGTGACAGTTGTTTCACTCTTTTTTTTGCATTAGTGCTTTAAGTGTAAAGGACAACAAAATGTTTCAAAAGTAAAAAGCAAACATCAAAACAAACATTGAAACTTACAAAACTGTGACAAAAATAACAATTATCAAAGAGGCATCAGTCTACACACACTCACGTTTAAGCATTATTAGCCTGGAGGCATTGAACATGTTGGCCTCAAACTTTAACTGAAGAAAATATCCAATTTTTACTCCTGCTGCATAACAAACATATTCCTGGGTTTAAGTGAAGTTCCCAAACAAACTGATGGGAAAAGAAAACAAACAAAGAAAAAACTCCTAAACATTTACATCCAAAAAGATTACACAGAACTCATTAAGGACTTCCATCTCTGAAAGACGAGTTTACAAGTAAACACTTGAAGGCAGCATCCTCTTTCTGGGAAAACTGAATTCTTTGAGAGGGGAGAAAAACCCAACACATACCCAAAAACAAAACATGAAATCCAAGAGCATGGACTACACTCTGCAGTCACCACTAAGTGATGTGTTGGGTTGTGAAATGTGTTTCTAGGAAATAGACGGAGAACAAAATGATCGCAATGATCGAAAAAACAGTCGGAGCAGCACGAACAGCTGATCACACGCACGCACGCATGCATACACACACACGCGCGCGCACACACACACACACACACACACACACGCGCGCGCGCGCGCACACACACACACACACACACGTGCAAACAGATCAGTAGTTATCCATTTTTTTCAAAGTGAAAATGTGGCTTTAACAAGAAGCACGTGCACTGAAATAATAACCTGTCCCTCTTTTTTTCCTTCTTTTTTTCTGGAGGAAAAAAGCCCATCAGTGTGTAAATCTGGGAGGAGTTAAAAGTTATAGTGACTCCAGCTGCTCCTCCAACTCGGGTCACAACAATCAGGCTGCTGAAGGAGGAGGAGGAGGAGGAGGACTTGTTGGATTCTGTGATGAAGGAAAACAGGGGAAAACACACACTCACACACACTTACACTCTCTTCGCTTATTTCTCCTGATCCTGGAGCAATAAATCCACATCCTATCCGTCTCTTTTTTTGACGATGAGCTCAAGCAGAGCAGCCCGGGCTCACTTTGTCCAACTTTTCCCCGAGTTTGGAGGAGCTGAACTTGAAGCTTTTCATTCCTAGAGGTAAGAAGATCAAACTTTTTTTTAAAACTCAACCTTTGCATGCAGATTTCCCCAGATGGAGTTATAATCATGTTTACGCACAGATGACGCATTAGCAGGTAAAAACGAGCAGCTTCTACAGGTGTTTAGGGTTTTAAAAGAAGGGGGAAAAAAGACTCAGTCATCCAGTAATAATGAAGGAGATAAACAGTGGTGGTAAAGGTATTCAGATCCTACGCCATAATGTAAAATACTCCATTCAATGTAAAAATCCTATAGTTTAATGTGCACTTAAGTAAAAGTTGGGAAGTATTATCAGAAATGTGTAATTATAGTATTAAAAGTAAATGTTCTCATTATGCAGCAGGATTGTCCCCTCTTTAACAATGCATCATATTAACTAAAAAGTACAATATTTCCTTTTTGAGAGGAGTGAAGTGGCATAAAATGGACATAAAGAAATCAGAGACATTTAAAAGTGTATTTTGCTAATTATTTATTGATAGTTTCATGTAAAGTTTGTCTTTTTGAGCAAGTTTTAAGACCTTTTTTAAGGAGTTGTCATACTTTGATGTGTGAGTTCAGACTTAACATAGTGTAGAAACATACTGGATATTCAAGTTTATTCAAAGAAACTTGATTAAACACTGGATATAACAGGAACATGTATAGGCATATATATGTTTAATTGATTTTTCTGTCTTCTGTTTGTCTTTGTTGTTGTTTGAACTTGCAGAGTAATGTAAAGTATGTAAGATTGGACAGAACATTTATTGATGACAAGTTTGTGAGTAATTTATAAAGTACAGCTGCCAAACATGTGGCTGCTTCCTAAAAATAATGACCATTTCTTCCATATTTCACTTTTATTTTTGTTTTTACTGTTGGCCAGACAAAATTGGACAATTTTCGGACATGACATAAGTTTTTTTGTTAGTTGATCAAGAAATGTTTTCACTATTTTCACATTTTAATCTACTTAACACATAAATGGAGAGCTGGGCTGTATGACCAACAGGGAAAGTAGAGCGAACCACCACAGAGCCCCAAAAGTTTCAGTCTCACAGTGTGTGTCTGCTGGTTTATGTTCAAAGTTTAGTCATGACCTTGGAAAAATAATCTCACCAAATTGTAGCTGTTCTGGAGCTTTCAATCACATCACATGATGCTTGTCGGCAAATTTAGAGGTTTTTTAAAAAATTACATTTTACAGTTTTTCTTGTTACTTTCTTGTTTCTTCTCGTGTTTCTTCTTGTGTTTCTTCTCAGCTATGTTGGCTTAAAAGCAGAAGTTCAAAGAATTAAAAATATACTTGAGAATATTGACAATGTGCACTGACTGATACTGAGGCCTTTAATGTAGAAACAAACATTATTATTTAATCTCAGGGTCATCTTCCTGTGTCAAAATCCAGTTTTTCATTATTTCACTTTTGTGCCTACATGTTGCATATTCTTAAATGTGTATTCAAATAGCAGCACAGCCAATCAGGGGTAGTATACATTAAAACAATACAGTGCACATGGCAGCGGCAGGGGGTGGAGGGGGAGGTCAAAAGGGGCCCAGCAGCAGAGGCCCCCTCCCAGCAGGGTAATCTGCAATGAAGTACCGTACATTTAGTGTTTGTTCTGTGATGCTCAAACAGTTCAATACTGGTAAATGTACAATGTGTCTGCAGCACTCCTATCTCTCTCCTATCTCCTGTCATGTATCTGCTGCATTTATACAGATTTCATGTAACAGACTGTTTAGATTATATTTGTTGTGTGTGTGTGTGTTTGGAGCTGCAGCTAATAATTATTTTAATGATGATTCAATCAATCATTTCACTTAAAAAAAAACTTTAGAAAATAGTAAGAAATCCCAAATGTGACGTCTTTAAATGTCTTTATTTGTTTGAACCACCAATCCAAAAGATATTCAATTTACAATCATATAAATCAGAGAGAAGCTTCACAAGTTATTGATTGATAGATAGATAGATAGATAGATAGATAGATAGATAGATAGATAGATAGATAGATAGATAGATAGATAGATAGATAGATAGATAGATAGATAGATAGATAGATTATTTATCCAGAGGGAAATTCACACATTGCAGCAGAACCACCCAACTAAAAGATACTAAGCAACATTTATGTAAAGAGAAAACTAAATCTAAGAAAACACAACCAAAGTTTTTCAAGTAGCTATGATTAAAACTGATGAAGCCATTAGTGCATAACTGTTGATGCTGGTCAGATAAGTGGAAGTGCCTTAAAGTATTTGAAAATGTGCAGAGTTACTAAAACTTGTGCCAAATAGGCTGATAGAGCAGTTGTGCAGATAAGAAGTAAAAATAACAGCATGTTTTGAAGTGAGTTTTAAGTAAACTATAATTTTTGTTTCTGCAACAAACTCGACCACATGAACCTCCTGAAAGTGATTCTGGTTTTATGGCCTGCTGCAGCTCTTCACTGATGTTTGTTGTTCTTCGTAGCGGAGCTCTCCAGGTGGTCATCATGTCCCTGTGGATGATCCTTCCTGTCAGCCTGCCGGTCTTCACCATCACTGGAATATGGGTTGTGTAAGTACCTCCAGAGTTACGTAAATAAACATAAACATGTGCTGTGTTGCAGGAGCTTCATGTATTCCTACAGCTCAATATTCCAGTTTCTATGCATTAGTCAGGCCGTGTGTAATCCCTGCACTGACCATGATGACCTCAAAACGACTGCACAAAGTTCACATATGTGAAAGCGTTTCCTTTTTTGGAAGGAAAGCGTAATAGCTTTCTGTTTATTCTACAATCGTGTAGGAGTGCACCCATCCTTGAAATTCCTGCTGGCTTGTCTGGTTCATGTGTCCCTTCATCTGCCCCCCCCCGCATACCCACCTCCCCCTCTTTTTCTTTTTTTCCCCTTCTTTTTTACTTCACTTGTCACTTGCCCACACACAGCAGTCACATCTATAGCTCTTCACATGACAACAGGAGCAATAAGAGCTGCTTTTATGGTGGAAATGAGCGAGCAGAGCTGTTCTTGTTTGAGCCATTCAGCATCTGTCACACTACCAGCAGGAGTCAACAGGTGGTGGGACTAAAACAACCTCGTCTCCTAGAAATCCTATGTGACTGAAACTCATCAGCAAATACATTTAGCTGGAAACGTAACACTGGCTGAGTCATGTTTTCTCTCACAGAATGAGAAAATATCCATTATAGCATCTGGCGAGTTGCAATAACGTTGATACTGAACATATGAGTGAAATGATATTAAACAAAAACATCAAATCTTGCAGAGAAATATCTGCCAGTACAAACTACAGCATTATTTTGTATGTTTTATGTTCAGACACTGCAGCACTTTGAGTTTCAGGAGAGATCAAGTTGTTGGCATCAGCACAACATGTTTATTCACATTTAAATGAAACACAATCTTTCACTAACTTGAACCAAAGTGCTTTTGTTGCCTAAACCTGAACATGAGTGATATATTAATGTTCATTCATTTGAAAAAAATATTGCCTCCATTATATAAACTCACTGGTTTTGTAAGTAAAATCTTAATCAGTAAGACAAAGCTGTCAAATTAACGTAGTGCAGTAAAAAGTACAATATTTCTTTTTTGAGACAGTAAAGCAGAAGTATAAAGTGGCATAGTTGAGTAAATATACTTAACTTACTGTAAATGTATCAACTTAAAGACACTTAAAAGTCTTTATTTAATGTTGCGTTTGTCTTTTCGACCACATTTTGAGAAGTCTTAGTGGTTTTATATGCGGGTTCAGGCTTAAAATAGTCCATAAACACACAGAATGTAACAGAAAAATGTGGGCATATTCGTTCTTTTTAAAGGCTTGTCTTATGCCCGTCTTATTTTCTGTCGGTCTTCATGATTTGATATGACAGAGGAAGGAATCGAAGGAACATTTTGTGTAAGATGTAGACAGATAATGAATCTATGACCATTTCAGGTCCCAAATCTAAGGTTAACACATAAAAACTTGTACATTCAGTTCTGTTTTCATGCTAGAGAAAGATGATGAGAGGAAGATATCAGAGGCAAGAAGCTATAACAACTTTTAAAGTCATTGTCGGTCATTTCTAACACATCATTTACTATCTTAACCTTGATTAGATTAATGGAATAACAATAAAAAAAGGCTGCAATTGAACCTGAACATTTGTGTCCAAGCTGAGGCATCAATATAGTTGCCTGATTCTTCTTGAGTGGTCTGTGGTGAGTGTTTGGATTTCTCCGTTTCATCTGGAGATAAAGAGAATCGCCTTCACTCACCTGGAGGAGCTCTGAGTAGGAGAGCACTGTAGTAAACTGTCCTGTGAAGCTCAGAGAGAACAGAGGTGCTGATATCAGATCAGTGTAGCTGATTGATTAGGTTGTGTTCAGACAGACCTCAGTGCTGGAAGGAAAGAACACAACAAATGTTACAGTAAGAAGCCTGCAGCGTCGTCCACCAAAGAGGTTGAAACTGTGTCTGACAGTCACCGCGGAGGCCGATCAATCCTTAGATTTGAACATAATTTCTACTGCGGAAAGAGAAGATGAAATGATTGTCTCTGTGATTCCTGACTCATAATATAAACTCGTGCAGTGTTTTGGCATCTAAAAACAGCTTCTACTGTTGAGCTGTTTATGAATTTGTCAGCCAGTCTTAATAAAGTCATATAATGAATGATATACAAAGATTCAAATCTTACGTCTTCAGATCCACTCACTGCCAGTCGAGAGTATTTTTAAACATGGTTGATATTTACGGAAGGATGCATTGGTAACTAGATAAAAGAAGTGTGAGAAAGCACTGGAGAGAACAAATGTCCTTTTTATCTGCAGGATTTAAAACTTATATTCTACTTTGTTTTATAGCTACTTTTATCCAAAGATCCCCATACATACTTAAACACGTACAAAACCTACAAAAAAAGTATAATTACCACTTTGAAATGGTTAAAATGGCATCTACTCCTTTTCCCTTCTATAAATATGCAAATATATTTAATTTGAGGAGTTTAACAGCTGGACACTAAATCACTAAATCCCTGTAAAGTCCAATCTCAGTGTTTGTGCACTGGAGGCTTCAAGTTGCCACATCACATTTGTATAAGTTGAATATTGGACCAGGATTAACTTCCAAACTAGTTGTGATGTCACAAATGACGCTCATAGGTCTGCCCTTTTTAAAATCCGATGTTTTAATGAGCTCAGAGAAACTTTCCACTTCTAGCAGATGAATGTGAAAACATCCTTCAAGTGTCAAACTCTGCACACATACATCATTCTGCACAGTGAGGCCCAAACATCCAACTGTAGACACAAGAAGATATATTTGAGCGGAGAGTGACTTTAAGTAAATAATCTGGGTACTTCCTCTAACACAGGCAGTTATAAGGTATCACCAATAAGACACTTGACGCAGCTTTTCACCTCAACTTCTCTCTTTACGTTGATTCCTCGACAGCTCCTTTGTTCCTTTCTCTCCTCGGTGTGAGTGGATTGACACAGTTTCCTCTCTGTTTTAAGAAGCCTTTCACGCCTCTGTAAAGTGGGTGCAAGAATTTCTCACACCGGGTCTCCAAAGGTTTCACTGTCAGAGACAAGTCTGTAACCCCCACCTCCACCTTCCCCCCCACCTCATTGTTGCAGACGTGTCGTTTCTCAAACACGTTGACACCTGCCTGCTTGTGCCTTTTCAAATGATGCATAATGACCCAGAAACACAAGTGTAGGATGAGCTCTGACTCTGGCAAGCTTGTGAAGTTTTTATGGGACAGAATTATGAGATATGGCTGTGAATAAAGTCCTTCTTACAGTTTAGTCACATACGCTGCACTGTATGTTCTGCATCTGACTTTTTGAGCATCTCAGTGAAGCTTTATGACACTTCAACAAAGTAAAATATTCAAACCCTGAGTATTAATTTCGTCACGGCATCATTAAATCAAATGGAAAAAGAGGATCCTTTTAAGCATCTCTTTCATCCTTGTTCATTTGGTTGTTGACTCTGATGCTTTTGGTATCTTTGGAAATGACAGAAGAAACTTTTAATCTGATGATGAATCCACTAAACTGACACAAACACTAAAACCTGATGGAATATGTGCAATAGAAAATGTGCGTGAATTTAGATTTTTCTTAAAAATGGTCTCAAAGCTATTGAGTATCACAATAGTTTGCAATTAATTTAATAGTAATTGACTAATCTTTGCAGCTCTATGTCACACTTTACAGGAATGATCAGTAAGTAGTTAAAACCAACATGATGTGATCCCCTCTGCTGCAGTTAGTGAGTTCAAACAAAACTTTTCGTTGATTCAAGTACAGGAAAATCACTTCTTAGGACCTGACTGTCCCCATCTTATCAGCAATCAATACTCTACGTCTAATTCTAAGTTTTCCTACGTTCCTCAGTTAACCTCTGTTCTGTTGATTCCTGCGTGTATCTTATCTCTGGTACAGTTTGTCTTTTTAGCTGCTCTGAAACAGTCTCTCCTGATATATTCAAGCCTCTGATAGCAGACTGTGACCATCTGCCTTCAGCTGACAGACAAATCAAAGAAAAGCCTGCTGCTCTGTCTGTCTTCTGGACAAGACACTCCACAGAGGCCTATAATCTGATTCATAGTGTAATGAAGTGTATAATGAATTATCTCAGGTGGTTATTGTTTAGTTGGCATCACAGTGCAGGTTAAAATACAGCCAGCAGGCTCTGTGTACACGTATGAGGAAGAAAGTCTGTAAAAGCAACAGTGGGAATAATTCATGTGACGTGTGTTAGTGGGAAAAATATGTTGTACTTTACATCCTGAGCTGGCATTTATCTCACTGTACTTTCAAATACAAGTGTAGATATTGTATGAATGATTGTGTAGTAAATAAATATCTGTCCTGTTCAGTTCTGTGATCAAAGTGTCTTCTGTCCTTTTACTTTTCAGATATGCGATGGCCCTGTACAACCAGCACGTCTGCCCTGTGAATAACTGGTACAGTACACACACACACACACACACGTACACAGACACACATGTACATGTACACACAGACACAGACACAGACACACACACACAGACACACACACACACACACACACACACACACACACACACACACACACACACACACACACACACACACACACACACACACACGTACTCACACACACACATACAAATACAGGTACAGAATCACATACAGTTCAGGAAGAATGAGAAGCAAATATTCAAGGCTGTGCGATTACACATAAAGTCGATGGAAAGGCTTGAATTTGCCCAAGGTGGTGCAAATTGACGCCACGGTGTGTGTGTGTGTTGGAGTTGAAAATAACTCACTTATTATGAAAATAACTCGTTGCCACACATGTGCCCTCAGTGAAAACTGTGAAAAGTACAGAAGTAAAAACATGCTGATGCTGGTGTGTTTATCTAACACCGATTCAGGAAAAAGGTCATTGACGGTAGGCTTACTTTGCACCAGGATTCTTTTCTCAACCTACATCAACAAGATCCCGCTCCCCACTTCCTGCCAAGTCTGTCAAGTCTCAATTCAAACACAGTGAGGCACGGGACGGAAAGAGGAGGAAGGGGAGTGGACATAAAGAAAATAAAGAGCTGTGAGGGGCAAATGTTGGCTTGAGGGAAGAAGATGTAAAAAAGGAGTGATTGTGTGTTTTTAAGAGGGAGTGACATCGAAGTTTCAGCCAAGACGAGGAATGCAAACAGATTGCTGCAAACAAAGTCGAAGCCAAACTCGTGTCAGGGCTGCGGCTCGATTAATCTTTGACATCAACTGATTTCTGTGGTATGTGAAACTTAAACATCATCTGCTTGTTTCATTTAATAATAGTAACTTCCCAGCTGATACACAAAAACACAAAGACTGGCTAAAATGTATGAATAACAGTTTATCTTATAGCAAGATAAAACCTTCTGCAGAGACAAAACACCTGCACTACCTCAGTTAACCTGTTGGACACACTGTGGAGACTGTTGATGATAATCTTAATAAACTGTAAATGAAGATGCAACACAAAATGCTTTACATAAAAGCAAAGATTTACAATATGTTTTCTATAAATAACAGTGTTTACCATGAAGCAGCTGTGACTCAGTAGGTCAAGCAGGTTGTCCACTAATCATAAAATCAGTGATTCAATCCCCGGCTCTTCCAGTCCACATGTCAAAGTGTCTTTAGGGCAATATACTGAACTCCAAATTACTCCTGAGTGTGTGTGAATGAGCATAGAAACACTGTGGGGAGCTTTGGATAAGAAGTGCAGTGTCCCTCCTGATGAGCAGGTTGGCACCTTGCATGGCAGCTTCTGTCATGTTTGAATGTGTGTGTGAAAGTAGGTGATATAAAGTAGCATAAAATTAGTTCATTAAGATTAGAAAGACGCTTTATAAATGCAGTCCAGTATGCATTCCATAAAAAAACACAACAAGGATACCTATATAAAATAAAATGTAGTGTAATTAGTTCAACTGATGCTTTATTTCCATGCAAGTCTGCAAAATAATGTGGATGCGCCTGTACACGTACCAACATCGTTCATCACATAATCTGACAGCCTCAAAATGATATCACATCATAGAGTCTGACACAGATTGTGACCGAGATTTATTATAGACAGTGTAACATGAAATAAACCGACACCACTGTAGTTGTCTGTAGATATCTGAAGAAGTTTAAATTCACCTTAAAGGACTGCCACTCAGAGTTTTCCTTTCTGATGATGGCAGCAGTGACAAAATGTGAAGGTTTGTAATGAAAACGACACATGCAGCCGAGCATTTAACTTTTATCTAGGAGTCCTCTCACCTACAAATATTTTGGGTTAATATTCTACTGTGTTTTGCGTAGAGCAGGAGCTATGATGCTCCAAGTGTGAGAGCTGATACTCAACCATTAACAGTTTTAACTCAGCTGTTTGCTTGGTTTAGTCGCCCTGCATATGAGTAATTCATTATGCATCATTGAGCTGGCTGTTAGTGGGTAAAAGTACAATTTTAACCTAAAATGGTGATTTTTGAATAAAAACTTTAAACCATCTTGCACTGCCATGTTTCTACAGTAGCCACGACAGGGCCTTTTGCAAGTTTCGTGGCTACCGTATGTTCTCCTATATGCTTGGATGAGGAGGGGGAGGGGTAATCAGTTGGTCGCAATCTGCAAACTCACCGCTAGATGTCACTAAATCACATTACACGCTGGTCCTTTTAATGTATCCAATTTTGAATTTGAAAATCTAACTTTTTTCAGCCTTTTGTAAAAATCTCTTCAGTTCTTTATCAGTGCTGTACATACAATATCCGTCTTTAGATTGACGTAAAGTACACATTAGAAATATGTGGACACCTGAACATTAAACTCATGTGTTGAACATCTATCTCCTAAAACCATGAACATTAATTTGCTGCTTAAACAGCCTTCGCTCTTCTTGGAAAACTGGCTGCAGGGATTTACTCCCAATCAGTCACAAGAACATTGTAGGTCGCTTTCAAACCAACATTAGCACTACTTGAATCCTATTTGGCATATATAGTGTTTAAAAGGGAACATGACACACCTAGTTATTCTTAATCCTATTTGATCATTTGAATGCAGCTGTGTCTAGATTTATCCAAATCTCAGCCGCCATGTTTTTGTACCAACAATGAGTGTTCAGAAACCTGGATAAGGTGTTTAAATGCAACAGTGTCCTGTTTTCTATTTGAGTATTCCAGGTAGTATATCCACGTTTCTCAAAACTGACATAAGGCCTTATCCAGTTTTCTGAAAGCAGGATAAAGTGTTAACTACACTTTGTTTACTCTACAAGTGTTTATTCCAAAAACCCAATCATAACCAGGATACTAAACAAACTACTTCATTTGATGTAGCAGGGGAATTACAAGGCCTATGACTAAGGCCTTTGCAAAAAACACACACTCACACAAACAAGCTAATCTTTCATAAAAGGTCAACCCTGTTGCACTGTTTTCTGTTTATCTTTTATTTCATCATCTCACCAGTGCCTAAAAACCTTACCCAGCTAAGATCTGTGCACTTTTTTAAATGCAGGGGGCTGTTTTCATTGTGAACACTAAGTTGTGATCAACAGATGATGGGTGTTCCAGTTCATCCCAAAGGTGTTGGATAGGGTTGAGGTCAGAGCTCATACACACCCAACTGTGAAAAACATTTCTTAATGGTTTGGCACAGATAATGGCTTTGTGCATGGAGGCATTGTCGTGTTGCAACAGGAAAGAAAATTATGATTATTTCCTGTTATTGGAAAAGTACATGGACAGTCTGTTAAATTGTGTAACTGTGTTTGTGTGTTTTCAGGCTTTATAATGAGTCATGCGCAGAGCAGCTTCCACTCCAGAGGGGTCCCGTACTCTGCTGCACCCTGGACAACGTACCGCTCATCAGGTCAGTGTGTGGTTGGATTTTCCACTCTAGTATCCCACTGTAGTATTTGAGTAAGTGGCCTGGTTTGGTTCCTGCATGTGATCTTCAATGAACCAAACAATGGTGTATTGTTGACACTGAGTCGCTGCCAACGGTGAAGCTGCTCGAAAACCACGGCGGTAAACTTCATTATAAAACTGACTGATATATGCATGATGTGACCGTGGATATCCAGTGATGTGAAGAGAGCTGTTTGTTCGCTGCGGTCTGTGGTTTCTTCTTGTGCGCTCTGCTATGTCTGGTTTAGTTTTCTTAGCAATAAATAGTCGTATTTATTTTTAAGTCTTTTCTAAAAATTCTTGTGTGTCTTTTGTTTGAAGACCAAAACGACAAATAGAAAAACAAGAATATTTAAATGCACATTGTGGTTTTTTGGACAGTTTGTACTGATGCTAATACTGCTAGTGAGATTAATTCACAAAATGTGCACTAATTCATCCTCAAGTCTTAAACAGCAGACAGTTTTTACAGTCATGAGAAAAAAAAAAGGTATTCAGAATCTTATTTCTTGTGTTTTGAGTTGTTAAACTGCTCTGATAGTTGGCAAGCATCTTGCAGTGGAGAGCATGTTTCGCTGACATGTGAGATAAGCCCACACTTGCCCGGCTGTGAGGCTCGCAGTCAGCGGGGAAGGAAACCTCTTCACCTAGACAGGAAGAAGAGGCTTTTGTTGTGTGCAGTGGATCCTTCACCGCTCTTTGAAATGTTGACACACTGAGTCGCAAAATGTAAACATAAGGAACCCCCCCCCCCCCCCCCCCCAACCCACCACCACCTTCCATCCGCATACAATGAAACCCAGAATGATGAATAAGGAGTTTTATCTTGCTCCTAAAGACATGGGAAAATAGCGTTGTACTGTAGATTACGACTCCTTTTTATGGTGCTAATGATCTAAAGATAAAGATGTCAGCGTCTTCCTTTCCTCGACCTCCCAGCGAGACCGTTCTTTTCCAATTATAGACAATCGTTTCTCCAGCTAAAACCACGTTCCAAGAAAAAAATCGCTGGCCTGGTTTTGATGCCACAGAGTCACAAAAAAGTCACATATATGGCCTTTCTACTCCTTGTTACTATTTTGGAGGAATTCCTGCCTGAGATTACAGCAGTTTAGTCCTCCGCACAGTACAAACAATGAGAGAGGATATGTAACAACTAGCACGGGTGGTCACGGATGTCATTTGAACTTTAAACTCACAAGAACTTGATTGAACGTTGCACTTTAGCCTACTGAGTGTACAGGCCAGCACATACTAACCACCTCTCCTCTCCTCTCCTGTCTTGTCTGTTTCCACTACAGTAAATGTGGAACCCTGCCACCTGAAAGCTGCTTTTTCAGCCTCATATGCAGCACCGGATCCTTTATGGGTAAGTATCAGTACGGGGCAGTTGGGAAGAGTCATTGTGGAGTCTTCCATAAATACTAAAATAGTTTCACCTGGGGAGTGAAGTAACATTACAGAAGGGCTGAATAATCCTTAAAAAAGTAGTTGCATCTAAACAGAAAAACTTTTTTTTTTTTACCTTCACACATTTAAACATCTTGCTGCTCTCGGTTGAACCGGGTTCTCTCCTCTCAAGACTTCGGGCTTGTTTTTTCAGCTGCAGTGACTCCAGCCAAGACTCTGTTCCCCCAGTATGCACTGCCAGGTCCTGCCTCACCACCCCCCCCCCCCCCCCCCCCCCCCCTCTGTTTCTCTCTCTCGCTCTGAGGGGAAAATTTACTCTATGCCATGAATAGTGCATTTTTATGCCTCACATGACCCACAAGCGTTCACCCATGAACCATCAGGGCAGCTCTTTTGCTTTTCAAAATACTACTTTAAACCATCAATTGTGGACAGTTGACTCAGGGTTCATTGACATATATAGATTTTCTTTGTGTGCCTATAGATTTTTTTTTTCTCTGTGTTTGCTTCCCAAAGTTGGTCTGGATTCTGGGAATTTACCGTAGTAAGTTTTGGTCCACTGAGATCGTTAAATGGGCTCATATCTATTTAGTGGTGTAACTTGGCATTGTGTGTTCACTAATTCCTGGAGGTTTGCAGGGATTTCACACCAACAAGTGCAAGTTTAACAGCGTGCAGAACCATGTAATTACTTCCAAAGTAGAAAACAGTTAGCGGGATTTTTCTGGTTTTGCATCCAAAGTTAATTTTGTGCATCTCTGAATTTACAATAATATAAATCCAGGCTGCATTCCTAACAGGGCTTGAGTTAAAGATGAAAGTATTTATAAGAGCGGGACAGGGATACGAGGTTAGAAAAATAATATTATAATGTGATTATTTACAATCTGTATGTATTCTGTAGCTGCTTTGTAGGATTTTGATGCTTTTCATTCTTACGCTCTACATCATTTTCCCTCATGGGTAGTTTTTCCCCTTTTAAACCTTTTAACAGTGAGATTTTAAGCTGTCCCAGACAAAGGTCATAATATTGGGAATAAAAGGGTGAAATCTTTGGTCGTCAAAAAGCGAGAGACTGTCTGACAATGTGTGCTGTTATCCTCGTATTTGAATGAAACTGCATCTGTCGCTTCCCTGACTTTTCACTCTGCCCTCAATTGTAGTTTTTAAGGAAAACCACAAACACTTACGATTTTCACATATTATAGAATAAACCGACCGTAACATTATACAAAATTTAGCATCAAATTCTTACACTGTTGCTACGACCCACATCTGTAAACCCCGTCAGAATGTGGCGTGAAATTATATAAATAATAATACTCTGACAATAAGACATTGTGAGCACAAATTCAAAGAAAAATAAATTGTGCCTCTGCTGTGGACGAGGCTTGTTTTTTTTTAAATTCTTTTTCAAATCTTGAGAGAAGCACAAATTAAGTTTTTAAAATATCAGTTTACATTGTAGAGTACAGAACAGAGGGTACTGTGATGTTTTGTGCTTTGTTTAATTTGTCTAAACAAAATTCTAAAAAGCATTAGAATAGAAAAGGGTGGCGTTGAAGTGGTTATTAGATAATAGTTTTATAGAGTCAGTGTTTTGTAATTTGTCACACAGATGTGTTTGTTTGAACAGTGCTGTTTGACTTTTTGATGTAGTTTTTCAGAGGAGATGTGTGGGGGGGGGGGCTTTTGTGGATGAATGTGGTGTGAAGTGCTGCGGATCACGTAGGCTTATCTCAGCACGACACACAGCTCATGGTAGACTTCCATCAGTACACCATGAGGGAAGCTAAAATCACTCATCATTAAAACTAGCTCATAAAACACAAATATTAAAAAAAGAAAAAATGACAGTCTGTGCTCAGTTTGCATGTTGGAGTATCACGTTTGCAGATTACAAACTGAAAATGTTGACGTCAGTGTTCCGACTCTCCTTAAACGTTCAGGCTGTTTACCGTCTATCTGACCTCTCACCAGAGCACACCTGGTTCTTTTTCTGAGAACATGCTGGAATTCAGGAACGTTTAACAAGCCCATTAACCTGTCGCTGCTCAATGTTTTTTCTTGTGTCCTGCCACTTTTTTTTTAAGGCTTCACAAGTTTAACACTTACATTACAGTGAAAACAGGAATATTTTTAAATGTTATCTTTGTTTGAAAGCAGTTTATATTTAAATTGTCCAGGCAGCAATCAGCAAAATATCCACATTTTTGAATGATGCAGCAGTGTAAACAAAACCTGTGTGCTATGGTCGTGTCACATAGGGTCAAAGGTCAGGTGTCAAGCAATAAATGACCAAGTTAAATTTGGAGCTGCAATAAACTTCTTTCATAAAATGGGAGAAATTAGTGAAAAATACTCATCACAGTTTTTCAGAGGCTAACCTTGGTGTCTTGTTTTGTCCAAAAATATTCAGTTTACCATCATATGTGGCAAAGAAAAGCAGAAAATCTTGACTTTTTTTTTTATTTTTTCAATTAAAAATGACGATTAATCAATTGTCAAAACATTTGCTGATTAATTTTCTGTTGATGGACTAATTGCTTCACCTCAAATGAAAGTTCATGCACACACTCTGAAAATTTCTCCAACATCAAAAGCTTTCCCCTCTCTTTTTTTTTTAAAATTCCACTCTCATAAACAATACTCCGTTTATGTTTGCGGGGCAGTTTATTTAACTCAGAGGTGTGGTGTGAGTGGAGATGAGAAGAATGGTAATTGTTGGAGCCTGCCGGATCAGAAAGTACATCCCCTCGCTGTGTCGCAGCAAGTGAGCCGGACAGATAACCCACAACCCAAAACAAGGAGTCTTATCGCTGCGTACACTCAGTCATCAAAAACTGACCACTGTGCTTGCTGCTGGTCTCCCAATATGAACATCAAAACAGTCGCTCTCTGCAGTCTGTGGCCTAGTGAGCGCCAGATGTGCTGGGAGAGCGGTGGAGCGGCGTGAAACTGCTGTGAGGCTTTGATGGAACGTTTTGGTAAACAGACGTCAGGAGTCTGCTCACACAAAGATTTGCAGCATCAGCATCGTCTTTACATCGCTCCTTTTGATGCTGCTTTATGAGTTTAAGAGTTAAGCTCTCTCTGCTTTAGTGCTTTGAAGTAGGTTTGTGTCATTAGTGTTGTTAGTGGGTTTCCATTTTCAGGAAATTTGTTCAATGATTAGTTAATTAATCGATTAGTCGATCCACAGTAAATGAATTGCAGACTATTTTGATCATTAAGTTATCGCTTTATGTCAAAAAAATAAAAAAGCTAAATTTATCTTGTTCCAGTTGGACAAAACATTTTAGGTTTAGATAAGATTTAGATAATGAGTTGGTTGCAGCCCATACATTTGTTACATTTCATTAAATCCATTTGTTTTATTTCATTAGTTTGCACACAAAAAATGCAACATTATAAAACTGTTTGTATTTTCAATTTATTTCTGCTGCCCACAAGTGGCCAAAACCCCTAAATATTAGGTTTAACAATAAATAATTTTTTACATTTTTTCTTTATTTGTTAACTGCTTTAATTTATGTGTGTCGTTAACTTGAAGATGTAAATCTATCTTTCAAGCGGTACAAAATCTCCATAGATTTCAGATGAATGTGTAGGCAGCCTGAGAGGTGAAACTCAGGGGGAAAAATGCCCATTAAGAGCTTGCTGCTGCTTGTAGCTTCTAATTGTGAGTGACAGGAAACAGATGAGGTGGTTGTTTAATCTGCAGTTGTTTCTGTATTATAGCCTCTAAACTGGACAGAATGAGGATTTTGAAAAGTGAGGTGGAAAGTAGAAATGACACTTGTGTACTCTGCAATCAACACTGTAACAGGTGCTTCTCCTTTGAGAATAAACAAAGATGATGAAAGGTGGGCAGCAATATAAAATATAACTTTTAAATCTAAATGGATGCAAAGGATCTTGTTTGGTTCTTGTCTTCTGTTAAGCAGAAAGAAGGAAAACAACTATTTTAGATGCAGTTTGTAGTACGGACACAGTTCCTGGAAGAGAAGAAGTGCCAACATGGTTACTGAACTGTATAATGTGTCATCCTCTCTCTTCTAATTTTTCTCTCTTCTGTCTCTATACATTTGTTGTTCCAGTGATGATGATCGGCCTGCTGCGTTACGCTCATGTGATCGAGAAGCACCAGAACTGTATTCTCAACACAGCCGGCCTCTCCACCGCGTGGATCTGTGCCGCCGGCCTCATCATGGTCGGAAACTTCCAGGTAATCACAGTTAGTCACATTATAGGACTTAAAGCAGTGGTCAGGTTTCCACGTGAACAGTGAAATTCCTCCTGTTCACACTGGCTGTTAAAAGATCTCCTTCAAATGTGCTTTCAAGGGAAGTGTTGGGGCCCAAAATCCACAGTGTGTCCACACAGTCATTTAAAAGTAGATGTGAAGCTTATATGAGGCTTCAGCAGTCTGAGTTAGTCATATCTAGTGGATATCTGACACATTTACAGTCTTTTAAGCATCAAATTCCCTCTTTGTGTTTCCCTGTTGAGCTGTGGTGGAAGTATAGTAACAAAAAGGGTTAGGGTATGAAAAGATTTGTTATGAAATGCTGAAATGTTCCAAAGAAAACTTGGCTTGGTGTATAAGAATAAATCTTTATTTTACTTTAATTACATCTTTTAAAGTTGGAGCAAACAATCAATCTTTGTTTAACAGCTAAAAAAAAAACAATTTAATAAAAACAATCAAACTAATAATTAATAGATCTCCTTCCAAAAAGGGCCACATTTTCTAAATTGTTAGTTACATAATTTCTTACATAATATCCAGACATTCACAGAGGGGGATTGCTATCTCACTGTTGGTGATTTTCACCACCTCCGGCTATTGTGAATCACAATTAAAGTGTTTGAACTTGAGTTGGATGTTTGATCTTTTCTGCACAGTATCTACATTAGTTAGGGAGAATATTCTTATTGTAGGAGTGTAAATTATGGCCTTTATACAGTTATGGTGAACAGTATAACATCTATTAAATGCTTATCCAATTTTGCACTTATTACTGTCAAGAATAAAATAGAATTTGAAAATCATCACTTATTTAACGCCCTTTTCTGACAGACTTCGTAAAGTGTTGTAAGCTTGCTGGTTAGATAAGACTTCACATGATTTATGGGTCAGTGCCATGGCAACTGAAAGCAGGAGGTCTCCATGTGATATAAACAATATGGAGGTCACATTAGAGTAGAGCCACAAGGGAGCTGAGACCATCCTGCCTCTCTTGAATGAACACACGGACAAGCTCTCTGCTGCAGGTCAGAGATTTGCACTTAATCATCTTTAGTGTTGGTTGCTACTCTCTGCATCACTTACCATCACACCTACTGCTATACCCAGTGGAAATACTGCAGCCAAAAACAGTGATTTATTCATATTTCATCACTACGGAATAAAAAAAAAGAAAGGGGAATTAGTTTTTGCCAATGCAATTGGAATTTTGCACCATCTGCATTGTTTTAAAGGAGATTTTCTGTCATTTATATACTGTGGTGATGTCGGATGTTAAACATGGTTCAAAGACCAAAACTTAAAGTGAATGTATGTGGGGGAAAAAATGTTTCCTTTAGCCTGCTCTGAGTGTTTTGTTTGCACTTGCTTCTTCCATGCTGTCGCACATGCCCACAAACAGATGTCTGTCCTCTAACTTTGGTTGCTGAGGTTGTTGATATAGGTGTTTCACTGGTTGGGGTTGCGTTGTCGACTTGTATATTTTCAATCATATTCAGGCCTGAACATGTCAGGATGTATTTAAGAAGTTTCTATTTTGAGTAAAGAAAGATATAAATAATTAAAAAAGGGGATTTTAATTATTTATATCTTTCTTTACTCAAAATGGAAACTTCTATATAGCTGGTTGGCCATGTTGGTGAGTCACTCTATCTGTCCAAGACATCTTTTCTCCGTCACATCAATTTTTGTTACACTAGAGGAAATCTAGCCATGAAACTACTGAGCATATTATTTTGTTATTAAACATTTCTAGATGTGTGTTACTTGAATAAAAATGAAAAAAACACCTACACACTATCTCGCTTACTACTCAAATATTTATTAGTTTTTCTTCATTTTTATCCAAGTTGTGCTTCTACCTTCGATGCACCTGTCACAAATACAGGCGTGTATGTGTGTGGTTGTGAATCTCAGAAAATTAGAAGATAATTGAGCCAATTCTTCAAATTGTTTGGTCTTGTCCTAACTATCAACAATCTGTATCCACTGGCAACAATAACTTGTAGGAGAAAAAAAAAAGAAGCACAAGCTGTTCAGTTCTCATGCTCTCCGTGTGGTATTCTGCAGATACCGTAGCCCTGACTTGTAGCTGCATATTTGAGGAGGTGAACATCAGTTGTGGTCTAGCCTACGGCGTCTGTGTGCAAAGGCGTCAAAGTCAAAGCTTTTGTCCTCTTTACAAAATCAGGAAGCTTTTCTATCAGTAAATTGGAGTAATCCATTGGATTACATCCTAAAAACACATGTATGTGATTCCTCTGCTGGTTGAATAACACTCCACTGTGTCGTGGCTGCTCAGCCTCTCTGATGTGCCTCTCCCCTGCAGTCTTTCAGCACTTTGTAGACCTTCCAGGCAAATTTCTTTTGATGTTCTGTTTGTTCTGTCTGGAAACAGCCTCTCTGTGGTAGTATGATTTAAAGTGCAGCTTGCAGATCTGCAGCTCTCCGTAAAACATCTCACTGTGGCTGTTTCTGATGGTCCTACTCTTCCCTAGTTTTACTTCTTACTACACTGCTAAGGAAAGAGCTCCAAATTTCTCCATATTTTATTGTGTCGACGGTTTTTAGCACCGCTAACGAAGCTCCACTGATTTGGTGAGGAACATGTTTCATCTCCTGAAGTAAAGCAGTAAATGTCGGGTTTGCATCGGCAGTAACTTAACGCGACTCTGTGGCTGCCCCTCTGCAGAAAGCTGACCAATCAGAAGAGAGTTGGCTTATCAGGAGGGGGACCTTAAGGAGGCAGGAGCTAAAACTGACTGTTAGAGACAGAGGCTGAACTGAGGGGCTGCATAGAGGGCCAATATAAGAAAAGATAAAAAAAGGAGTTTTTTGAACTGTGAATCAAGCAAAGCTACTCTAGTAGAGCTCCAGGATTAAGTATAGATATTTAGGCTGATTGTTATGTCTCTGTTCCTGTCCTTGCTGCAGTCAAGAGAAGTTCAATTTATGGACATGCCCTCTTGTGCTGATTTGTCATAGCTGTAATTACCCTACCGGTTGTAAATAGCTGTTGAAATAAAGACAGACTAACAGAGATTTACTGCAGAGATTCAGAAGCACAGGAACATATATATATACACACACACACACACACACACACACACACACACACACACACACACACACACATACACACACACACACACACACACACACACACACACACACATACTGTGCATTATACTTCTTCACTTCCAGTGTTGAGAGTTTTCATCGCCCCAGGTTGTGTCTTTGCTAAACCTGCGGCCGAACATGTGCTAACTGTGGATTTTAGCCAGGAATGTAGCTCAGCATGCATGTGTTCATCAACTGAGATTTGCAGTGACACTTATGTGTTCAGGCATGTGCAGTGATGGTTCATTTCCAAGGCACATGCACTTTACTTTAGTCTTACTTACTTTCTTACTTCCACTACATTTCAGAGGCAAATATTTCACCTTTTACTTCACTATATGTATTTGACAGCACAAAACATGAAATAGAATGCATTGATATAGATTAAATTATCAAACCGTGTATAAAAAGTTGCTCCATGTCAACCAAAAAGGTGCTTTTAAATAAATGTTTGCACAGATGGAGTATTTTGCCCCCCCATCACTTACATTGTATGGGCATCATCAGTATGAACAAGAAGAATGATTACAGCAAGAAAAACAGGTTTCCGTGTTCATTTTGGCTCCTGGCTGCTTTTTTAAGACAGACTTGAAACATTGTGAACTCATCCTTTAAACACTTTATAATTCACACCTTTTTATGACTTTTGTTTTTAGCACGTTAGCCACGCTAACGCCCTGAGTTTATGTTTACAACCCCACCCACACTATTTCCTGTCCCCCATGCTCTTGGCCACACCAAGTATATTTTGCCAGGCAGATTTCAGTCAGGCGAAATAAGAAAAGACACCTGTGCAGGTGGACCAGGGGGGCTTTCAAAAAATCTGTTGAGCTTCTTGTTAGAGATGCCCTGATGTTTTGCCCACAGCTGTAAACATTATGAATGATGTGACATGTGCATGTTTCTAGTGATATTTGATAGATGGGAGTGTGTTTGTGTGTGATGTATCAACCATCAATGTTTTAGGATCTAAGCAAGTATACTCAAGCATTTGTGTGTGTTTCAAAGGTCACTTTTGTACAGTGTGTGTGCGTGTGTGTGTGTGTGTGTGTGTGTGTGATGCTGCCGTCTCAGATTCTTCCTGGTGTGTCTGTACACGTCTGGGCCCCTTCACATACATTGCAGGACACAGTTCAGTCTTTTAGGGGTCCATCATGTAATTCACCGCTAGTGGCTAGTGGCCGACCCTCCTCTTCTCTCTGATTGGCTGCAGGACTCTCTCCTCCCTGTCTGCGCTTAATCTTATATAATGAACCTCACTGTTTGCTTCACAGTAAACATAGCAGGAGTCCTTGAGTTGAGTTGTGTGTGTGATGGACTGGAAAACGCCACATCTGCGATAGTGCGATAAACAGCCGTGCACACACACACACACACACACACAGACACACACGAGGGCCACTGTTTACAATTTGGAGATTCAGTTTTGACTTTGAATGAAAGTTTCAGGAAATCATGAATGAAACGGTGAAAGAGAGGCTGCAGAAAGGGGATATATTGTAGTGTTATGACATATCAAGTATGTTTTCAGTAAGAATCCATTAAGGCCTGATTTAGTAGTTTCTTAACATGCAGTTCTTCTTTTTTATTTCTCTTTTAAGTCACTTTAAAGGGGACATATCATGCTCACTGAGGTTTTCTGTCATTTATATATTGCTATAATGTTGGATGTCTCTTTTAAACATGGTCTAAGGTCCAAAACTTGAGGTCAACATATGTAAAAATGCTGCCTGAAAGTCAAAAATCTGTTCTGAATGCTCCCGCTCCATTTGCAAAGCTACTTCTACTTCCTCCATGTGATGATGTCAGATCATTAGCACCTGCTCAGGCTCGAACATGTACAGACTAATTTGAGAAATGTATAGTTTGATGAAAAATGAGAAAAAAGAAGTGAAATCTGCTTAGCTTCATCAGAACAAGGTGGGCTCATCAGGAAGGGGGTCTTAAAGAGGGATGAGCTAAAACGGCTTGTTTCAGACAGAGGCTGAACTGAGGGGCTGCATAAAGAGCCAGTATAAGATACATTTTAAACTGTAAATCATGCAAAGATATTCCAGTAGAGCCCCAGAATATAAATGTAGACTTTGAAATGTGCATGATAAATCCTCTTAAACCTTGTCAATGAACATCACATCTTTCCAGAGCCAATAGTGATGTAGTTAGACACCAACAAGCAGTCCAAAAACTCAATGGTATTTAATTTACAGTGATATAGATAACGGGGAAAAGCCACACATTCTCATATTGAATAAGCTGGAACCAGAGGAAGTTTGTGATTTTTGCTTGATAATTGATTTATAAGCAATTCATAGTTAATCAAAAATTGTTGCCAGCTATTTTACTGTGGATCGACTGTTCTGTCAATCTGTTTGTTTCAGCTCTAGTTCCCACTTTTATACGTATGTGTCATTTTGCATTTCCCAAATATATTTGGTATCTTTTGAAACTGTGGGATGTTATATGGGTTTGAATAAAATTTAGTTGCACAGCATGAGGTTGTAATTGTTGGGAAGGTGGAGTCAGCATATAATATCTGCTCTGAAACACATGTAGCCAACGCTCTGTAAAATACTCTTGATTTTCTTCCCAGAAGACATGAACGATGAACTTTTGGGTGTTTATTGTAGAAGCAGCACACCCATAAATCGAGCGGGGTGTACTTTGTCTTCGTCTTTGTGTCTCTTCCTTGTAATTACGCCTCTTTAAACAGCTGTGATGTCTCCCACAATGCACCTCTGCCATTCACTTTAAAATCCATGTGCAGGATGTGTCATCATCATACCAGCTGCTGCATTTGAAAATACATGTACAAACACAGAAGGTTTTTATATTTATAAATGTAGGGAAGATGAGCTTCCTCTGTTACTGCATTCATTACAATAACAGCTCATCTCTCTGCTTATCAGTTCAAGTTGACACATGCGTCATTTCTCTCATAGTGAGAAGTGATAATGGAGATGTTCTTGTTGCTTTTGTAAATTGGTGTCATTACAGTTTTTTTCTTCCATATTTTTTCTTTCTCTCTCACGCTCACTCTCTCTCATATTTTGTATTTTAGCGGTGCAGATTGTCCTGTCCTGTGTCATTCTTTGTCAGATATTAAAAAGGTGATTACTCAGAGTGTGAGTTTAAGGTCTAGATGACCGTGGTGTGTGTGTGGGTTTTTTTTATCGTGCCTTCAGATCCACAAGAAGTTCCCACAAAAAATTATGCTCACATGTGGCAGATTGTTTGTTGGATCCCATCGTAATAGAAATTATTTACAGGTTTGAGGGTTGGACTTGGTTTTTAGGTTTTTGTGCATGTTTTAGAGTATTAAAACACATTAATGTTCTGCTAAAGAGGAGGAGAAAGCATTCAATATTTGGGCACAGCACATGTGAGAAAACAAGACAAAACTTGAAAACTCAAATCTACAAATTTTGGCAAAATTTTCAGAAAGAACAAGACAGAAAATGTTTCCTTTCACTGCTGTAAAGATTAAGGGTAAACACCAGGTGGCGCTAATTCTCCAGTCAGTGCCATTAAACCATTTCAGAAGTAGGGGACACAACAAGATGACTTCATTAAAAAGAGAGAAGAAGAGAAGCTGAAATTATTTGTGGAAAACCCAAATCAGACACAGATTATTATTCAAAGCATATTATTTGGAAAATATGTCTGGAAGGGATCTTCAAGTCACAGACTTTATGTATGTCGTCATTTATTCACTATGTCTGTTTCAATTGTACCTTGTTGCAATTTCTTCCTTCCTTCTCATATTCTTTAATATTTGTCTCACAGGTCTTTTAAAAAGAGGAAAAATAAGATAGAAAAGTAACTAAAAATGCAAGAAATTGTGCAGACAGAGTAACAAAAGTAAGAAACCAGAGCAACTGATGATGTACAATGATGCTCACATGTATGAAAGACTGTTTGTAATGTTAGTATATGTGCTATAAAATATCTCCAAGCAGACAAAGTTTAGGTGATCGTAAAATAGTAAGATCTAAATGTTGACCGCCAAATCTCAAAAATGTTTAAGCAAATACAGCAACTACAGAGCAAAAACACAAAAATGTACATTTCTGCTTACTTTCCAACATATATCACTCTGTATTCTACCTCTCTGATGTATCAACCTTCACTCAATATTTTTCTAGATTGACGGACGGTAGAAATTAAATGTTTTGTGTGTGTATTTGTCTGTTTCTTAGGTGGATTTTGCCAAAGTCCTCCACTACGTCGGAGCTGGAGTTGCTTTCCCCTCCAGCATGCTGTTTGTGTGTCTGCAGTCGGCTCTGACCTACAGACTGGCCAAGACTCAGGAGGAGTACCGGATAGGCCACCTCCGTGTGGGGATGGCCCTGCTGGCTCTTATCGCCCTGGTGCTCAGTATCCTTCCAACATGAAGCAAATGTAAATGCTCAGGCAGCAGCTATAGGAGCTGTAGTGTTGGCAAAAAGTATACCATCTCCTTGTCAGATTGTATCTAGATATGATTTAACCTGATTACATTTACACCTGCTATTAATGTTTCCAGCATCCATATCGAGATCCAATCACCCTGTCCAACTCAAACATCCGAACGTCCATCCATGAGTGTCTTAAATATCTACGGCTTTCTTGCTGTTTTGTTGCTAGTAGCTTAGCTCGCTAAACTAACTACCGGCTGTTACCTTGCTTGTTTGGAAAAGTTGCACACGATTACCAAACCATCTGTTGCAGGACTCCTTGTTAGTGAAGATATTTCTTTATGACTCTGGCTGTATGTTTGGACTCGTTGTCATGCTGTAGAATAAATTGGGACCAATTAGACGCCTCCCAGATGGTGCTGCATGATGGATAATAATCTAAACATCTAAAGTGCCTAAAACCTTTGCAGAGTATTGTATATTTATAATTTGTATGAATTCACATTCACAATAATTCATATTAAGTTCATATGAAAGAAAAAGGAAGAAGTACAAGTGTTCAAATTGACCTATAATGTTTTAATTTATGATATATAAATTAGGTTGCCAGTGGATTGAGAGGTTAGGTAGATAAATTATGATGTGTTATATTGCCCCCTGCTGGTGAACCAACAGTTTAACATCCTTTCACAGAAGATTTTGGGTTTTATGTGTTGCTGCCGTTCTTCTCCTTAACCTCCGATCACCAGGTGGAGTTTTCTTTTGCCAGGAGAGCTACAGCCTGCAGCACGCCTCCGCCATCTTTGAGTGGGTCTACTGCTCGCTCATCATGCTCTTCTACGGGACTTTTGCATTTGAGTTCGGGGGCATGTCGGGGGACACCCTGATGGTTCTTTCCAGAGGAGGGGGAGTACACAGCTTCTCCACCTCTGAACACAAAAGAGAGGTGGGCGGAGGTTCCAACCGCCACCAGCCAGAGAGTTTATCAATACTGTAGTTGAACTGCAGCGTGCTTCAGCGCCCCTGGAGGTCAAAGGGCAACACATGGACCAACGTCTAGAGCCGGGAAGCTCTACATATCACCAAGCTCACTATTGCACAAAGCCAAAGCTGCTCTCCTCAGTAGTGACCAAAGACTGACAGACAGACTTTATAGACTTTAATGCTGCTTTGTAAAAGTGCAGGCGACACTGCAACGCATTGCACAATATTTGAAGTGCCTTTTTTGAACTCAAAGGCCAGCAAAGACACACACAGTTCCTGGATGTTTGTTTTAATTCTCTTAATGTAACAATCAGCGTGTGGATTCTTGGCCGCAGTTGACTTTTATCAGATGGAACATTCTGAAAGTGCCTCAGATGTCGCTCCGCAGCGTCAGTGTCGGTGTTTGTTTTTCATGTTAAGACGTTCAGACACTGAGCTCCGTTTTTTGTTTTTTTTACTCAGGAAGTTTTGTTAGCAACATCAGCTTTCACTCTTTACCTCAATAGTTAAGGTGAAGTTTTCCAAAAATCCTGACAATAGAGGAACAGATACTGTCTGCCAAGAATAAGTTTATCCATTAAAAGTGCTTCTACTTTGATAAGACATTTTATGTGTTCGCCAAAAAACTATGGCAGGAATATCTGTCGTTGTGTTGAACAATTTTAAGTGTTTTTCTAAGTTTATCTTTATAATTCATTTGAGTTCAACTCGCAGTATCACCCAAAAAGCTGTTATTGCCTAAATAAGCTCTGTTGTATATTTTGTTGTCACTTCAGCTCTTTGCCAAAAAAAAGTTGTATCATTGCTCTCAGTAACAATGACGTTTTACAGCTTTAATGGGACCAAAGTATAAAGAATGCTGTATTTGATTGTATACAGAGAATATAATAATGTATGCAGAGAACAAAGAAATAAATAAATGGGGAAAATGTCTTTTTGTTCATAATTTTGTGTTTGTTAAAGAATTAAATGTTTTTTTCATAAAAATGTTTTGTAGTTACATCATCAAGATCTTGAGGCAGGTTTTCTCTGATTCCACACTTACTTACTGACATTTGAAACTTCTTTGGGAAATCTGCTCCTGTGTATCTCCCATCTTTGGTGATCACATTTCATCTTTGCTGGAGATCATGTGTCTGCAGGTCTTGATGAAATTCATAATATAGTAACACCAGATGGTTTAAAACCTAAACAAGTGTTTAATCTCAAAGATGGAGCTTGGAGGAGGATAGAGAGTAAATGATTGTATATGCAAAATATAAAATGATTCTGAAAACAATAAAAACATACTTATTGTGCTTTTAAGAGCTTTAGTCTTTAGGTCATCCGACTAAAACCTGAGGGCTTGCTGTCAGCAACCATATAAGTTTCATAATAAATATATATAATATTTAAGGAAGTATGTTTGTTTTGCTGCTGTTCGGTGGAAATTTTGAAGTTTTTAGTATCAAATAATCTACAATTTCTAAATGCAAGTTAAAGTTTTTGCATTTATTTCTTACTGAAAAACAACAAATACACCTCTAAAAACTATGACGACTCACAGTCAGTACTGTCATTTTGACTTTTAAAGGCCTTCAGTCATACAAAGTAAAACTACACCTTGCTGTCGGCGATCTATCATATAAAAAACTGTATGAATGTTCCGAAGCATGTCTTTAATTCCCACTTGATGAATCACTGACATTAAAACGTCTTTGGGATATCTCTGTTTCTCCTCCTTTTGAGATCACGTCTTATCTTTGTTTTGCAGCTATCTTTTAAAGACCTTTGAAAACTTGTATTTAAGAACTTTAAAACCTTTTAAAAGCTTAGTGTTGCACTGAAACTTGTAGACACCCTGCTATACCCTGCAGCCAGCTATTTATTGTATTATATAAAAATACAGACAACAATAAGAAAAAAAAGAGTAAATGTTAAGAACCATGCAGCAAAGTCACCAATTGTTTCCCACATCTTGAGTGTACTTAAGACATTGAAGTGGCTTTGAAATGTCTCTGCAAACGTATGCATGGCTACTCTTCCTTAAGATTTGGTCATTCACTTATTTCTGGACAAAAAAAAAGCCAAACAACAACTTTCTAAACCAATTAAAGCAAACTGCATGCATGTGATTGCACACTGAATCTAAAGGACTAAAATGCCAAGCACATCACTCATATTTCAGGTTACCATTGAGGGGCTTCAGAGTCATAAATTACAGACGAATGATCTTCACCCCATCCAGTGACCGGAGTTGATCTGCAGCCCACCCCCGACCCGCCCCTCCGTCCCCTCTCCTGTTCACTGGCAGCTGCCTTTCTCTTATTGGGTTACAGGAGCATGAGGGCAGCTGTCGATATATCACTGACACTCTGCTCGTTCGCTCTCGCACACACATATATACACACACTGGTACATAGAAACTCTAGAAACTCTAGAAGTTGAGGTTTTTCGGGATCTCCCAGGGAAAGTCCTTTCTGCCAAAGTGTCCGTAGCAGGCCGTCTTCTGGTAGATTGGTCTCTTCAGGTCCAGGTCTCTGCAGCACAATCAGACAATTCATTACAGGTGCATGTCTCACAACCACAGCAGCAGATGCAGAATTAGTTTAAATTCCAACCTGACAATGACGCCGGGTCGGAGATCAAAGTTCTTATTGACGATCTGAAGCAGCTCCATCTCGGTTTTGGAAGAAGAGCCGTATGTAAACAGGGAGATGGAGAGTGGATGAGCCACTCCGATCGCATACGCCACCTGAAAACACCGATAAGGGACACACAGTTAACCTCTGAGGACATGTGAGGGGAAAAATAAGTCTCAGTTACACCAAAAATCTGAGGTCAGGGGTCGACTTGTTCCACACCAAACTGGGAATACTATTTCTTTACTGAGTTGGCCCTTTGCAAAGCGAGATTGTTGTGTTGAAACAGGAAAGAGACAAACTGTTGGAAACACATTATTTATATTTATTAATGTATACTGTGGCATTAAGATTTCCCTTCATTGAAACTAAATGCACCTTTGGACTGCAACACAATGTTCATATGGGTTTATTACATGTCACATTGTGCAAGATTGTACCTATATTAAAATCACAATCACAAACTGTTGGAAAAAACACTGTTGGAAAAAATATTATTGTATCAGAGTCAGAATCAGGTTTATTGCCAAGAAGCTTTGAACATACATTTGCCTTGGTGTTGTGGTGCATATTGAGAAAAATATAAAATATAATAGCAAATATAAAATTGCAAAAGAGAAGTCATCATAAATAATATAAAATAGAAACATACTATATTGGATTTGCAAAATATATTGAAAAAGAAGAGGATGTGCAAAATAATCAGGAATGTGCAAATAAACAAAAGCATTTGCAAATGCAACAAATGCAATTTAATATTCTGAAATTATTTGAACATTAAAAGTCTGTCACCTGGTGTTGTGCATTAGTCATCTAACAGATTAAAGAAAAGCTGAAATAAGACCCAGACCAGATATAATAAATGCCTGGTACATGTTGGGAGGGATTTAATGGTCTCACCTGCACCAGCACCCTCCTGCACAGATTGGCCTTCACAAGAGACTTTGCCACCCAGCGGGCGGCGTAGGCAGCCGAGCGGTCCACCTTGGTGTAGTCCTTCCCGGAGAAGGCCCCGCCCCCGTGAGCCCCCCAACCACCATACGTGTCAACGATGATCTTCCTGCCCGTCACTCCAGCATCACCCTGACAGAGAGGAACACAAACATGGTCTTGAAATGCTTGTGAAGGAATTATGAGCTTTAAATGAGCAGCTGCATGAAGATAATGGATTCAGTTACTTCAGATGATGCTCAACATAAATGCAAGATGACTGCTTGTTGAAAATTTAGGTTACAATAAATAAAACAGAGAATTTTTGTATTGAGGTGCCAAAACAGCAAATGTTTGGCATTTTTTCATGATAATATTATTCAAATTGTAGACAGTTCTATTAAATAATTTGTTTTAGAGCACTAAATCATCATATTATGCAATTATGCAATATTATACTCCACTGTTGAATCAGGTGCTTAAGTAACAATGGACCAAAGTGAAACAACAACTCGCCTAACCAGCTGGAAGAATCTTTTTGTTTTACACCAATATCTTGGCACAAGGCCTTTGTGAGGGTGTTTTACAGATCTTGTGAAAATACAGCCCACACAAGCTCTACGGGAAGGCTAGAAGGCAAGATATTTGCAGCCTCCGAACAACAAAATACAACAAAATATGACATAAACATCATCACACAAAATCAACCATAAAGTTTTGAGACATTCACCGTAAACTCTGTAAGCTTCTGGGACACCTTAAGGCCTTTACCTGTGGTCCACCAATCACAAAGCGTCCGCTGGGCTGCAGGTGGTAGACGGTGTCCTCGTCCAGGTACCTTGATGGAACCACAGCCTTGATGACCTTCTCCTTCAGCACCTTCTTCTGCTCCTCCAGGCTCACGTAGTCGTCATGCTGCACTGAGATCACCACAGTGTGAACCCTCTTTGGGATCACAGCGCCGTTCTCCTGGGCGTAATGAACTGTCACCTGCAGCGAGTGGAGGGAAGAAGGAGGACAGACTTTGTAATATGCCAAAAACTGGGATGTAACTCCTGTGTTGACACATGTGAAGCAAATAAACTAGCTTTTTCATATCTCCAACATTCCTCTTTTGTCTGAACTTTGTGTGAACTTTTGTGAACTTTTGAGGTGTCTCGTGTACAGTGAGCTCACAGGGAGCGCACGTGCTGGAACTGTTGGTGGATTATTGGAAAGGCGTCTCCCAGCTCACATGTTGCATACCAGCTTTTTCTGGTTCGTGTCTGCTGGTAAGCACATTCTTAGGGTCACTATCACTGTCCCAATTACTAGTGAGCAGAGCATGCTCTATATACTCAGATAGAACACCTGCAGACATGTTTGCAGAAAGAACTCCAGATTGCAAAATGTGTGATATAGCTGATTTGTGTTGGGGGTTTTTTTTATATCAAAAATGTTGAATTATCAGGTAAAGACTTCTTACAGTGATACCTACTCCTTCTGTCCGACATTCATCGGGTATATCATGACCAAAACATTGTAATCGAACACATATTCCAGCTGTAAGTGAGACATTGTGTGGGAGTTTTTCTCATTTTTACTCAAGTTGTGCTTTATTCCAACAAACCTGTTGAATATTCAGGTGTACAGAGACTTAAAAAACCCTAACCCTAACCCTAACCCTAACCCTAACCCTAACCCTAACCCTCCTGCTTCATTCTCAGTGTTTGTGCACTGGAGGCTTCAAGTTTCCACGTCACACTGGACCACAATTAGCTTTCACACTAGTTTTCGATGTCGCAAATCCTGGTCCGATTTAAGGTGACACAGAGTAACTACATACTACATACATCAATCTGCACATAGAAGAGAACAAAACCCAACTGAAGAACAAGAAGAAAAACACATTTTTTAAGGGAAGTTTGCTTTAAAGATACATTTTGAGACTATATGCAAACTGGATCCTAAAACCAATTCTGTGCATACTGCTTAAGTGTATTGTAATCCTACTAACCTGTGTCTTGGAGTCCGGGCGGAGCCAGGGGACCGTCCCATTTCGTCTCAGTTCGGCCATCTTTGCATTGAGTTTGTGAGCGAGCATTATGGTGAGGGGCATACACTCTTCTGTCTCATCTGTGGCATATCCAAACATCAGACCCTGTCCACACAGAAAAGGCAGAAATTAAGCAGATTAGCTACGCAGAGTGAATAGTAAGTCTGTGAAATGAATGTGGGTGTTGCACTGTAGAAACACATCTTGAATCAGGCATTTCTGGGAGTAACAACTTGATTTTAGGACCACAAGTTATTGAAATCTGAGTTTAGAAGTTTAACTGAAAAGAAAATATTTGTTCACCTGGTCTCCAGCTCCAATGTCTCTCTCCACACGGTCGATATGAACTCCCTGTGCGATGTCATTGGACTGCTGCTCCAGGGCCACCAGCACATTACAGGTCTTATAATCAAACCCTAACAGAGAGAGAGAGAGAGAGAGAGAGAGAGAGAGAGAGAGAGAGAGAGAGAGAGAGAGAGAGAGAGAGAGAGAGAGAGAGAGAGAGAGAGAGAGAGAGAGAGAGAGAGAGAGAGAGAGAGAGAGAGAGAGAGAGAGAGAGAGAGAGAGAGAGAGTCAGCTCATCAGAATCAACTTATACACATAAATTAAAGTTATACTTTGGACTTAAATGGAGAATCAAGCTCACCTTTCTCTGAGCTGTCATAACCAATGTGTCGGATGGTTTCTCTCACCACCCGCTGGTAGTCCACGTTGGCCCGAGACGTGATCTCACCACAAAGCAGCACCATGCCGGTCTTACACACGGTCTCTGTTTCAGCACACAGACAACATCACATCACTTTATTATGTTTTATATTTTTGATTCATCCTGCCTGATCGTTTGTTGTCTGGTTTTATATATTGTATGTTGTTTCTTGCATGCTGTGTGGTTGTCCTACAGTAGCTATGTCATGTTCTTACATTGATTGTTTGGTCATGTGTTTGCTTATTGTTTGATTAAAGCTAAGTGCAGCACTTTTGGCATGAACGCACTGCTGCTGTATTCATTAATCATTAATGTGTTGTGTGATTGCAGCCGGGTGCAGCACTTTTCCTTTCCATTAGTGCACCACTGCATTGTCTTGTCAGTTATGTAGTTGACTATGTATTATATTGTATGGATTTGCTTGAGTGCAGATCTGTGAACACTTTAGTACAAGAAAAATTTCCCTTGGGACATTAAAGTTGATCTTATATCAGGTATATTTTGGGGGGAAAAACTCTATAAGATTAATGTCATGATATCAGTGTTGGTTCTGCTGCTCTCATCTACTAAGAACTTATCTCAAACCACATGTACATTTATTTTATTTTGTTTGTTTATTTCTGTTTGTTTTCGATAGTTTCTTACATCTGAAGCGCAGACTGTGCCAGAGTGATGTAAAGTGGACATATGATGCACATTTCCAGTTCAATAATTTTCATTCTTGGGCTTTAGAGAAATACCTTTGCATTATCTACAAAAACACTGCTAAAAAACAGTATTTGACTTCTTTTTCATACTATTGTGGAACAATCTTAGTGACAAGGCGACACACAAACAACTTGATGGCATCATTAGGAGAAAGTAGAGGAAACTTTGCACATAAAGTATTCAGAGGAGGTTGAAACCCTTTTGACTTATAGTGAGAATTTCTTCATACATTTATCTTAAGGTAAGGTAAGGGGTAAACATACTTTATTTGTCACACATACGGTTGTACAGTGAAATTCAGTTTCTGTATTTAAAACATCCTAAGTATTAGAAGCATTTGACTTAACTTTGACCATGTTGAACAATCAACATCATAACAGTATATAAATGACTGAAGATCAGAACAAGCATGATACTGTATGTCACCTTTAAGGAAGCCTACAAACCAGATTAGGTTCAAACAGTGCTTGCAGATAATTACCAGCACTGTGTGACAAATTATTAGTCTTAACTTTTCTTCTTGCATTTTTCTTTTTATTAAAATCCGTATTGTGTCCAAATACGCAAAAGCTTCAAGATCTGCGTTCCACAGAGAGAGTGGGCACCACATTGACTCCAGACTGTTCTGCATCTTAATGGATATTTAATATCAAAACAGAGATAGTTCCCAATAAATCTGCCAATAAGTTGTATCAAAAAGTAATAACAAGAGGGTTTGCTGTCAGCTTCAGTGAGTTTGTTCTGCTTGCTTTCCCAAATATGTTGCAACATGTAATCATGCTGTACACTGTATTTCTTGGACCTTGGAGTTCTTGGATTTCTCGGTAAGGATTACTGCTTCTCTTTGCTGGAGGACAACACATTATTACTCACCACAGGCTACCTTAGCATCCGGGTCTTGCCTCAGGTGAGCGTCCAGCACAGCATCACTGATCTGGTCGCAAATCTTATCTGGAAAGCAAGAATGGGATATAAATATACACTGTAAATATATCTGCATCTTTGCATGTGCCAGCTGGGTCGTTTCCTCAAGCGACCTTCTGCTGCACGTCAGATTCCTCATCTGGGCAGAGTCTGAAAATATCCCATTTCACCGCTCCATCAGAGTACTACACATCATTCCTAATAGGAGCTATGAGCCTATGAATAACCCTGGTAGGGCAAATGCATGCAAGTGTGACATGGTGCAATGTAAGCCTATAAGCTTACTGTACTGAAATACATAAAAAGTTAATTATTTTTGTGCAGAACACTTGCAAATGAGTCAATTACCTCCTCAAAGATGACTGAAGGATCATCATTTTTGGGAATAGTCAAATAGTCAATAATGTAAAGGTTTGTTTATGTGTCAGTGTGAGTGAATGGGGAGGAGGGTTCATATTTACCTGGAGAAATGTGGTTACCTGTGTTTTATGCAACAGCACCATTGTTATGCATGTCAGCATCAGACTGAGAGTCTGCATACTGCACATGCAACAGATGTAGTCCAATCAGATGTGTGGTATCTGCAAGATTATTCTCACCACACTGCAAACTAGCTGATAATGTGCTAGTTTCTTAAAGGTTAGTGGCCTTTGTGTCAGCTGACACTTTACTAACATGTCTAGTTAAATGTCAAGTACATATAGTGAAGCAAGAGTCACGTGTGGCTATTAATACCAGTCAATCAGACACCTGCAGCTGCTGGAGCCCATGAGAAAGTCCAGCTCTCATCTTTGCTAGGTTTATAAAGCACTAACTTGTCCATGATCTGCTGTCCAAAAGCTGTCCAAAAAACGCCCATGTGGGCTGAGACAGATTTGGTGTACTGTCTCCAGAAGATGCATCCAGGAAATTAAAGCTGGAGTTCTTTCCCAGAACATATCTGGAACAAACTCCCAGAAAGCCTGAGATTTACTCCAGCTCTGTTTTCTGTTTTCCTCTGCATGTTATTAAATTAAATTTGGAGCTTTTCATTCATATCTTTCACTATATTGTTTGTTTATATTCAGTTACAGCTTATTTGCACCTTTGACCCTTTAAATCCTCTTTGTATGTGTGTCTTTATATCACCACGTGTTTCTTTTTTACCTCTTTATGCCTTTGATGCACTTTGAATTGAATTCCATGCCACATCATGGATACAGGCCGTGACCACTTTTAAAGTATGAGACATGTCAACACAATACTTCACCCATCCAAAACCATCCATAACACTTTGTGCACTTTGGTTTAAAGTTGTTTGGTTTTTTTTGCAAGCTAGAGTACAAGTTTCTGTGATGCATGTCTGTCCTGGAAGATGAATCCCTTCTCGATTGCTTTTCCTGAACTTTCTCACATGTTTTTCTCCTTTAAAAGGGTTTTTCTGGTGAGTTTTTCCTTCCTTAAATTGAGAATGTTGTATGCTGTACATATTGTAAACCCCTTGAAGCACATTTGTGATATTGGGCTACATAAGTAATTATTAATTGAGGATGTTGAAAAACAGCAAACTATACTTTCACACCACATGTGCATTTAGGAAATAGAAAACACACTTTAAGCTGCTTTTTTATGCTGCGGTGCCTTCATGCAGCGCTCAGGATTCTGCACATTCCACAAAGTCATCAATGATCACTGAAACATAAAAGTGTTTAACACATGATTAGCACTACTCTCCAGCTGCAGGTGAAAAGCACGCTTCCACAGGCTGCATGGAGTCCTCTACTCACCAGGATGTCCCTCTCCCACAGACTCAGAGGTAAACATGAAGGAGCCATCCTGGAGGAAGCAGTCGTAGTTCCCTTCCGTTGTGCCATTCATTTTGCCCCTTTCAAAAGTTTCCTGACACGGTGTGAACTGGACACAGATAGCAGAAGTGATGGGAGAGTGTTAAGAGCACGAGATGCGTCCTTCTTATCAAAACTGGATAGGAAAGACGGGCAGATTGTGGAGCAGATTTTAGCTGCGGTGTAATCTCACAGTCCCAAAGCAGTGCAGCGGGATAACTCTGCACTATATAAGGCAAAGACAACATACACTCATACACACACACACACACACTGGGGGAGGGTACCATGTGAACCAGAGGGTTAGACCATTCAGAGGCAAGCAAGGGGAGGGTGGGATTCTTTTTTTCTTCTTCTTGGAGACACTTTTTTTAACTCCTCCCGTGCTGAGTGTTCCCTGATCCTCAGATGCTCATGTTGAACTCATCAAACTCTCTCTGACAGTCCCTCCAGCTGTCCTCGAATCAGACAGCAGAGCGTTAATTTCATCAAAGGGTTACTTTGAAGCTCCTCCGTCGATTCATTCATGCTTAGTCTTTGTTTCTTTGTACCTGGGGGCCCCTGAGGTCTCTGATGGGGCGCCCGTGGCTGTGTACACACAGAGCTGCCTGCCAACGCAGTATTTTCACCACCAAGTCAGAGCTCAGATATAAAACCATTCAAAAAAGATAGAAAGTAATGAAAGTAATATATGATAAACAAAGGATCTGCATTTTGATTTACTTTGAATAATAATAATAATAATAATAATAATAATAATAATAATACTAACAATAATAATAATGATGATAATAATAATGATAATATAAGAAGAAGAAGAAGTAGAAGAAGAAGAAGAAGAAGAAAAGCGCATTTCATACAAAGCAAAAGATAAAAATAGAAAACATTAATGACAATAAAAGCAAATTATTTTGAAGAGAATCCAAATTAAAAAATAATATGAGTGACAGTTAATGAATTAAATTACTTCATTATTATTATTATTATTATTATTTCGAAATAATAACAATAATAATAATAATAATAATACTAATACTAATACTACTACTAATAATAATAACAAATAATAATAATAATAATAATAACAACAACAACAACAACAATAATACTAATACTAATACTAATACAATACTACTACTACTACTACTAATAATAATAATAATGATAATAATAATAATAATAATAATAATAATAATAATAATAATAATAATAATAATAATAACAAATAATAATAATAATAATAATAATAATAATAATAATAATAATAATAATAATAATAATAATAATAATAATAATAATAATTGTGAGGGTGCATTATTGTGTATAGTTTCTTTTCTCTGGTCACTGTTACTTTTCATAGTTTAAAGGACAGGTTCACAGTTTTTCAAATATCTAGCAGTGAGGTTGAAGATTGCAACCAACTGAATACCCTTCCCCCTTCCAAGCGTGTAGGAGAACCAACAGTGGCTGCTAAACTGGCTAAAGAAATAACACCCCACAAAAGGTCCTCTCTAGAGCAAGTGTCTAGTATGTCCACTCTGGGCTACTGTACAAAAATGGCAGTGCAACATGGTGGACTCCCTATGTAGATATAACAGGCTCATTCTTAGGTAACGAAAACAAAGCAACTAATTAAAACATACTGGAGGATATTATATTCCATATCTGCCAAGTCTGTTCCACTAGATGCCATTAAATTCTACACACTGCATCTTTTTATACAGGAGGAGGACTGTGGAGTTTGGCCCCCATCACTTACATTGTACTTTATAAAAGGATCTATTAATGGTCAGTATGATCAGAAGTGATATGATTATGGCGAAAACATCCTGCCTCAATGTTTATTTAGTCACCTGACTGCTGTTTTGAGTTTTAAGATAGAGTTAAGAAACCAACCTTTAAGCTACCTGGTTACAACAACAACAACAAAAATCACATCTGCAAATACTGTACATGCAGGGCATCAAATCAAATGCTCATAATTTGCACATTTAAAAAAAATGTTTTCTCATTGTGAAATTGGGTAAACCACACAACCAAGAAATTCTCCCACTGAGGTTTTGTTGATAAATATTATAATTATTATAACTTACTTAATCAAACCAGCTGACTGGCCCTGGACTGCAGAGCGCTCCAGATGTTTCATGATATTTTACATGCATACAACATACTTCTCTCTAACTTTTGTCTGTGCCTGACAAAGAAGATAAAATAAAATAAAGTAATACAATAGTGCTGTATAGAACAAGTTGAAGTTGAAGAAGTTGACCACTAGATGTCAGCAGGATGAGGAGACACTGCTGAAGTCTGTAACTGATGACACTAAACTGAGTTTCACTACTGTGGAGTCATTTTCCATCAGAGAGGCAAATTATGGCAGCAATATTAAAAACTGCTTAGTTTATTGTCATAATGAGAAACCATATTTGTTATTTCTATATACTTAATTATTCAATTTTAATAAGAAATGTCTTTTTTAATAGAAAATCTGACCTTTAGGCACTGAATGGGTCTTTATCTTGTTCTGACGACTTGAACATTTCTTGTTATAATGAAAACAATGTGTTTAAATGAGACATGTTCATTTTGATATATTGTCATTACAAGAAATATTTATTGTAAAAACTGAATAATTTAGTATCTATGCTGCTAATAACCAAAAAAGGATGTCAGTATAACATAAAACTATCTCGATATTACATGAAAAAGATCATGTAAAACTGAAAAAAGACATTAATACTGTTTTCTGTTCTGCTTTGAGTTTTAAAAAATAATTTATTTACTGTTTTCATTCATTGCAATCTACATTCTGTGAGTTTACACTTTAATCTACAAGATTTGAGCAGAAAATTCAACAACAAACAGGGTGTTTAAGCCAATTGATGCAGTTTTGATGTAACATCACATTTCCAGAGCTTTACATGCTTTGTCACTCATGAAGAAAGTTTGCATTTATCTTTAATCCTGTTATTCCCTGTGACAGCAACAATAAAACCTTGTTAGAACATTTAAAATCCAAGTTAGGAAAGAGGTCTTAGCACTCTAAAAGACTTTATCAAACAGTGTTTCAGCACTTGTACAGGACACTTAACCAGATAAATGATTACCTGTTGGCTGATGGTATGAATAGTCTGTTACCTTGAAGGAGCTGAACACTAATTCCAAGCAGAGCTGAGGCCTCATGCCAACATGTTCTGGAAACACAGCAAACACCATTTAGTGAACTCCAAACAGAGAGATCAGCTGCAGAGTGGAGCGAATGAGTCTCCTGAGTAGCAGATGACAGGATGAAGGAAAGACAGTAAGAGAAACTGAGACTGGAGCCAATGAACAGACACAAGTCGAGGTGAGTCTCACTCTGGTTCACCTGTGTGGCCTTTGTCTTCTGAACGATGATCCTGCTGATGTTCAGGAAGACCATGAGGTTAAAATATGAATCTAGATTAATTATTAAATAATCAGCTCAGGTGTTTTTAAAAAAACGTTGTAACTGGTTTCTGCAACATGTGGATAATGTAAAAACATGAATGCTCTCTGTCCTGTTTAGTACAAGAGGTAGTGGTGTAATTGTGTCCTCTTGTGGCCGAAATGAGCATTACAACAACAAACACATGGGGGGAAAAAATCACATGGCAAAATGTTTTTTTTTCCGCCTGTTTCACAGATGAAAAAAAACAAACCAACAAAAAAAGAACTTGGAAATATTATCCTGGCAAAACCTTTTTTTCCACTTGTTCTTGAGTCATATACACAGGAGAAATTGGGTCTCCAGGAAAAAAACAAAAAAGATCACTTGTCTTTCAGGGCTCCTATACATCTAACTATAAAAATCATGTTTTGTGTCCCCTGTTGAAAAGTTTGCTAACTTCAAAACAAACCTGAAGCAGCAGAACAAACCAGAGCAGCGATGAGGAGAGCAGCCAGAGATACTCTACACTATCCAACACTGTAGATCTACTTCAGAGTATCAAAGTCATCTTTCTGAGGCAAAAAATGAATTTTTTATCTTTTAGATGAAAAGGAGGAGATGTCATTTTAATAATATCTAATGAGGTAATTGAACTTTTTGTGGAAAGACTACACCAGACTATTTTATGTGTCTTTGAACACATGTCAGTGAGGGATGTAAAGGCAGCAGCAGTGAGGCTGTAAGGAGGTTTAATGTGGAACAAGAACCACTGATGCTGTGAAGTGTCTCCCTCTAGTGTCTGATATCACATTTGTTCCTCAACTATCAGCCAAGTCAGGTTATTGTCCTCATTCATTTCCTGAGTGGTTGACGAAACAATAATTCTAATTACTGATCAATCTTTTTTTAATTTAAGTGCAAAAATGCCACAAAAGAAACTAACTGGTAGCAGCTTCTCGAAGGTGAATATTTTCTAGTTTAAAAAAAAATTTAAAAAAAATTAGACGCTTAAAAAACAAGTTTAAAATCAAAAAGACCGATATAAATAAATACGTTTTCAGCTGTCGGTTAAAAATCTTCACAAATCCCACATCTCTAGATTTAGGTAGAGTATTCCATCATTTTGGAGCATAATTAAAGAAAGCTGCACTACCTATTCTCTTGTGCGCATAATTGTGTGTATTTAAAAAAAAACAAGTTGATCTGAGAGCTCGTGAAGGATTGTATAACGACAGAGAGTTAGAGCGATGTAGGTCGGTCCCCCAAAAATCATTTAAAGCTTTAAAAACAAGCAAAATAAGCTTAATATTTATTTTAACTTCAATGGAAGCCTTGCTTTGGTTAAAAGACTTGACATTTTTCATGTGACTGCTTTGATAGTTAGTAAAAAACGGTACTGCAGTACTCAAATCTCCAATCTGTTAGAGATAAATGCACGAATAAGTTATCTAAATAATGATCATTTTTTAACTACTTACTTATTGATAATGGAAGTAATTGTGCAGGTGCATGAGGGAGGTCAGGTGATGGAGATGGTGGGAACACTGAGGTTACTGCAGGGCAGGTGGGAATATCCGGATCTGGAACAACAGGAGCACACACAGCAGGGAGGGAAAAAAGCAGAAAAGGAAATGTGAGACTAGAAATTGGCTGTGACACAATTCAGTAATTGAAACTCAAAAATAATGAGTTAGAAGAGCAAGTACATACAGTAGTTATAGTAACACCACTAATTCTACAACACACATATTTCTGCAGGTATGCTGATAGAAATAAAACATTCACACATGATTGGCAGTTAGGGTTTATTTTATCTTTTTGCTCCCATTTTTTGGAGGTTATGTTACAGGATGTGATACTTCCTGTTTACATAGCTGGTGGTTTCTTATTTGACAGCGCTACAGATGTTTCTAAACAACTGACTTACATATCACTTAAGTGTGAAGGGATCGAGTGAATCAGAAGTTTGAAACTAGCTTGTGGTTGAACTGAGGAAGAACTTTACACACAAACTTAAGGATGGATGTGCAAACAGCTGCTGCAACCTGGTGGTCCCTCCTTGAACTTAACTTTAATTGGATTATAGAGACATGATGGGAGTGAATGTGAGTTATTTAACAGCAATCCAAAGGAATTATCACTACTTGTTAGTCTGATTTGGATAAAGCCGTGTTACACAACCCTCTCTGAGTTAGGGGCAGATGGTCAGTTTCTTCTTCATGTATTTTTTTTTACAATTATACCGACAGGAGTCTGAAAACCAAACTGGCATCCAAAAAACTCTTAACTGTGATGTGAAGTGCTTTACTGTGAAGTACAGTCCTCACTGATCTGCATCTACTGTCACAAGCAGCTCCCAAATACTTAAGCCAAGTCTTTCACTCTGGCGTCGCTTCAAAGAGAGAATTGTTGGTATCTAAACATGCCTGTCATGGTTAAAAAGATGTAATTATCCAACGGCAGAAAATGTTATCCGCGCAGCATCGTTTCACCGCAGGACTCTAAACAGAAACATTGTGGGAAAAATGCAACTAAATTTCTTTTTTTTTTTACAGTTTGAAAGAAGAAGAAGAAAAAAAAGCCCGTAAATCATTCAGCCGTAAACAGCACATTCATTCTTACCATGCGGGCTGGTCTGTGTTCACTTTATAAAACAACATAGTTTTCTTTCACTGGAGTTCTCACTGGCTTCAGGAAACAGCTGATGTTCCTTTTTTGCATGTTTTAAACCATCTACAATGCAGTTATACATGAAGTTGTGCATATTATACATTTAAAGATGTCAAAAAAATTATGCTATTATGTGTTTTTATCCTAAATAGTTCAGTCAAGAGCAGCTGGGCTGAAGTCCTGGCTGTTTAACCTCTGCAGGCTGGTTTGCACCTTCAGGTTAGTTGAGGTCACACGAGGTTCGTTAGCTCTCTCTGTTTGTTATGTGACATTTGTTAAAGTCATTAGAGTCACACGAGTCCAGGTGTGAATTGGTGTTAAAGGAGAAGATCACAATCTTTCATGTGTGTCTTAAAACAGCAGTCAGGTGTCCATATATGAACAGTGAATCCTTGCTGTAATCCTTCCTCCTGTTTATACTGACTATTAAAAGAAAGTGCTTTCAGTGTAAGAGTTTAAAAGTTGATGTGACACTTATATGAGGCTTCAGCAGTCTGAGTCATATCAAGTGGATATCTGCCGCTTTTACAGTCTTTTTAGCATCAAATTCCCTCTTTGTTTTTTTCATGTTGAGCTGTGGTGGAAGAATAGTAACAAAAAGAGGGACTTTGGCTCTAAAAAGACTGTAAACATTGAAACATATCTACTTGATTTGACTCATTTAGACAGCTGTAACTTCATATTAGCTTCAGATAAACTTTTAAATAAATTTTACACAGAAGGAGGACTGTGGATTTTGTCCCCCATCTTTTAGTTATCAGTGTATTATAAAGGGATCTTCTATTGGTTGATGAAGTGTGTGCCTGCAGGGTTTAATGTGGGGCAGATGGCCTGTAGGAGGTTGGATGGTATCAGGTCCATTGGTCAGGTAGTGGGATGAGAGTCCAACAGAAGCTTGGAGACCTCCTCTTCAGTCAGAGGGGGAGAATGAGAGGAGTAAATGGTTACTGATGGCAGAAACCTCATCAGAAAAGAACGAGGCAGACATGTCTGCAGTGAGCAGAGTGGAGGTCAGAGGAGGAGGCGGTTGGAGCAGTGAGTTAAAAGCATAAAACATTTTTTCGAGCATCTGTGGCGCCACAGATCCTGTTCTGATTGTAAGTGGTCTTAGCTGTTTTTCTCCTAGGGGGGAATGATGCTAGGATACACTGATAGTCACTGAGGTCAGTGGGCTCTCTGGATTTATGCCATTTTCTTCCATTTCCTGCTGCTCTGAGCCCCACCCTTGGCTCTCTGATGATCTCAGTGAGCCATGGACTAAAGGGGGCATTATGAGCAGGTCTTGGATGTTAGAGTGGGTGTGGGCGAGATGTGTTTTGGCTTGTGTGTGTGTGTGTGTGTGTGTGTGTGTGTGTGTGTGTGTGTGTGTGTGTGTGTGTGTGTGTGTGTGTGTGTGTGTGTGTGTGTGTGTGTGTGTGTGTGTGTGTGTTATGTGTTTATATTTCATATCTTATGCAATTGGACTGCTCAAATGTAGTTTCATTGTATACATACAATGACAATAAAGATCTATTGTAGAGGACTGAGATTGTTAAGAGAGGAAGGAGCAGAGTGTGTTTGTAGCCTGTGTGAACAAACAAAATCTAATTTTTTTGTGTGGCTATGTTCACATTCATAACTTTTATACAAACTACAAAGTCAAGAGGGTGTGACATGTAGCACAACGAGCTAGCGAAGCCGCAAACAAAACCACGTTCCTGCACATGCTCAGTAGCGTCCGCCTTACACAGAACTACTCTCTGGAGACTGAAAATGCGATTGTTTAGAGCTGTTTATAGAGAAACTAACTATCTCTGTGATAAACATGTCACTCAGTGCAGCAGTAATGCTCACTGACATGTTTTTAACAGCTTTTTGGACGACAACAGAGGTCTACAGAACAGAGGAATAAGATAAATCTGGCTTTGGATACACACACAACAATCTTAAGTAGATCAACCCATTGCTGGTTTGGCAATGAACATGAGATCTGTTGACAATAAGAGCCAAATCCTTTAAGTGCAACTTTAAACCTTCATGTAAGACCATTAGTCTGAACTCCACTCTTATTAATGTGGGTGGGAAATGTCCTCTATTATCTCCTCCAGGTAGCCTCAGATTGTTCACCACATGAGGATTTAAAGGGTGTGTAAAGGGAGATTTTCAGCCTCGGATGGATCCTACGGCAGCACCTGGCCCGCAGTGAACTCTCACCGCAGGATCAATCCAAATCCTCTCCAGCTACGCAGCTAGTGGCAGCTGTTGTACTGGGCAGGTTTCCAAAAGAGGGGAAAAAGAAAGACAGAGACAGAGAAAGAGAGAGAGAGAGAAAGAAAGAAGGCACAAAGAGTCTTGTCTAGCCAACACATCATGACCGCCTCAACATTCCCGAACAGATCTGACCGTCAATAATTCCACTGCTGTTTTCTGGAGCTGAATGGTTTCTCAACTTAGTGTAAAAGTTGGCAGCCAGTGTGTGATATTGAGAGGCCACAAGCAGGCCAGTGAGAGAGAAGTGACACAAGGGTGCACTGTTCAGTCCCCCAGGCCTCCACTGTCTTATGTGCCAAGACTCGACCTTTGTGTGCCGGCCACACTGATCTTTTACAGTACTTCTGTTCAGTCTGCCTGTTTCTCTCTCTCTCACGCACACAATCACTGCATGTTTTAAAATAAAGCTTTTGAAACATTAAAATAGATGTGCTTGGTTTTATTTCCCCCCCCTTTAAAGTCCAATTTAAATGACACCACTTTTCACTTGTCCTTTCCTGTGTGCTCTATTGAGAAACTAGAAAGGAGGCATTTATATTTTTAATTCTTTGGTCTCACGATGACATTTAAATGTGATTTTAGTTTGACTTATTCATCTTTTTCTGATATTTCAAACAGATGGAAATATTGCAGCTGTGTTTTGCATCTATTTAAACACTTTTCTTTATAATCCTGCCTGAAATATTCATGAAACTTTATGATCCGTAACAGGAATATTCCTCTATGACGCAGCTCAATCGAAGACAAACATAACAATAACAAAGAAGAAACAGTAAAAATAATTTATGAATGCTCACATCAAGTTGATTTATCTAAGGCCTTAGTTTGGCATTTCTTGGAAACTCTGTGCTCTCCCTCAGAGCTTAAATAAAGTTTTGTGGTTCTGAACAAAGCTGACTGCACAGCATGAGTTTATAATGACGCACAGACACCAATTAACCCTGTTAAAGGGTTAATTATTTGATTTCATTAGCTTAATGACACAGAAACAGACAGGCCGTATTCATAAACTGAAAATACATACATAATAAATAAATAAAACTTTAAAAACAAACAAACACTGAATTAATGAGCACATTTCAAAAAGATCACATAACTCAAAATGTGTTTAGTGATATGACTTAACAATTATAAATTAAAGGGAATGGTCTAGATCTGCTCTATGTGAAAAGTGCCTTGAGATTACTTTTGTTTTGATTTTATGCTATATAAATAAAGATTAACATTATATTTCTTTATATTTTAGGCCCATTTAAGTCACATTTTCAGTTCAATATCTAAAGTTTATTGAAATGTCATTCAAACCACATTCATAAGAAGACACACATGACAGAATGAGATATACATCCTCACAGGAGCAGATAACAATAATAATAATAATAATAATAATAATAATAATAATAATAATAATAATAATAATAATAAATCAAATAAGAATATTTAATTAATTTTCATAAATACGTAATCAAACATACTAACAGTCAATTGATCATACAGTCAAAATCAATTCTTTATTTCACATGTGGTCTATTGCAGTTAAACATACAAACACACATACAGCAGGTGTGCAGATTATATGATATATGATAAATATATGATGCCATACATAAAATGGCTAAAATTATGTGGACATATGCTGCTGTAACAATCTCCGTCTGCATTAAAGTTCAACCTGAACCTGTAGGATGGGGCTGAGGTCAGAGGTCAGTGCAGGTCAGTAAACATCTTTATTAACCTTCATGGATTTATGCAGGGGGGGTTTATCATGTTGAAACAGGAGCAAGCTGATCCCATAAATATCAAAGCACATTAATGTCTAAAATACATATTGCATCCTGTAGAATTGAGATTTCTCTTCACTTGAATGACTCCAGTGTTCATGACGCTCCTATCCAGCAGAATTATAATGTTTGCAAATTCAGTTTCCCAGCATGAAGGTTTAATGCATTTAGATTTAATTGACAAAATAATCTACCATCACATCTCACCACAGGATCCATGTAGTTGCTCTTAGGAGTGTTTGATCCTATCACATGATTTATATCAGCAGATATATAAAGCTTCTATATACTCAGGTTAGCATTTAGATTTAGTTTTAAAGCCTCCAACCATACTGCCAGGATGATAATTCAGAAAGAAGCTGAATCCTTTTATTTTCATTAATTTATTGTTGTTGGGAAAAAAATGCTGTTAAATTAAGCTGGAATCAGAATATAACTAATCTAAAATTTACTAAATTGTAGTGTATTGTAAGTAAAGGTTTCTAAAATACTTCTACATACTTATGGCTCAATATTATAATGCATCATCCAGCAGTGTGTTTCATCTTCATACAGTTAAAATGGGAAAGGAAAGCCCATATAAAACAATGACATCATTGAAATATAACAGTATTAAAGTGGTAATTAAGTGTAATTTTAAGATATTTTTGATAAAATAAGTATGTAATAAGATGCATGAGGGTTTATACGAAATGTAAACTCCTCTCCTTGTGGAAACACCGTCTTTGCAAAGTTCCCATCAGCATCTCTTTGTTTATAAAAGCTGATGGAGTGAATGCAGCTCATAGCAGACAGGTTGCATTTCACCACACCGTGCAGCGCCCCCCTCTGGCCTGCTGCTGCACTGCAACGAGAAGCTGTGAGCGCCCGGTGAGCGACTGCCTCTGAAGAGACAACACCGCTGTCTGCACTCAGGTAAGAAACCCCGACATATTTCATTTATTTAACCGATCAAATCTCTGCGCAATTACACCAAAACATCCCCGACGAGACGGCCGACACACGAACCAAAACGCAGCGTCGTAATTCTCCATCGGCATTCGTCTTGTCACTTAATATTTTTTGCATGAGGTGGGAGAGGTTGGGCCTCTGTGCGTTACACGTATAGAAATATTATGCACATGAATGAAATACATTTTCTTACATCATATGGCAACACAGATCCTCCTGCTGCAGCTTATTTCACTTGCTTAAAGGGTTTTAAATCAGACTTTAATTGCGTGCGTAATTCATCTCCATCGATCCTCTCCTACAATAAACACTGAAACGTGTTTTTGTTGCAGCCATCATCGCCTCCGATATTGGAGGAGGAATAGTCACCTCCCCACTAACACGGCATATTGCATGTTTTCTGCTCATTCCCAGCAAAGAGAAGAGAAAAAAAATGTCTCCATCATCCTCCGGAGCAGGTCCTTGCTTTCGCTTCAGCCACACGGATATCGTCCTTGCCCGCTGTGACAAGACTAATCCGCCAGAATATTTAGCCTATAATCTCATTAATAAAGGATGTCATGAGGACAATAATGTAATGTTATATCTGTAATGTTTGCTCCACTTTATGAGCAGTGGACACCTCTTTCCTTTGTCGTCTGATTTGAGCGCAGTGTGTATGTGAATGTGTAAATCTGAATTAGTCGCTTTTTCACGTTGTTGTTTTTCTACCTCCGTTATTCTGGATCCTTCGCTTCTTTCTTGCATCTGAGGGCCTAAAGGGGTTTCCTGCATAGCTGTGCGTGGCTCACAAATGGCCTCCTTTATTCTATAATGTGAAATTCTACATCTAATCCAATGCAAAAGCAATCCCTGGTGTATTGCATGCTTTAACGTGCCTCTCTGTTCTGTGTAGTTCATATTCGTATATTATTTAGAGAGCACATAGGGAATCCGAATGATGCAGCGCCTGTGCGCAAATGCCAAGCCCATTTTTCATTTTTTACCTAACAGTGGAGGCTGCCCGCACAGCAGCGCAGAGTATCTGCTGTCACACAACCAGAGCAGTGAACCAGACTGCTTATCTGACACATATGGGCTCTACAGTAATCCGCCCGGGTTCAGTGGACATGATCTGATCCACAGAAGGTGCATGCAAGCCTTTCAACCCCCCTTCACTCAATCACATGAAAAACAAAAGTGCTCCATATGATGTTTGCATGTGCTTTATAATACCTGTGGTCTGAAGGACTGGGTGGATTTGCGGGAATGAGGATCTCTTGTCCTCTTTTCTCTGCCTCGGACACACCTCTTTGCAGCCTCCTGGGAAGATCCTGTTTCTTGTTACATTGATGCCTGCAACAAACGGGCATGTTGTAGTGTGTAACTGCAGCTGGAAGCCATTCCAGACGGTCAGATGATGAGCTGGAAGGAGGGAAAGACATCTCAGTGTCATTTTAGTCATGTTTTGATGGGTTTCTGCAAGTTTCTGCAGCCGCTGGCATGAACTGCATGCTGGAGAAATGTGCTGGTGTGCACACAGTGAGGTCTTTGGGGTTGCACATCTGCTCCACCCTCACAAAGAATTGCTGATCTAGTTTTTTGTTGTTTTTTTCACATCTGTCTTAATACACATGGTTGTATGAACTTGAGTTGTTTCCCCTATTTATGAGTGTTGTATAAAAGGAGCAGTGTGTGTTTAAGAACTAGGGAGATATATTGGCAGAAATGGAATATAATAGAATAAAATCGCTGTGTTTTTGTTACATTAGAATGAGCCCTTTATATCTACATAGGGAGCGGGTCCTCATGAACCTCAAGGATGATAAAAACTATCTTTAGTTGCAGCTCTAATCTGCATAAAATAACAACAACAAAACCTCTCGTAACTGTGTTAAAGCAGCAGTTCAGGGATTTAGTTTTGCACTAAGGAGTTGTGAAAGATACATTTAAAAGATAATGGTCCAAATCAAAGCAGCAGTAGCTGAGATATCTTTCCCTTCATTTCCTATTATGGGTCAAAAACACTGCCAACGTTTCCAATAATGCAAATCAACAGCATCTTTCCACAAGCCCTCCCTCCATCTCTGGTGGGGGAGACACTCAGAAGATTTCTAGATTCCAAGCTAGAGCCCAAGAGTCAACCCCAATGACATCATTATGACATCACTGGGGTTACTTTCTCAAACTTGCCCCTCTTAGCCCACAGAAGACATTAGACAGCAGTAAATACAACACAGGTCCTCCTCGTGATGGATAAACTGATCTTCACCATGGTTATAATTTGTGAAGTGTCCTTTTAAGACAGATTTGAAAAAGTCAGAACAGATCCTTTCATTTTTAAATTTGAACTATTAGTTATTTTTTTTTCATCTAGTTTAATGATTTTAATTTTTCCAGGATTTAATTTCCAATATTTCTTTGTTCAGACATTGAGTGCCTCATATTTTCTTGATTTTCTTGATGTTTTGAAGTGAGAAAACACCAGAGACAATGATGTAACAGGACTTTACAAATATATGATAATGTACTTAATGAACCAAAACATCACAAATCCAAACTGAAGAATATAATTACATCCTCAAAGATGCAGACTAATTGCAGTGTTAGAGGCCCTTAACTGAAACAGTCACTCTCCTTCATTTGGCTGCTGATTTCATTGACTCATCAGCGTCAGTGACATTGCCTCGAGCGTCAGCATTATGAAATGAATCAACACTGAGGTGCTTCATTCTGCAGAGACTGGCGGGCTCCGGTCCAGAGGTGACGACATGCCGCTCGCCCAGTTTTTGAAAGGTTCTGCTCGAAGGAGCTCAGGCTGCAAACACAACAACATCACTTCATTTTGCTGCTCTGCAGTCAAGCTTTTAATTCACTTATTCAATACTATATTTGGCTCAGATATCTGCTGGAGAGCTGGAACTATTTGTGTAGATGATTGAATATTAATTGGCAAGTATTTTGATGATTGATGAATTACAAATATTCTCTGGTTCCAGCTTCTCAAATGTGAGAATTTGCAGTTTTTATAAAGTGTCTTTGGGCAAAAGACACAATTTGACGATTTCAATTTCAGTTTTAGAAAATTGTGACAGATATTTTTCACCATTTCCTCTTTCATTCTTTTTTTTTAATCTTACATTTTATAGGCAGAATTATCAACCAAGGAAATAATCAGCTGATGAATTGATAATGAAGATAATTTTAGCTGCTGCAATCTACTTCCTCTCTTCTGACATTTTCTGATCATCAAACATAAATTCCTTTAACTGAATATTATCCCATTGATTCCCCGGGCTTATCCTGTAGCAAATATCATCATCCGGGTGTGTCATAAGAAAAAAGACAAGATATAGAGTTTGAATGTTCTTCCAGAAGAAGCTGTTCAGACGTCTTTCCGGTTTTGTCGCCTCGTTAAGGAGAAGAAAAATTGCCACAGCGGGATTGAAACTGCATTCTTGTACGCAGTTAATTGGCACCATGCTGATGGAGGACTTTGGCTCATTGCATCAGTAGATAAGCGTGTGTTTGTGTTGCGTGTATGTGTGTGTGTGCTGACGGATCAGGTCATGTAGCTCTGGGTCTTGTGTGCATATTGAAACATGAAGCAGCAGGAGTGTCTGAGGTTTATGACATGCTGCACCATGACAACGCAGAGAGGAATATTTTGAATTCCACATTGAAAGACTGTCGACTCTGCAAACTGAAACTGGAAGCATAATAATGTAACAAATATGGGATTTTAAGAAGGTGCAATGTCTTGAAGCTTGAAAGGGGGATGTGTGGAAAGGTAGCAGGGTGTGTTTTACATCCTGAAGGTATGAAAACAAAAGTGGAAAAAGCTACTAAACACGTTTGTTTGTAGCTGCTGAGCAAGAGGTCGGTGCTTTGAGATGTTTCCCCCTCCCTGCAGCGCTTAGATGGAGGGCGAAATGAAAAGCAGCTCCACCTTCACTCCAGCCCCCTTCCACACTGCAGGGCCAGGCACACATTAGAAAAGGTAGAGAGTCAGTCTGTGTGTGGCTGCCAGAGGCGGGGAGGCTGGGCGAGAAGGCAGAAAGGGAACGATGAGGAAAGTAGGTCAGAGATACAGAAGCAATCAAGCATGAGAGCAGCATCCTCGTCTCTGAGCTCCACTAGAAGCAGCGCTGGTGAGCAGGCAGGCACATACACAGCATCCAGACAAGCCGCTTTGTTTTTAGGGTTTCTGTTGGCTTTTAACTCTGACACGATAAGACATGGATCGACGTAAAATTTGTCAGCAATTTTAAGCTTATATCGAGCAAAAATGAAAGAAAAAAAATGCTTTGCCTCCAGAGTCTGAAGGATTTGATGCTTCTCTCTGGTTTATATCATCATAAATTGAATCTCTCTTTGTTTTTTTGGGGGTCAGACACAACAAGCATTTCCAAGATGTCTCCTCAGGGGCATGCTGCTCTACTTTTTGGCATTTCATAGGTTAACCCGTTCAGGCCCACCTGACTGAAAACACAATATTTTTTAAGGTTTCAGTTGCGTACTCTGATGTGCATTAGTGCTTAATGAATTTGTGCAACCAACGATTATCATCATTTCCAGTGAATCTGCAGATTCTTGTCTTATCTGGTTTATAAAATGTCATAAATTGATGAAAAGTGCACATTACAGTTTACTAAATCTAAAGGCGATGTCATCGAATTGCCTGTTTGTTTGGCTACAATCCAAAAATCCTGAAGATATCCAGTTTACTGTCGACTAGGACAAAGAAAAGCATCAAATCATCAGATTTGAGGATTACAACCAAATAAATGTTACTGTTTTTAGCTCAAAAAAATGACATTAACAATTAATTGATTAGCGAAGTAGTTTCTGATTAATATTCTGCTGATCAGTGTATCGAGTAATGGAGTAGTCATTTGATCAAGATAATCAATGAATCACATAAATCAACTGCTTAGCAACAATGGCAAAAAATCACTGCTTCTGGCTTCTTAAATTTAAGCATTTCCTGATTTTCTTTGTCTTATATGCTTATAAACTTTATTTAACACCTAAAAAAACATTATTTTGGGGTTTTAGTTTGAAAAAACAAGACATTTTGAAGAAGTCACCTCACACACTGAAAGCTTGTGATGGCTTTTTTCACTGTTTTCTGACATTTTGTTGTAGGCAGATTAATCAACAATGAATTTAATTGTTAATTTAAGCTCTACTTTGCTATTTGAAAATGACCATAATAACCAAAAAGAATCTGGAAGAGATCAATTGAAAGAGGTGAGCAGAGAAAGACCCTGTCGGTGTGAAACCTCGCCCTAAGCTCGGGACCACATGAAGATCAAAGAAAGGACAGGATCCCCCAGAGTTTTGATGCTGGGTGGTAGTGTTGGTGGAGATTTGACCACTAGGTGAAAGATGGAGGATCACAGATGAATTTCCTGAGACATCTTAAAGGTCATGGTGGTGATGGGGGTTGGGGTGATGAGCTGCTGATATTTAAAGAACAATATCCAGGGACCGACATGCACAAACACGAGCAACGTTGGCCAGATATGCTGATGGGATTTTGATAGAAGAAATGAGCAGAAAGTCACCTAAGAGGAATAAAGATAGAATATGAAAGGGCAGATCCTTCCTCACTGAATTGTTGCCAATGCTTCAATCAACACGTCAAATTAAATGATGAAATATAGTGTTTGAGGTTGAGCTCCAGAGTGATAAATAATAATAATATCATTATGAAACAGTGCCTTCCAAACAAGTTATAGAAATCACCATTGCAAAAATTAACACATTACACTATGGTGAAGGTTTGGTCATGTTTACTTAAGGTTCACACATGGCTTCATTCTGGTTGAGGAAACCTTGTTGAACAAACAGTTCAACCACCCTCGACTCCCTCTGCTGCTACTTCCTCCTTTGAGTCATCATTACTACGACCGATAAAAGGCTTTGTCCCTTTAACGTAAACATGTGATGCTGGGAGGACAGTCTGCCTTCATCACATGTTCATTTTTAACTACCAGCACCACAGAATTGCTGATCCAGAAGTTGGAACCATGATGTGACTCTACCGGATGCCAGATGTATCGATTCGAAGCCATTTTGATTTATAAAATGAGTGAAAACAGCAGTCGGCAGAGGCCTGTGGAAGCTGTAAAGTTATTCATTAAACCATTAGTAGTTATAGGTTAAGCTAAAACATCCTCACTTTCAGTCTTTAGTATGCAAAAATCACTTGATCCTACATTTCCCATAATGCAACATGATGATGCACATAATGCATGCTCAGTAGCCTCTTTTCATTAGATCCACTCTGTCTACTGAATGCTTACATCTCTCCAACTCTAAACTCTTCCGCTCTCTTAAGCTCCAATAACCGAGCATTTTCTCCGGTCCAGATGCTTCGTCGCCTCTTTGGTGCATTTCATGTTGTGCTTAAGGTCAGGCAATACACACAGTTGCAGGCAGTGTCATTGCAGCACGCTTGGGGCTCCTGGAGCTGTGTCAACATCCCTGTTGACCGAGCTCCTTGCAGAGCCATCTGAGCGGTTTGCTAGAACGCCGGGGCCTGTGCCAAGATTACATTTTCACACGCCCCTGAGAGGAACAAGCTGCATCAGCAGACCTTTGGGCCTTTTCCCCTTCATGAGACTGCAACAAAGACGGCTGTCATGTTGTCTTTCTGCAGCAGGTGAAATTTGTGTGCGTGTTTTGGCCTAAAGCAAATTATCAAGAGGTTCTGGCCTCAATGCAGTGAGTGACAAACCGGTTTGTTAATGGAAATAAAAAGAGTAGACCGCTCCGAGAAGCTTGATTCATGGGAAGAAATACACATGAAAAAGGTTTATTTTTCCGCAGTCTAGTATTTTGTGCCTTTTATACAAGCATTAGAGAAAGATTTTAATGTAACCATGACTTACATAATTCCCTCTGTGCGTTTAATCATCAGCTCATGGATCCAGTTCTTATCAGCCTTGAGTTTGTTTGCTCTCTAACTGTCGGAGCTCCCGGATGCAGGGTGAACGGCCTCTCAGAGGGATTGTCTTTGTTGGCAAGGGTGCAGCTTTCTTGTTGTTTGGATTCTGTCATTTGTAATGACACAATGAGAGTTTTGTCCGGGAGCTCTCTCTCTCTCTGTATGTGTGTTTGTGTGTGTTTGTGTGAAGATGTCAGAGTATGCCATTCATTAGAATTTCAATGGGGCACAAAAATGTCACTCTGCCATTTATAATAAATTTGGACTTCCTCTATTTTTGTCATTTTGACCTCTTTGAACATTTAAGCTGGTGTTATTCTATATTTTTCTTATTGTGAGCAAATCCCATAAAAGAAAACCCTAAAACACGTCGTTGTGCGTCTCTCTTTATGACCTCCCTGCCCTGTCTGTGGCTCTCAGCATAGCTGGGTTGCAGACCTCTGAATCGCTGCCCACATCTTCGACTTTTTCAGCACTGGCGGCTGTTTTTCCACCATTTGGAAAACCAACCGAGCCAATCAGAGCTGTGTGGGCAGGATTAGGACATGGGGACGTCATGTTCCTGTGGCACAGCCAGAAAAACTGGCAGGAAAATTACAACAATCGTGGACCAGATCGATGCAGCCGCACAGGTTGTAAGTCCGCTAACAGAACTGACAACTCTAAAACCGGCATATTACTGCAATCCACGATACCAACGTTAACTGCTACTAACAGCCTCTACTGCTGTATCGAAATTAAAATGAAATTGGTAGGTTAGATATGTAACTTGCAACTAATTGATTAGAGAAAAAAGGCTAACATGAATTTAGTCTGATTATCAGGCTGCGCCAAGCTTGTTTGTTTGAGTTTCTAAATATTTAAGAAAACGGGTCATAAATATAAAGTTTTTTTTTTTTTTTAAGTTCAGTAATTTCCTTAAACAGCTGGGCATTGTGGTTTTTAGCAAATGGTACTAAAACTGGGGACTATTTTCAGCGGCGGATGAATCCATATTTGGTATTTCCCAGCAGGGTTAAGTTTAGGGTTAGTAGGATTGTGTTTGTGGGATTGAGTCAAACTAAATTACAGTGTGTGTTCATGGTGATGAAGGAACATGTCACCAACTACAAGTTTGGATAAACTTTAAGCTTTTATGACACAGAGGAATAAGATAAAGGTTTTGGATACAGAAAATGTTAGTAGTTTTGGTGTTTTTTTATTGGGGCTTGTTAACAATAATAAAGAAATACAGAGTTGCGTCAGACTTGTCCTTTAAAACAAACTGGGCTTTTGTCATCTCTGTGTCTCACTAAGGAGCATTTTGAGTCCTCTTTGTGCTCTTTGTGGTCTTTAGCGTGTTTTTTTTGGTCAGATCTGGTTGACGCTTTGTCCCATTCATGCCGACTGTGGAATGTTGTTTAAACATCAAGGTCAGGAGATACGAAGGTACGCAGGAGGGAAGGTCACATAGCTGAGCCTAGTGTGCCTTTAGAGGAGTTTTTATAGGGTTGGGTAACCACGGCAACAGTATAGGCAGTTGCATCACTGAATACTATATGAGGGAAAGTGTCCTGTAGTATCTAAACATCTACATCTACAGGCTTTAAAGCAGCAGCTCTGAGAGATTAAACTGAGTCATGTTGATGTGCCAAACTGGGCACGAGGTTGAACATAAATATCAGAATCTAGCAAATCTGCATCGCAAACACAAACACGGAAAGAGCAGTTTGGATGCAGAGACTGATAATGCCATAAGCCGTCTGCTCCCGCGGGGCTCTGTTTGTGTGCGTTTTTTAATATGTGTGTGTGTGTGTATGAGTGTGATAGAGACAGAGGTTGTGTGAGAGGGCAGTGAAGAAAAAGAAAAAACATGATTTGAACTGAAAACTGCTGATGTAACCAGAGGCTTTGGTTTAATCTGATATGTAATCCTCTTTTTTTTATGAGATTTGACACAATTCACATCTCGCCGGTTGATGGGGGAGCATGTCAGGATTGTGTGGTATATTTCCTGTGGCGCTGTATACAGTGTTAGCACCTTAATGACTTATTTTATATGGCGCCACGTGAACCGCAAGTGACAGTGACTGAAACGGTTCAGAAGGTGGTCATTGGTTGTTTAGGAAGTGCAACTTATCACAGTGCAGACAGCGTGCACATGAACACGAGGGACTATTTTTGTCTGTGGGGTGTAACATGAAGCGCCGACCCCACGTCAGGAGGTATAAATAACTGTTTTTTCAGACGCAGTGTCTGTTTACATTTTGTGGTGACAGCCTGGATTTTGCACACCGGAAGATAAAAGTGTCCATGAAGTACGGCATCATTATGTTTAATCCTTAAAACTTTTGAATTTGTAGCTTGTTTCATATGTTTGAACCCCATCATGTGACCCGTCCTGGACGTCCTGTCCTGATCTTCACTTGCTTTGGGGTTGTGCTCTGTTGTAGCCTGACCTGCGACTGGCAATGGACTACACGAACAACGCCTCCAACAGCTACAGCTCTGGAGACAACATGAGCTCCTCCTTAGCCAACATGACCATCAACGAGCAGCACCACCAGGAGAACGGGGTCCAGATGGGACACAGAAGCCCCGGAGATGCCAAAATGAAAGGTCAGACATGAGAAAGAAAGACAAACCAGCACAAAGAGAAGCTGCCACTCTGAATATTTCCAATAAATACGACTAAACAGTAAACACGAAGGATATAGAAAAAAATTACATAATTCTTCTGACATCATTTATGAATCATAGAGATGTGTGGTCAACTCTGATGTCTTAATTTAATCCAGAAATGTACCAAACTCTTGGATAAAGCCACATGTTTGCTGCACAAAATGAAAATCTCTTAATAAAAAGGTAGTAATAGGCCAGTGTTCAGTTTCCAAGGCAACAGCTTTATCAATTTATTTAGATTATTTTAAATTAGCATTCAGCTTTATAAAGGTAGGAATAAGTAATTAGTGCTCTGCAACAAAAAATGTCTGTGCAACTAAAGGTAAAAACAGTTATATATTAAGATAGACAACGTTTGTTACTTATAGATCATCTGATTAAATTTGCTTATATTTTGAGTGAAATTCTGAACGTATATTAAGCAGCAATGAAAATAAGTAAAATATAAGAATACGCTGCAACATAACCAGGATTAGATTATAAATAGCATTTATTTATATAGTTTATATTTGATAATAGGGCTGGAAAACTGTTCTAGCAATGTTAAATATATTTTATAATAGATATACAGTAAATCACAATATGGTGAAAGTATGCTAAATCACTCTGATGCTCAAAGCCGTAAACTTTGCCACTGTTTCTGTTCATGTCTGTGAATCACAGAATAAAAGAATTAAAACTCAATTAAACTCAGTCAAATCGTTACTGATGCACCATGGGATATGTAATATAAGCAGGCAAAGGGGATATGACAAACAAACAAATTATTAAACTAATCAAATAACTAGCAAAAGAAAGTAATTTAGTCTAAATGAGCAAACATCTAGAATAATCACACAATTAGTATTATAAATGCTATATTTAAAAAACAATAAACAGCTCCCTCATAAGTGTTAATTAAAACTTAAAGCTGGTAATCATTCATTCATACAGCAGCAGAAACTGGTGGAATGATAATATAAGAGTTATGAATCTGCAGATAAGTGATAAATGACGGCTTTTGATTCTTTACTATTTAACACAGCACATCATTTTATTATCAATAAGCTTAAAGTCCAGTTGAGACGGCATTTCGAGATTATTATCACATCCGAATCGTGACATATTTCCGAGTGAAACGGGACAGAAAAGGACGTAACATCGGGAGGAACATTGAAAAGTGGGAGTGTCATAATGAATCTCCGTGCCGCTAAAAGTTGAAAATTGATGAGTGGACGTCATGATATCATTGGTTGAAACTGGTTGGTTCAAGCCTACGTAAGCACACGACATATTTTGTTTGAAAAGAAAGAAAACATGATGGGATTCTGATACAAGAATGCAAAGAAACTGATTTTTGGGGGTTTTTCTTGGCATTAATAGGTGCAAAACATGAATGGGAATGTGATCTAAAAGGGTTAAAACACTTCAATATTAGTATATATTCTCTACTTTTCCATCTGACCCAGCTGACTAATGGATAAATTAGCGGTCGACAGGTCAAAGTTCGACCTCAGTCAGTGTATATAAAGGCTTCATGTTAGAGGAGCATTTACATTTCTATGTATAGTTTTCCTAAAAGACACTGTAGTGTATTTAGAGTCGGGGCAGAGGCCGTGCACCCAGAGTTTCAACTGTGCTTTGTTTTAATCCCTCTTTACATAATGGATACAAGACATGCTCGACTGGCCCTGAGAGCCTGACTGCAGCTGCACTGTGCTCTGTAATCCCAACATCTGGGTCAGAACGAGCCCTGTCTCCACCCTCACTGCCGACTGAGCTAAACAATCAGGCTTTTAATGGTGCAACGCAGCATCAACTTTAAAAAAAAAAAAAAAAAAAGATAGAGAAGCAGACTGAAAGAGTTATTAATGTGAAAGCAGCGAATAAACGGCAACTGGAGGAGCCGCTGTGTTTGTAAAATAAATAAATGACAGCCCCTGATAGCTCAGCGTGTAGCCGATAGTCACTTTCAGACTGTGTTTTTCTCCTTCTGATCCCAATCAACCATATGGCCAATTAGTACGTAGCTTAGAATTCCCCAGTTTAAAGCCTTCACTAGTGCTGTCATTCTTCCCGTTTCCATTTCCCATTGCTTTATGTACGAGCAGGAAGCAGCACTCAGTGTCAGGGCCGTCCGCAGAGGTAAACAGCACATTAATCAACGGGGAAACACATAGTGAGTATCTCTATTGACCTGTTTGAGTAGGAGACGTAGATGAGTAGAACATTGTGAAGTATTTGTAGTGTAAAGTTAGTTTGTGTGGGTAGTTTAAAGGGCAGTGTAGAACAGTAATTGTGTAATTTAACATTTAATGATCATCTCGGTGCTGAAGAGAGTCGTCATTTTCTGTAAGAATCTTACATTTAACTTAAATTTGACCTTAATTTCAGGCCTTTTTAAAGTCCCTGCACACCCACACAGGTGTTTTCTGTCACTCTGTCTGATTGGACATCTCCTCAGGACTGTATGAGTTTGTACAGAGTATGTTTGCCTGCTGGGAAACTTTCAAAATCAATGAAATTCAGGCACCCCTGGTTCCAAAAGTCCCATTCGACTTCCCATAGACGATATTACATGACTCACAGTGGGAGCTCTACTACAGCTGGGATTAACATAAAACTCTCCCATATCTGTTTCAGATTTTTTTTACATTTATAATCTGGCAGATGCTTTCATGCAAGTTTAAGTTTAAGAGGAAGAAAAAGAAATGCATTACAATTCATGAAAAAGATGTTAAAGATCAAACGGTACAATAAACAAACATCGGTAATTGTTGGGGAAGAAGTTAATTGTATAGCTAGGTTTTTACTTGGCTTTTAAAAAAGTGTTTCAATGAGGTTGATCTTTAATTTTTGTTGGTAAAGTATTTCAGATTTTAGGTGCGTAAGCAGAGAAACTTGTGTCCCTGAGTCGTTTACAAGTGAGTTAAGACAATGAAGCTTTAGAGGACAGCGACTCAAAACAGCCATGGTACAAAATCTCAAATAATTGAGCAGGTACAAATTCAATAAGAAAGATTTCTTTGCTTTTTATTAAAGTAGAGAAGTGGACACGAAATAAAACTGCAACAATTAACCCTCTCTCAGTTCCCCCCTGTACTGTAGCCTGGCACCTTTTTAAATGTGGCTGTATACTACTTCAGACATGCTTGTCTTGACGGTGGAAAAACCCATTAAACTCTCTCCACCCGCACCTTTTTACGACGTCTGTGCACGGTCATTTCTGTAACTTTGCTGAACGGACAAGCCGACATTCATACCCACAACCACATCGTGATTGGTCAGCTGTACAGAGATGAAAGGTGTCTGGGTTTGAACTTCATTCTCTAGATCTCCTTTTTCATTCATGACACAGGTATTTCCGTCACTTTTCACGTGAACAAACGTGCGACACAATGACGACGTCTTCCAGGAGAGACGGTCTGAAAATATGCACCATTGTCCTCGTATTTAAACAATATCGCGTCTCCCCCCGTCCCCCTGTACACTCTCTACTCTGTGACGTTTGGCTTCTCACTACGCCTTTAAGAGAAGTTGTTCGAATCGTCTGTTTGATTCCTGACGTGGTCGTTCAACACGTCATAAGAACCAGTTCTGAGCTTCAAATGCACCCAACTTCAACCTGAGTCCAATCAGCGTAAACTGAAAACACCTGTGCTGGTGTGAAAGGCCTTTAACGACTGTCTGCAAAATCTGGTTTAAACCCGTCATAAATCATGTTGTAATTATGTCCAAGTGCAGTATTTTATATGTGGTTTTTCTGTGTTTATTTGACCGGTCTGGAGGGAAATTAACAATGAAAGCTTGTTTCTCTGCATTCCTTGTGTATGTAAATCATTCATCAAATACTGTCACATTATTTAAAATGGTGCCTTATTTGATTTTTGTCCCAACCGTTTGTTAGGAGTCAAATCTTAAGTGATGAATGTGTTTTTTTATTCACTGAAACGGAGATAAGCAAACATTTTCCCACAACTCTGGAATAACACAGATTGTTGTCATCATGGGGTTTTTTATTTAACCATTTTTTGATTCCTGTGCTTCCTGGTAGTTTCATCTCCTTCAATGATTTCCTCCAGTTTGACCTCCAACTTACCTTTTAATTCACAGAGAGCGAAGCGGCAGAGCTCAATGAAAATGGGGTGAAATCTGTGTCTGAACTCTCTGAACCAGAGAGCAGCCACTTTGATGACGAGGTGGAGCCCGGTACGCCTTTCCTTGCATGCATCACCTCCTGAAGCTTGAACACCTAAAGACCACTGTTAACACAACTTAACCCCTTATTTTAACACCTTTTAGTTTTACTTTTAAAACTTCCCTTCTTTACAAATAATTCTCCTTTGTTTCAGAGATAGAAATCGGAGAAATGTTCCTCTTGGTTTGTTGATTTCATTCTTCCTCACAGTTTTTTTAATTATTTTCAGCTGTCCAACTCTAACACCTCTTGGTTTAAATATGGGTTTTCCTGCCTGTGTGCTAATGTATGCTGTGAACCTGCTTATTTGCCTGATATTTATAGCCCACTTGTGATAGCGAGGCACATGCAGTTGTGTTGTCACCACAGACAAAGTGCAATAAGAGCCGATTACCCAGGGAACACGTAGAGCGACCTCTTCACGAGCCTCAGATCACTGACTAACAAGAGAAATAATGGCTCTCTGTGCTTGTAAGAATTAGCCACAGTAGCTCCACTCCAGTTTGGGTCAAGCATGCTTTGATCATAAGTATCGAGAGTGACGGCTTGTCCAAAGCGTAGTGGGAGGGTTTGAAAAGGCTCCTTGATCTGTTAAACATCTCCGAACATGAGAAATACCACAGCTGACCCGTCGCTGCAAACACAAGGTCAGGAGCTGTCATTCCTACGCAGATTAAGATGAGTAAACTTGAGGAAAGTCTGTTAAATAAGGGGCTTAAAGGGAGTTTAACAAATCCTATTCTCTGATTTACTGACATCTATTTGTCTGACAGCTGAAGTGTCTGCAGAGAAAGTTCCGTCTGAGCTCTCCGAAATACAGAGCGCCTCATGTGAAGATGAGGGCCAACTCGGTACGCCTCTTGTCTCTGAGCTCTCTCCTCTCTCTTTCTCTCTCCTTGTAGTCGCTTGTGCATTCATTTGGTTTTCTCCCCCGGCATGTTTTAAAAAAGGAGTAGTTTGACTTTTTGGGGAAATGCACTTATTTGCTTTTTTTGGTGAGAGTTTGATGAGAAGATCGAAACAGCTCTGTCCAAAAGTGTCTAAAGCTCACTAACTAAGGTTTATTCAGACTGATAACAGCCCTGCATTAAAACTGATGGTGTGTTGTTCAAGGTACCAGTCAGATAATGAAGTACAATCCACATTTTTTATCTAGTTTATTTAGTTTGTGCAAAATCTGAAGTGTTAAAACGACAATTTGGAGTTTCACAGGAAGTTAATGCCTGATTTTTTTCATATTAATAACTTAATTTTTGTTGCCATCTTGAGTTTAAAGAGGTCAAAACTCTTGTCTCATTATAAAGTCGTTCTTCATATTACAAGTTTTGACCTCTTTCAGATTTCTTTTCTTCTCCGTGCATCTTGAAAGTAGGTGAAGTTGTGCCAGAAATCCCTATTCTGCGTCATCTTGAGGTTTCCAGCTGGCCAAGAAATAGTCCAACACATAAACCCCCTAAAAAATGCAACTATTTTTACACACTGAGCATCACAGGTGCTGGTTGGCAGCTTTTGTTACCTTTGGACAGAGCCAGGCTAGCTGTTCCTCCTTAGTCTTTATGCTAAGCTGAGCTAAATGCTGCTGGGTATAGCTTCACGTTGAACGGAGTCTTCTAACTCTCGGCATGAAAGCAAATGAGCACTTTTCCCGAAATGCCGATCTTTTGCTTTAAGTTTCCTGACCAAATTGGTCTGCTCTTTTGTATTTATTGTTTAATAAAGCTGACTCCCTTGCTTTTATTTCAGCGCTATGTTTGGATTACAGTGTGATTTTGGTTTGTCTTCACTTTGGCTTCATTTGGGTTTTTTTTTTTTTTTAAATGCTTGCTCTGATGATTAAATCTCTGCTGCTTTCAGAACTGCAACATGATCATAAACAGACTGTAGAGGCAAACATGTCTCTTTTTTCTTTTCTTTTTTTTTTAAACAAAAAGATGGTTACATCCTGGCTATTTCAGAATGAAAGGAATGGCCAAACCACAGGCAGATTTAAGACTCCTGTGATCTGTTAAACAGATGCACTGCTCCCAGTTGTGGGGAATGCCAGAATAATGTTAAAAACAGCTGAAGTACCACATCCAGCACCAGCTTCAGTGTGGTACTGCTGCAACATGTCAAACTTAAATCAAAACTGTGTGGCGAGCGTTTGCATATTCATCCCTGTGTGGTATTTTTTTATTTTCGGATTAATCTATTTTTGCTTTTAAGCTTTGGGCTTTCTTTCTGCGCTGACTGAAGACATGCTGTGTGTGGGCTTTCTATCGATTTTTTTGCAGTGCCTGAGTGTATTAATCATTCTTGAATGACAGTAACTCATTACTGACCTGCTCTTATGTCTTTTCCATCTGTCCCATCATGTTGAAACTGCAGCAGGAGGAGCAGCTTCAACAGGTAGGCTGTTACATATTTTATTGATTTCACTTAGACTGTATTTATTTACTAGATGGGTCAATACACTTTTAAATGTAGGTGGTTAGAAAGTAACCCAGAGGGGGAAGAACCATGCTCTATAGTCTGCTTTATATACTATGTTTATTTATATTGGTAGATTGATCATATAGAGTCTGCAGTGTGCCACCTGAATAATTAAAAGACTTTTACAGAGTTTAAAGGACCAGTGTGTCTGATTTAGTGACTTCTATTGGTGAGGTTGAAGATTGCAACCAACCGAATACCCCTCCCCTTCACCACTCACCATTGAAGTGTGTAGGGGAACCTATGATGGCCATGAAAGGCCCTCTCTAGAGCCAGTGTTTGGTTTGTCCGTTCTGGGCTACTGTAGAAAACACGGTGGTGCAACATGGCAGCTTCTGTGGAAGAGGACCTGCTGTCTATGTAGACATTTCTTATTTTCATGGGATTATACACTAATTAAAACATACTTATAAATAGGCTTGTTATATTTAATTTCTCCCAAGTCTGTTGTGCTAGGTGCCACTAAATTCTACAGACTGCACCTTTAAATATAATTAGCTAATAGAGTCGTCTAAAGCCATGTAACAGTAAACTAAAAAAGAAATATCAGTAATTATTGTTGCTCCATAACTGCTGGATATTTAAGTAGAACACATTTGCTTTATCAACTCAAACATCCATTAACTGATTTTGTGTCCATTAGTTTACAAGTTCTGAACACAACACTGATATATAATCAGCTTTTAAGTTGATATCTTGATCTTGTTAGCAAACAGTTGCTTATTTCAACATTCAGAAGTTACTGATTAACATTATTGTTCATTTGGAGTCGTGTTTCTGTCCACCGGGCTAATGTAAGACCAATATTCACTCTGTTTTTGCTCTCTACCAACTGGCTCTTTAGCTGCTAAAAACTCCACTATGTTTACCAGCTAGTCTACAGCTAACTGTGTCTGTTTAGTGCTGAGCTGCTGATAGTGTACTGTGGCTTTTTAGGGCTATTTCTCTGCCTACTGTTGCAGAAAATGATGCTATGAGAGCGCTGAGAGTGAACCAAAACAGTAAAGTTATGATACCTTTACTGAAAGATGCAAAGGCTCTTGGTGGCACATGATTCTAAAACTAAATGATAATGTCTGTTAGATGGGTAAATAGGCAGTAGTTTGCTAACAGGTTTGCTTTATTTAAGAACTTTATAATGTGATAATATGTGTTGCACTAACAGACTGTCACCCTACTGCTTTAGATTTAAAAGCCCTTTCAGAATTAATTGGCTATTCAGTTTTGAAGTTTGATTATTTATTCATAACCTAAATACAGAATAAGAGAGATTTAACAAGTTTTGATTTATTTATTTGTTTGTTAAATTATTATTATATACTATACACTCTTAAAGTACATATTTATTCTACCGGCACACTCCAGACTCTGTCATATATACACACACGTTTTAAAGTATTTTGCTTTATCATGAAGAACTAAGATTAAAGATTAGATTTTTTTGATATATGATGGGGAGTACATTTTTTTACAGTGTCAAAATCCGATCAGGAAGATTTAATATCACATTTAAATTCCTTTTTTTTTTACTATGAAAATGCATAATTCAGTGGTCTGTCGTTCATTATGTTCACTGGAATGCATCATGTGTTGTCTGTCAGCCCGGTGTGATGCATTACTGTCCATTTCCATCTCATTTTGTTTCAATGTGAACCGAGTGAGTTGTGTTTCATGTCACTTCTCAGTTTGTGGTTCTTGCATTATCACCTTTTTTTATAGCTCTCTCTCTCTCTTTCGGTTGTTTGGTGTTTTTCTGGTTAATGAAATACCGGAGTCTTTTCTTTTCCTCATGGACATCAAGTTCCCAGTTTTGTTCACTTCGTCTTTCTTTTCTTTTTTTCCTTTTCAATGGGGAGATGGAAAACAACTGCTATGAATGTCATCATTAATCTGCTTTCCAAACAAATTAGCAAAGCCTGATACTGGAGTCCGCAGTGAGTTTTCGGGTGATGGATCAAAGCCTGCTGCACACAGAGCCGACGGGGTTGGCGTTGACTTCATGGGAGTTTCCTGCTCCCTGGACCTCGGAAATGAAGCGGTGGGGGAGTGTGGGAAGAGGCTAAGTGACTCTTTATGGGCCTCTGAAGACCTCAGCCGTGGGTTGGAGATTAGAGGAGATGTGCTGGCCAACAGAGGGAGCCCAGAGAGGAGCGGAGCTGTGGATACCCAGAGGGCGATCAGCCTCGATGCCTCCGAGTGCCTGCGTGAAATGAGCAACCTGTCTGAGGCGTCTTTAGTCAGGAGTGCGGCTTTGGAAGATCTGACATCCATCGGAGACAGACGCTTGTGGGTTAATCAGGGAAAGGAGGTCGCCTCTGAGCAACCATCTGATGAACTGACTGCTGATGGAGCTGCTGTAGAGTCCTGCAGTGGCCCTGCAACCAAAAATACCCCTCCAGAAACTCAAGAACACTCCCCATGTACCCAAAACTTGCCCCATTTTGGCCTTGCTTCCAATTCAGAAGATCAACATCCAGCACATAGCGGTAGCAACATTTCCGAGACGGATAACCTCATGACCAAAATGCCATCCGACACGGCCACTGAAAACGGCAGCGGTGACTCATCATTACATAGGCGCAGCTATTCAAAGCCTGACATCTCTAATGACTCAGAGATGAGGAGCAGTGTGGCTCAGACCACCAGTACGGCTGAGCTCCAGAAAACACCCCCCCAAAGCTCTCCAGCCAAAAAGTCTATGGTGCCGGTCGCTATTTTCAAAGGTCTGTTTGCTGTCATGTTCACCACTTCAGAACCAGCCCTCCTCAGTTAACTCCTTCCACCTCTTTGATTTACAAAGCAGCTTCTACTGTATGTCATGCAGCACTCTCCCTCCGAATTTATTGCAATGGACTTTAACTTTGACCCGAGGAGAAGCTTGTTGTCCTCCCTCCCCACTTTAGCTTTTTTGTTTTGTTTTGTTTTATCGTCTATCCATCTGGCTCACTCTGCTGGTTATGCAGCCCCCCACCCAAAAAAAAATCCACCTATTGGTTTTTTCTCACGATCACTATGTGTACATTTATGTGTCACAACGCATGCTGCATCCCTCTAACATCACCGGTTTCATTTCATTTATTTGTGAATGTTAATAGACACACACTTGGAAGCAAAAGTCTTACTTTATTTCACTTAGGAGGATATAAAGGAAATAACATTTTAAAAAAGCATCAAACATCTTATTTCTGCTTCTCTCTTCTTTCTGTAGTTCAAGCAAAGATGGATAACGGATCTGCAGATAAGGTAAGTGATCGAGAACAATGACGATGTGTTGATCCTTTCTTTTAGCAGCAGACTGTTAAAGGATCATTCTAGTTTAAGGCAACTTGGGTCTTATTTTTGTAGTTTTGTCCATCAATTCTATAAATTATGAGAGCATTGTACTCACTAAGTTCATTTCTGATGTCTGGAAATGTGACGACATGAACGGTCAGCCCATTGGACAGGTTTCAAACATGATTGGAAAAATGATAACCTAAGCTTCCCCTGTTGGTTGAGCTTTGATCCAACATACTTACTTCCAGTGCAATGATGGACGGTCCATTTAACCTCCAAATGAATTAAGGGATATTGTGATAATCTTTATTGTCTAATCGACTTACTGGTCTTATTTGGAGCTTGACCTCAAAAGACAAAAAGGGCAGAGTTCAACGTTTGTTCAAATGCCCAAAATAGTTTTACATTTACCTGACAAGGACCTCGAACAGCTGTCTGAATTATGACTGTCTGTCAAGAGCAAAGCCAGAGATAGCTTAAGGTTGTTTTTTTTATTAGAGTTATTATTAGAGGTTGGGGTGGATAGCTGAGTCACAAGCGACCAAAAATACATTTTGGTTTCTTTTCTGGGGTCGAATGTGGCTCAGGAGTTAGAACTGGTCGTCCACTAATCGGAAGATCGGTGGTTCAACTCATGGCTCCTCCAGTCTGCATGTCGAAGTGGCCATGGGCAAGATACTGGACCCCAAAATGGCTCGCGAAGGCTGTGCCATTGGTGTGAGAATGTGTGTGTGATTGCATTAAATCCTCCTGATGAGCAGGTTGGCACCCTGCATGGCAGCCTGCCATCAGTGTGTGAATGTGTGTGTGAATGAGTGATTGTTGCTTGTGGTGTAAAAGCAATTAAAGGTGTCAGAAAACTAGAAAGGCATTATATAAAAGTAGTCCATTTACCATATCAGCTTTTAAATTGTCAGCAGATGGATCTTATTTCCACATCTATCAGTTACAGAGCAACATTATCATTCATTTGGAGTCATGTGTCTGTTCATCTGGTGAATATAAGTCCAGTATTCACTCTCTTTTAGCTCTCTACCAACTCCTGAGGGAAATATCTTGCTCTTTAGCTGCTAATTGCTGCTTTTTCTCCAAAAACAGCAGCTGCCTGTTTAGGCTGAAAATTATGTGATGAGAGAGCTGAGAGGTGATAATTCTCTGAGAGTTTGTCACTATTTTTACATAAAAAGTCATTTTATGAGTATTGTTAATATAAAAATAGTGATTACAGCTGCATTAAGGTAGTTTGTGCCTAGACTCGTTTGTCGGTTTGGATAATTTGTAGGGGTGTGACGATACACTCAGCTCACGAGACGAGATGATACACGATATTGGGTTCACAAGAACAAGATGAGATTTTAACAATATTTTCAAGAAAACTTCAATGAGGAAATATATGACTGGAAAAATAGTCCGTTATTTGACTGAAATTCACAAATGCAAAACAATGCAGGTGCATTCATCTTGTAATGAATGTCACTTCAGTTCTACTTTCTAAGTATGAATTATCATATGCAATATGCAAGCACTGTAAACGGTTTCCCCTCTTCCACTCCCCCAAATAGATAGATATTTTATAGATAGATGATTATATACAATCACAAATACCAATTCTAGTATATAAATATAAATGAAATAAAGAATCAAACTATCACAAATTATAACATTATGGCTAATTAAAAAAAAACACAAATAAAAGTAAATGACACAAATCTTATATCACACAAATACACAAGTAGAACAACACACAGCATTAACCTTGACGAGAAATATCATCACGTCTTTGCGAGATCTCGTCACACCCCTATTAATTTGATGTTATGTTGTTGCATGTTTAGTGCTGTCAGACTTCACATGTTCTCAGATCTCAACAATGATTTTAGTGAGTACAATCTTCAACATTTCACAACAGAAAAGCATCTAAAATAAGAAAAATCAGACCCAGAATGATCCTTTAACTTAATGTTCGTGACATATTTCCTTCCCATCATCTTTTATTGGTTAAATCACTCCTCTGTTTTTATGTTCACTGTCATTAGAACTTTTATTTTGTTGGGTTTTTTTTCATTCATTTTTTTCCCTCTTCATGAAAAAAGACACAAACTGCCACCAAACCAACCTCTTCCCTTAAAAGACCAACCATAGTCACCAAGGGCAGCAACAAAACACACGCTTCCTCCCCGCGAAACGGCCACAGCTCGATCCCCATTAGAGCCAGCATCACAGGGCCCAGGCAGGCCGGAGTAAGTACAGGGTTTCTGAGAGGATGGATGGATGCTCAGTTTCCTCGACTCTCCCTGATTCTTTTGAGAGATTGTGGAAACATAACAGCTAAGGAGGTTTTTTCACACAATTCGAATGCACTCCAACCTGTAATCATTTCATTTATTTTTTTTTTGTTGCCTACTGTATCAAAACCACTAACAAAAGCTTCATCCATTCATCACTGATTACTGTTTGACACTCATTTGTTCTACCAAATTGGATGTTTGCACAATGATTGGTGTGATAACTGTATCCAAACATGTCTTGAAGTGCAAGTAGAGTAGAATAAAAGATAATTTTAAAAAAGCACCTGCAGCTTTCCATGGAGCAGTAAAAATTATGTTTGCTGAGTTGTTTGGTTGTGTTTTTGCTTTGCAGAGTCTTGCTGGTGCAAAGTCTCAAACTCCAGGAGCCAAAACATCCCCCAGAACTTCAGCTCAGCCAGGTATGAACCCTGTTATATGACACGACATGTTTAAATCTCATTTCCATCTCTACTTGATTTTATAAAAGGAGTAAGATTCATTTATGATGTGTCATATTTTTGTGATACAGCTAGTGCCAAGAAACTTCTCACTCCAAAAAATGAAAAAGGTAAAAAATAAAAAAAAGCAAATGCACAAATCTGTAGAGACACTTTCAGCGTCGCATGGCCACCACACCACAGTCTGATCCTGTTTGGATCAAACTTGGTCCGCTTTTAGCCACCAGAGCTCCTAGATTGTTTTTGATTTTTTTGTTAGTGTTATTTATTATTTTCCTTCCACCTCCATATGTTTAAAACGTCTGATTGGTTGCCTTTCTCATTGATTAAGATGAAATGAGTGGACAGAACAGCCCTGGAACCCCCAAATCTCCCTCTAGCCAAGCGGCTGCTGCCAAGGCAGCAGCTGAGGCCAACAAAGTGAAGAAGATCGCTGTGGTGCGTTCCTCACCCAAGTCTCCAGGCTCCCTTAAGGGCCGCCCACCGGCTCCTCTGAGCGCTCCAGTGGCCATGCCGGACCTGAAGAACGTCAGGTCCAAGATCGGCTCCACAGAAAACATGAAACACCAGCCTGGTGGTGGAAAGGTAACCTGACTCTGACCTCAGCTTTTACATTGAGTGCATCTCACGCAGCACACAGTCCAAACCTCGAGTGCAGTTTACAGCTGGGAGCTTTATATTCATTAATGCAGACATGTAATGGAGACAGAGCCGCTCTGGAGGCAGAAATAATCTTATTGTTTGATTTAAATCTCAACTGGCAGATCCAGAGCTGCACTGTTGTTTTTTTCAGAGAGGAAACTGGACGTCTGTCCCCTATAGACATGCTCGTCCTACCAGACAGACAGTCTCTCATTTCATGTCCAGTCTTGTCACACACTGTTTTTGATGTTTCCTGACACTAGTTTTAGACATTGGCAATGCAGTCCTATAATACTGTAAGATTCATGATGGAAAGTTTAAAAATAACAATGAAAACTGAAACTCCATACTAACATGCTGCTTAGAATTAAACCAACTATATGTGAAGTGCAGATTATTTTAAGGGAAATAGTAGCCCAAAGTATGTAGCATAAATATCCCACAATAACAACATATTTATATTTATATATGTATGAAGGTATTTTTATGTATGTATTTATATGTGTATACATGCATACATTAGGGTTTTTAGGCTGTATTTTTCTGGTTCATGGACCAAATATGGAATCACCCATGTTTATCGGATACTTCCCCTTTGCCTCCCTGCTTGTCTGGGACAACGATTGGCCTGAAGTCACATGACCATGTACCCAAGCCGCCTTGGTAGATGACCTATTGGCTGATGCATATCTGGATGCACATTATTAGTAATTTTTTGTATATTTTTTTAACCTTTTTAATTCTTTCTGTTTTTTAAATACCCAATTGGTCTGTTAATAAAGTTATCCTATGCTTCAAGTGTTGCTGGAGCTTTGCCTTTCTCCAGGCCCTTTTTTTCCTTTTCCATGCCCCTTGGAAGTAGGTGAAGTTGTGCCAAAAACCTCCACCCTGTTCCTAGTAAAAAATAAATAAAATGATTTGGCTTTGCCCACTGAGATCTGAATCAGTCATTTAGAATATTTCTGCTTCCTGAGAAATGTTTGTGGAAATAAAACTCCTGAAGTTGGTCTTCTGATGTGAAAAACACATTGTGCTTCCATACCTCAGTGTGAGTACGTCAGTGTAAGTGTGTATCATCCATTTTAGCATTAAAAGCTCTGCGACTCTTATTACTTACTCTAATTTCATGTAGGCTGCAGGCATGTGTCGGGTTTATAAAAATGCTTAATAATCGAGAGGTTTTCACGATATCTAAATAAAAGTTAAAACTTCAGTTCCACTCTGAGGACAGGCATCTCTTTACCTCACTGATATTTAAACAGCAGATCAAATAAGTAGAAAATATCATGAAAACTCTAAAATATGTCAAAAAAACATCACAACAAGGCATTAAAACTTATTCCTCCCGTTATTGTAATAATACCCTTCCTGTATTTAGCCCCAGTATTAGATTCACCATAGATCACCTCTGTGTGACAGGTGAACACATCATTACTCTGCATCTCTTAATATTGTTTTTCATCATACTTATGTTGTATTAAATATGTTTATTATTTATTGCCACTTTGTTTTGTACACCTTATTGTTCTTTTTCTCTTCTATTACTGTTTTTAATGTATATATTGCACATACTATTACTATTCTGCCTTTTCATTTATTATCATGTGTTGTCATGTTATTGTCATTTTTTCTTGATTACAGTTGCTGCTATCATTTCCCTGACACGATCAATACATTATATCTATCTACCTTTTTATCTGTTACACTGAGGAGGAAACGTGTCTCTTCCCTCAAATTGCATGCAGACACACAAAAATCACTGCAACACATCTCTGAATCAGTAGGATTAATTTCTCACAGGCTTCTCAGCTCTTGTTTCATACACTTAAAAATCTAAAATCTAACATTTTCATTTTTTCAGGTACAAATCTTTGATCAGAAGCTGGACTATAGTTGTGCGCAGTCTAAGTGTGGCTCCAAAGGCAATATGAAACATGTACCCGCAGGCGGCAATGTGAGTAACTGAGGGATGAACTCAACACCAAACTCTTGAGTATCTCTGCAGTTATGATCATCAAAACCAACTTTTGGTAAAATAAAAAGAAAAGAAAAGAAGGGAAGTTGCTTTCTTGTTTGTTTTAGATGGACCAGTTTAATTTTTTTTTTAATATATTTTTTAAAATTATATTTCTTGCATCAATCAGTTCTTTCACTAAAGCCTCAACCAACTGATTCAATATATTAAAGCTGGCATTTGTAATTTTTTATATGTTAAAATATCATTAATATAGCCTATATATATGATCACTTACAGTTAAATATACAAAATAGCAGCAAATATATGCTGATAATAAGATCATTCATGGCATAAATTGCGACCTGGAGTATTTTTAAGTCATTCATTATCCAAATGTTGCTTCCACATGATCTCCTGTGGCAGCTGTCTCATACTTGATGCAGTTTAAACATCCTTTCTGTTCATTTTCTCTTGGTCAGAGCAACAGCATGAAAAAAGTTACAGATGTCAGCTTTAATGAAATCAATGGGAACAGGTGTAGTCTTCATCCCTGTAACATCCTATTCCCTCCTTTTGGGTTGATCCTCTCCTGCAGCTATTTCCATTTTAATCTCTAAAAAGAAACATTTGTTTCTTTTTCTGCACTTTCCAGGTTCAAATCCTCGACAAGAAGCTGGACCTTACTAACGTCCAAGCTCGTTGTGGATCAAAGGACAACTTAAAGCACACGCCTGGTGGAGGCAAGGTGAGAAATCTTAACTCAAGTTTCACTTATTATATGATTGTCTTTAAATTTGAGTCTGGTTTATTTTTTCTAAGCCTTCATCTATTATGCATCTGCCACAAGTAGAAGAAAAGCATGGTCTCATTTATATTTTCAGCAACATTATAACTGATACAAACATCTCTTCAGTTCTTCTTCTTCTTATTTCTTATTATCTTCCCCTCACCTCTGTACTTTTCCAGGTTAAAATACTTGATCAGAAGTTGGAGTATAGTAATGTCCAGTCTAAGTGTGGCTCCAAAGACAATATCAAACATGTACCCGGTGGCGGCAATGCGAGTAACTTAAGGGATGAACTCAACACAGTTTTGAGCATCTCTGCAGTTATGATCATCAAAACCTACCCTCCAGTAACATGGAAAATGGTGTTTTTGTTTTTCCAGGTCAATTTATTACCTGAAGTTGAATTTATGTGAAGTCTAAGACAAAAATCAAACATGTACACAGAGGTGGTGAGGTTAATAATTGAAGGATCCATTCATCACTTGAGTTCAGCTGCATTTACGATCAACACACCAACCCTCTTTTTCTTTTTTTTTTTTTTAAATGAAGAGGTCCTTCCCTCCTCCTTTAATCACTCTAATTCCCTTCAGCCTCCTGCTAAGATCTATTTTCTTCTCCAGCAATGGTCCTCATTTGCAGCTCTGCTGCTGTTGCTTCCTCCAGGATAACAGTCTTTTTTCCCCACGTATTGATTTTCCAGGTACAAATTCTTGATAAGAAGCTGGACTTAAGCAATGTGCAGTCCCGGTGTGGCTCCAAAGATAATATAAAACATGTTCCCGGTGGTGGCAATGTGAGTAGATAAGGGGTTGGCTCATGGCAAACTGCAGGTATGCAGCTGTGGCCAAAAGCCCTCCTTCTTGCTTCTCCTGAATGCATCTTCACAAAGAAGCAGATGTCAGACTGCACGAAACCTCCTGTCTGTGTTCAGCCATTCTGACCTCGATACTCCCAACACTCAACTCTGACCTGTTAACACCTCCTTTTAACAGTTTTATCATTCAACTTATAAACAGTCATGAGCATTTCGCATTAACAAGAGTAGCACTAAACTGTAGATTTACGTAACTACCAGTACTTTCCTTTTATTGTGTTATTCTAATGATCGTAAATGAGTGTTTTCATTAGCATACAGTCATGGTTTAGTGCTCACAATGCTTCTGCTGTCACGGCTAACAGCGTTATGTAATGCTCATGGTCTGTAAGCTTGATAACTCTGTTGAATCTGTGCTTGACTGTGATCAGTGTGTTCAGAAGATGTTAACCACCCAAACTGGCCCCATAAACAACATGCATGATTCCTGTGTGTGTTTTTATCTCTGTGTGTCGAGAGATATTGAAGATGAAATATTTTTTTACAAACAGAAAATGCATTTAAATAAAATCATCAGTTTCTTATAAATCACACACTTTATTTTATGGAAAATTGAGCTTATTGTGCTGTAAAATGTAAGGAGAAAGAGCCTCTAGAAAAGGAACAAAGAGTCTCTGTCCTGTCCACCAAACTGTGCCTGTTGTCGTGAACACTGTGATGATCTCAGCTGACAGAGACTGGGCGCTTTGTGTTATGAAACAAATGGCCATGACAGGAGACCCTGAGATGAGGTCATATTAAAGGCTTGTATTGTGATGCATGGCAGAGAAATATAGCTTGAAGGCCCGAAGGTGAGTTGAGAGTGACATGTGTACCTCCAAACTCAAATGTCCTTTTGTTTTCTTTTGTTTTTCTCTTCCTGTTTTGTCCTCTGCACAGGTTCAGATCGTGCACAAAAAGGTCGATCTGAGCAGCGTGACATCTAAATGTGGCTCGAAATCCAACATGCATCATAAACCAGGTAAAACAAAAGAAGTTATATATTATTTAAAAAATGTTAAAAGACAAAATAAACTTCATATCTTAGAATAACTGAAAAGCTACAGCAGTGTAACGCTACAACCAAGACAAAAAAGCATTTTCTCCGTTTCTTGCTACAAAGAGAAAACCCTCTACATATAACTGTTATATGTTGTTATATTGTGCAAGTTATGCAGCACATTGCTGATTTTTACATGCTACTCATTATAATCAGGGCCTGACTGATGCTGGATTTTTGGAGCCCATGCTGAGATTTGGGAGTAAAACAAAATGTCTGATATCAATATATTAGCTGATAGCACATTAGCACACTTTTTTTTTTTTTGCAATAATCCGTCAAATGTGGTTATAAAACAAAGATATGTAATGTTATTTTGTGTAAGTACACCGAGAGCCACTACACTGGAGTCTAATTCCATGTGCATGTATTTATTTTTTTGTATGTGTACTTTAATATTGATATATTTATATTTTGACTAGGTGGTGGAAATATTGAGATCAAAAATGAGAAGCTGGAATTCAAGGTCCAATCCAAGATCGGCTCTCTTGACAACATTGGCCATGTTCCTGGAGGTGGACAGAGAAGGGTAAAAACATCTCCGCCATACTCGAGTCTAAAAACATTAGATGACACTCTGTTATTAGCAGTAGCGACGCCTGTTTCTTTCATTTTCTGTCAGTTTTCTTTGTCGCATAGTCGAAGCTTCATCTGCATAGCTGGACAGCTCGTTCAGCTCAGCTATCTGAAAAACAGTTTTCACTCTGAACTAACTTGAAAGCAGCATGAGTAGCAGATCCTTTACAGATCCAGTATGTGTCTCATGATTTGGGTTTAGTAGTAGTGGGTGAAACACAGTCAGCACCAAAAAAGGATACAGATGGTTTTATTTCTTTATTGTCATCAAATCCCATCAAAATACCAAAACCAACAATTATATTAGTCTGTCTCTCAGGCCCAAGTCTATTCATTCCTACTGAAGCTATAAATCTCTCTCATATAGTGTCATTTAAAAAGAAAAAGGCTCAGTCATCCTAAAACGTTTGGGCACTGCAGTTTTTAGCGTACGTTCAAACGACTCAAACAGGAGGAAATTGTGCATATTTGTTGAGAGGCTATTTTAAGCAGTGGATTAATACACATTTGGTGCTCTAATGAGTTTCTACAGCAGCAGCTTGGTGATTGTTAGATTTGTCCTAAAATAAAACCACATTAATGAGTCACGTTGGGTGACGTGCTGTGATTCACTCTGAAGATTACGGTCATGTGAGTTTATTAAGAAACGGCTCCAAAGATTAATAAGGAAAGCGATCACATTTTCAGTCTCCAGAGAGTTGTTCTGTGGATTGTGTTTAGCTTTAAAAGTTCAGAAAGTTACAGAGCAAAGTCAAGAGGTTGTGATACGTAGCACGACAAGCTAGTGAATCACATTCCCACAAATGCTCAGTAGCGTCTACACAGAACTACTCTCTGCAGAATAAAATGTTCACTGTTATTAGTCTTTGGAGCCGTTTCTGAACAAACTACCATCACCAAACTCTTCATAATGAAGGAACATGACACCCAGTGAAGCGATTTGATTCACTGATATGTTTTTAATATGTTTTGGACAACAACAGAGGTCTATGGAACAGAGGAATGAGATATATCAGGCTTTGGATGCACACACAATATTTGTAAGTCGTTCAGTTCATTGTTGGTTTGGATCTGCACATGAGATTTGTTGACATCCTTTAAGGAACTGAAACATCTTCTTTATGTTCCTTCTGCACAAAATCAGCTTTTTAAGAACTAAGTCTTGTCTTTAGATTGGGAGTCATGCATTTAAAAAGGGCAGGTAGGCTTTCCTAAATCCATAATGCTGCATGTGATCTGAGATTTAAAAGGTAAAAAACAACAAAAGTGATCAACACTGGTGTTACGAGGGGTTTTCACACATAAATGCGTAGCGAGGGCCTGCTAGGTGACTGTGGCTGCCCTCACACTCCCTTTCACTCATCTCTCATGCTTTCTACTCCTCAGTTTCCACTTCTTTCCTTTCTTTGTGCAAGCTTTAGCCGCTTCCATCATCACCATCCAGCTGATTTTCATTTGTTTTCTCATCATAAATTATTGTTTTTTCTTGTCATTTAACAGATTTCATTTGGTTTTCATGCATATTCATTTATATTGTGTTGCATTTTGATTTTCATTAACTCCATCACATGTATTTTTGTTGCATGCCTTGTCATTCCCTTGCTGGGGCTTTCCTGTGTAGAGGGGGAAGGAAGCAGAGGGGAGCACTTCAGGCAGCCCCTCAATCCCCTCCCCAGGTGTCACCCCCCCTCAGTCACCTCAGACTGTCCCCTCAGCACCCATCACACCAATCTTGACGAACCCTCTCATAAAGATTGAGGACTCCTGTAAGTACTGACAAGCTGTGTGCTGCTTTCTGGTAGTTAGTTTCTGTGTAAATCTGTGGCAGAAGCTCATAAAAATGTGACTCTATATCAAAAAAATTAAAAAAGAAAACATTTAACTTGCAGTTTAAATATACATTTTCTTATAAATATTTCTAATAAATCAATATTTTCTACAACAACAGCATCAAGTTGCATCCCAAACTGTCAAATCAATATATGAATCACACACTGAGGTTGAGATACGAAATTATTACATTACTTTTTCCAGTCTTTAAAGAGTAACTTAACACCTCTCTGAAAATCTTGTTTCTGCTGACTGTCAGTGGTTTAACTGGATGTACAGGTGAGCTCCAGTTGGGTGTGGTGTCAAAGCTTGACTGCACAACTCTTTCATATAAATCAAGGATTTTTATCATCATTCCAGCCATGTAGATACATGAAAGAGAACTAAATATCATACTCAGGTCCCAGTGATCATCTTCTTTTTTTTTTTTAAGTAATAAAATGAAGAATATCTACACAATAAACATAATAAGTCAATAACATAAATAGATAAAAAGATAAAGTGAGCAGTCCAGTGTACTCACAAAAAATACAATCTCACAGACTGAGAGACATTACAGAATTCCCCGATGGATATAATAAATAATTACAATCAGAATAAAAGTAGCAGCAAGATGGTAAAGAGTAGCAACAGTTGATTGCAGTTCAGATAAATCTCTACTGTATTTCACAGTATACAGATACAATCTGGTGTCTGGTATGACATTCCCAGCCTGCTGCACCCGTAGTGATGCGTTTTACGTCAACCAGCATTGATTGGTGTCCCTTTAGATTTTCTGGGGATATGATGTCGTGTTCGTCATCCCAACGGGTGCTCGGCTTTCTGGTTTTTGTCAGACTGCAAGATAGACTAGATATGCATGAAAAGCTTTTTTTTCAGGTGAGAAAGTAGCCATTTAGATTCTCAGTATATGTTCAGTTTATCCAAATAATGCCTATTTGGACATTTTCTCCAGTGTTTTCTGAGCTGTGAGGAGTCCACATACATACATCATAATCTGTAATAACTTTCACTGCCAGCAGGGGGAGACAAAAGTTCCACCCTGCAAGTTTAAGTTAAGTCAAGGATTGTAAATATTTGTAAATAATAGTTTGATTAAACAAAAAAAAAGTAATGTTTCATGAGGAAGGAAATGTGAGAATCCATCCTGTCAGGCTTCAAGTTATGTGCCGTTGGTTCAGACCGTCAGTGTTGCAAATCCAGCTGCATCCGAGAGCAAAGACGGTGATAGATGGTGATAGACGGCAGGTGAGCGGATGAACCATTTAAGTACTTTTTGAAAGCACCCGCCCTTTTCCAGATGGTTCTGTGTAATAAACCATCTGGTGCATCCGGTTATGTCTTGACACACAACTAAAGGAGACACATACAGTTTGTGTGGGTGTACACTGAATATAAACACAACTTCTGTTTATTCACAAGAAGAGTTGTTTTAACCATGACTGGAATAACCTGTTAGGGAGCTCTGAGACAACATTTACTTTTTAACCAAAAGATCTGAACTCCAGTAGTCGTTAATGCTCTAGGGCTACTGTGTATCAACTGGTCTGAAGTCATTTCATTAAGCATTTGTTGGATTTGTTTTATTTGTTTAAGTGTTCCGATGTGAAAATCTAGTTTTTGAACTTTCTTTATTTCAGTTCTCTCCTTATATGTTTTCCGGGATATTTAAATAAATGTGTGAAATCAAAATACTTCAGAAAAGAAACAGGGTTTGCGGTCTTTAAACAAAGCTTCACAAACGGTGGTGTCAGGTAATTCTGGTCAAAATCAGAAACAGATCGCCCACACACAGATTAAAACGTTAAAGAGGCTTTTAAGATGAAAAAAAAAATCAATTTATTTAATGTGCAAAAAGTGATTCAGTGAGTAAATGAGACGAATGTTCAGGTCAAAAGACGATCGTTAGTGCGACTTACAGACAACATGATTCAACATGAGACATAAACAGGCTGTCAGACCAACAGCAGGGACCAATCAAGACTAAATGAGACTAAAAAGTGTTTCATGAACTCATCATCCATCTACATGTAAGTTTGGTCTCACAAGCTGCATGGAGATGAGCATTTAGACAAAGACAATAGATACAGTATATGTTTATATGCATGTGTTTCACGTTGCCACTAAAGCTTATTTTCATTATGGATTAATCATCTTTAAAGTCTATAAAACATCAGATACCTTTTTAAAAAAGAACAATATCCTGGAGAAAAAAAAGTGGTGTCATTCAATGTGACGCTTTGTCCCATTAACAGTCTGAAATCCCAAAATATTTAATTTACTATCCTACTAATTAATGTAAGACCAACAAAACAAGGTGGGCAATCAGTTGATGAAATGACGGTCAGGTCATTTTTTTGCAAATTGAACTGAGGCCTCGAATCATTTTGCCACAATTTTTAGAAAGAAACAAGGTTTAATACACAATTAAATCACTGGGTTAATATTCTACACTTTAACATCAATTTATGATCATATTTTATATAAACAGTTATTCTATTTTATGTTGTGTGTATATAAGTGTGTGTTTGAGCAGAGTGAATGGAAACAGTTTTCTTTTATGAGAGACAACAAATTTCATTATATGAGAACATGCAATGTCAATAAAGGCATTCATTCATTCATTTACCCAGTTTGGGTGATTATAGCACCAATACAAAACTAATGTTACCCACAAAGCCACTTAAGATATAGTTTTATTTTCTATTGTACTCAAACTAAAGCTTGTTATAATCTACCCTCTTTAAACTTACAGTTATTGATTATTAATCACTTTTGTATCCTTTGGGTGTCATATGCGCATCGTTTTATACAAGAAATTATGACAGGTAATGATAGGTAAAGTTAACCTAGTGTTGTATTATTGCATTATACAATGGGCACAATTTTAACACAGTAATTTTGGGCCCCTTGATTTTAGTCCATTGTCCTGAGACCCAAAGCAAGTTAATCTGGCTGCACCTTTAGAAATGAAATGACTAAAATAAGCCTTCAGCACACTCACAGACATATTGTTGTACTCTAAATGTTATTTTATATATAATTACAACATTTCCCGCCTCATCCTTCGCGTTTCCATCTGAACCACCAGATTGAGAGCCACAAACTGATGTTCCGTGAGACAGCCAAGGCCCGCACTGACCACGGCGCCGAGATCGTCTCCTTGGAAGACTCTCCTCACCAGCTCAGCACCGTGTCCTCCTCTGGCAGCCTCAACATGGCCGAATCTCCGCAGCTGTCCACGCTGGCCGACCAGGTGTCCGCCTCTCTGGCCAAACAAGGCTTGTGAATGCACTCCAACCCCACCCGCGACTTTTCCTTCCACCTCCAACGTCCAACCACACGACCACGTAGAGGAGTTGTGATGCCTTCCTCATTATGTTCACAGGACTTTTTTAGCTACCCATCACTGTTTATCCTTCACTAACCTTTGAAACTGTTCTTGAGGCATTACTGGCAGAGGTAAAAAAAAAAAAAAAAAAAGGATTAACAAGTAGGCCAAAATGTGTTTAATTTCTCTCTCTCTGTTTGTGGTCTTTGATCTCTTTATTTGCCATTATTTCTACCTTTTGTAAGTATCCCTTTAAGAGTTAAAGCACCCCAGCAGAGCAAAATTCTCCTTGTGAAACTAATTATCTTATCTTCATGCATATCCCGGTAAATCTGACGTCATTTTAAAAGAATTGGTTTCCTGTCACATTGACTGTAAACCCCTTTTTTCTCCTCTTTTTGGTGGGTTGCCCCCCCCCCTCCCTTCCTTTGGTGCAAATACAGAATATCAAACTTAGGGGAAATTTTAAAAAAGAAAAAAAAGCAGGAAAAATGGATGATTTAAAGTAAGAGGGAACAGTTACAGGGTATGATGAGGGACGACGTGGGAGGAGGAAAACTGTTTTAAGAAACGTAGCAAATTTTTCGTCAAAGGCAGTCAAAAAAAAAAAAAAAAGAAAAAGAAAAAAAAAAAGCTTTCAGACCTCACTGCTGTCTTTTTGCTTTGTGAAGTCCCGACACGTGCTGCACCCTCGAACGCTACTGTAGGTGACGGAGGTGTGACCTGGAGTTAAAAAAAATAAAAAACGGGCTAGAGTAGGAAACTTCGGTTTGTGTTGGGCACAGTTTTATAATCGTACTCTGTGGATATATGACATGTATTTGATATGAAGAAACATTTGTATCGTGCCTGCTACTGTCAGTGTTCATCTTTCTTTCTTTTTTTTCCTCCTTTTTTTTTGTTACTGCTATATTGTAAATGCGCTACAGCTTGACTTGTGAGGAGGAAAAATGAACCTTAAGGCATTTTTAACCTTCATGGCGGCCAAATTATTGAGAGGGATAGAGGGTCAGCTCATCATTGATTACAGTATTTAAACTGCATTTATATGCACTTAAACGATAGGTAGACTGTTGTTCATTGCAATTATTGAAAAGTATAATGATTCATAACAGGTAGAAACAGCTAGTATCTTGAAAAAATATTCAACCAGAGTGAATATCTTGCAAAGCAGATGGATGGATGGATGTATGTATGTATGATGGGTGATGGTTGGATTTGAGGGACTGCTAAACTAAGCAACAAGACAAACTGTACAGCAATGACTTAATTAGCTAATTATTACATATTTATCTGCATCGGCAAGACTCAACATGATGTGGCACTCAGCTGGTTGCCTGTAAAGTTAAGTTGCATGGTCAAAAATGTGTGGACACCCAAATATTATGCCCATATGTGACTGTTGAACGTGTCATTTGCCTCTAATCTTTTAGTTTGCGACTTTCAACCTGATTTTGTAACCCAGCTGCAGAGATTTTCTCCCATTGAGCCTGATGAGCGTCAGTGAGGTCCATCATTTTTTCATGGTTTTGTGCACAGGGTGTAATTTCACGGTGAAACAGGAAACAACAGATAAACACCCAGTTAGAAGCGTATTCTTGGCTAAAAATTCCTAAAAATCTGCTTGATGTAGCTTTTAGGGGTCTGAAAATGTAAAAAAAACCAAACTGATTTGTGTGTGGCAGGAATGTTTTCCTACAGTGTCAGTCATCTTGCGACCCCTAGTGGTGACCCTGACCCCAATCTTAATATCTTTATTGTTATAATACTAATTAAAGCATGAAAGAACTAAAAGGAGAACGTAAAACAGCAGCTTTACATTAAATTAAACTAGAAAAACTCATAAAAGAATAATTCAAAGTAAACTCACAAAAGGCCGATAGATAGAGCTCAGATTTTAAACCTTATTTTCTTGCAAATATCGTTGCATTGTGAGGCTGTAGATGTTTTAAAAACTGACACTAAAAGTCCCGAAAATCACAAAGTGCACACACGTATATGTTTATAAAGGCGTCCACATACTTTTGGCCATTTATTGTATTTCATATTCCGGCTTTGTGAAAAGATTAGAAAAGATAATGAGGGAGTTTTTCCAATTTTTAACAAACTTTTTCTGTCTTTCAAGGCTTCAATAAAATTAATCTAGTAGATTTTTTTAAATGTGTTTTTTCTATTTAAATTAATGCAACCAGCTGGAGATTAATTACCAGTTTTTTTGTTGTTTTTTTACTTGCTAATCAATATTTCCCAGTAGATTCGTCACTTATTGCTCACATTATAATAATATGACTTCTTGCATGCACCTCATGTAAGAGACGGCTGTCTGCTTGTTGCCTCCCGTTCACAAAGTGGTCTCTTTGTTATATCCTGTTTATATATGTGCTCTGAATCTGGAAGGATATACTGATCTTGAACCCTAGGACTAAAAAAAGAAAAAATGTGTGTGAATGTGTGTGTGTGGGCGGATGTAGGGCAACCCTTCACTCACAGGCGGTGGTGATAAGAGTCCAACAGTTTGTCCCCCCCCTCCCCACTATGTGTGTGTGTGTGTATGTGTATGTGTGTGTTCAACATGTTATTGCCAACGTGCGTAGATATAAAACTGCATTTTTTATCTCTATGACCGCTAAAGATGCTACTTTCAGTTTAAAAAAAGAAAAAGAAAAGAAAAGCAGACAACACGTAGGACTTAAGGGTGCGCTTGCAAACATTATCTGCATGTTAAATTCTTTTGTTCAGGTAGATTTTACATTCATCTCAAAAGTGTGTGCAAGACAGACGTAAGTGCTGAGAGATGGGAGCTGCTCCTGCTGCACAGAGAACAGAATAAAAAGGGGGATGGGGCGGGGGAGGGGGGGCTGTTTGTGTCCTCTCCATGTACTTGGAGCAGGTCGGAGAGTTTGCCGCAGTAACAAAAACTAGATCACCTTTTTTGGTTACTTCTGACGCTGTACAGTTGTGGAAATGTGATTGTTCTCGTTATTGTGCATTTTATCAATAACTGGTTTATGATGATTCTTGTTGCTGTATATGTGTATTTGAAAATAAATGCTATGAAGTCACTGAAGTGTCGTGGTGAAAGTTGTACATCACCAGTGTCCCCCCCCCCAAAATCACTCCCTCACTAGATTTACTATCTGCTATTTTAATTGTCACATTTTATCAGTGGTGGAAAATAACTAAGTTCATTTACTCAAGTAGAGGAGTTTTGAGGTACTTGTACTTTGAGTTTTTCTATTTGATGCTACTTTCTACTCCACTACATTTATTTATCAGCTTTAGTTCCTTTCAGATGACGATTTCACACAATGGATAATATAACAATCTTTTAAAGCAGTGTGTAGTCAGGCTCACATTTCAGATGTCTGAGTTGTTAACAGCTCCACCAAATAGTGTTTTTTTTCCCTCTAAACTTCTCACATGGTTTCATTTCAATAAATATTCAAATGATCCAAAATTTCGGCAAAAATCAAAGATGAGAGAAAAAGTCCAAAAACTGAAAACTTCCTCTCCCATTAATCATCTCACCACCCCTCACATTTATCTGCTGACCCTTTGGAGGGGCCCCGACCCCTAGGTTGGGAAACACTGGACTAAACTAGCTAACTGTATATAAAGTAGTGTAAACTAGCTCCACCTCCAGCAGCTACAACAGTAACATGCTGCTCTAACACTGATGCTTCACTATTAATAATCTAATGATGTCATAATAATAATATATCAGTCAGAGGGACCAAACCACTACTTTTACTGTAATACTGCATACTACATCACTCATAATACTGCAGTACTTTTACTGTAATACTGCATACTACATCACTCATAATACTGCAGTACTTTTACTGTAATACTGCATACTACATCACTCATAATACTGCAGTACTTTTACTGTGATACTGCATACTACATCACTCATAATACTGCAGTACTTTTACTGTAATACTGCATACTACATCACTCATAATACTGCAGTACTTTTATTGTAATACTGCATACTACATCACTCATAATACTGCAGTACTTTTACTGTAATACTGCATACTACATCACTCATAATACTGCAGTACTTTTACTGTAATACTGCATACTACATCACTCATAATACTGCAGTACTTTTAATACATTTTTACTGCTAATACTTTTATACTTTTAAGTAGGATTTTTATGCAGGATTAATACTTGTAATGGAGTATTTTGACATTAGTGTTTTGGTACTTTTACTAAAGGATCTAAATTATTCTTCCACCGCTGCGGATTATTGATGCAAAACATGTCCAGAATCTTAATTTCCTGCTCTCTACATGTAAATTGACTATTTAGGCGATCAGTAAATGAATGAGAAAACAAACATGTTTTTAAATGAGAATATTCAGGTGTTGGTTTTAAGCTTCTGAACATTTTTATTTTATCAACTGCAATATATAAAATTGGTGTGAGTCTTTAATAGTTTGATTTTTATGTCAAGAAAAACAAAAGTTAAATCAGGTTTTGATTGATTTTTCAGACACATCCAGCGTTTCTGCACTTAATGACTTGAGGCCAGAACAATTAAGCCAAGTTAAACATAAATGTTTTAATGGTACTATTTACAAAAAAGAAAGAAAAGAAAAAAAACAACAAAAATTTTGATTAGGTTAACTGCTGCAACAATCGAACAGGTACATTGACATCTTGCTTAACTACAAAAGAAAACAGTGATTGAATGGCTGTGGCATAAAAACAGGTGTAAAATGAAAAACAACCAGATTCTTTTTTGCATAGCAATTAGTTAATTAAGGAGGGGCGAGAGAGAGAGAGTGTGGTTATGACATTGTGTGGGGGGTAAGGGGGAGATGGTAAAATCAAAATCCTTCTTGCAACAGAGTAGTTTAGATCATATCAATCTGATATTGAAACTATTTAACAGCAGAAAATATTCCCTTAAATCGAAGAACCTGAGCTTGAGGTGGCTTCTAGCTGAGAGCTGCTACATTTTAAATGTCTGCAAGAGAAAAACTTGTCAAGCTGACCCAGAAAAGAGAGGAGGGGAAAGGGAGGGGGTTAATTTTTTACGTCTTTATTTTTGCCACAATTTGACTTTTCTAACGTAATACAGCAAAGACTGTACGCAAAGAGGAAAAGGGAGTGAAATTAGCAGATTGTACAATCATCCCCTGTTACCTTTATTTTTTATTCTTTTTATTTTTCATAAGTGGAAACCTTCTGTGTGCTGTTGTGATAAGACTAACATTAGCATGTTTTCTCAGCATGCAGCAGCAGCGCTTTCTGCCGGGCAAGTGCTCAAAAAAAGACGCCGCAGTCCTCCACGCCGTCGCCGTCTTTTAAAAACAGAACAGAGAGAAAGAGAGCAAGAGGCTGCGCGGAGTGGAGGGCGAAGAGGGGGGCGATATAGGAGCTGACACTCTCCAAAAGAGACTGTAAAAGGAATGATTTTACTATTCAAAAAACACAAAGAATGTGTTACGCTCGAACAGACAGAACAGATACAAATAAAACATGTCAGGAATGAAAAAAAAGAAAAGAAAAAGAAAACAAAGAAAAGCAAACCAACAAAACTAGACTTGGCAGTTGGAGAAGTGCTCTGGTGATTTCAGGCGACCTCTAGAGGGAGAAGAAGAAAAGAGGAGAAAGGAAGGGGCCACATCTCAAATGTACCTGTTTATTTGGATGAGGGTGTAAGGGTAGTGAAAGGGGGAAGGGTAAAGGGAGAGGAGGAGGGTGGTAGGAGGGTATTTTTTCTTGTTTTGTTATTTGTCACTCCACTAAAAATGTACATGGGAATTACAAGCAAACTAGTCAATAGAAAACACCCTTTGGCCATATTTTGAGGAGTCCGCTACATAGTGCGCTACAAGTGTACACGCGACATATGAAACACCACTAAGCCCCCATGTACATTGTTTAGCCTACTACAGAAATCATTTTATGTAACGTGTTGTTTTATACTTTTTTTTTTTTTCAACATTTATCCTTTTTTTTTCCTGTGACAAAAACAAGTGTAGGGAAAGGCTTCTATCTCCATAATGTTCACTAAAAACTGTGAAAAGTATTAGACTGATGTTTGAATATCAAACAACAGGAACCCATTTAATATCTTTTGCCATTAACATAACCCATTTTTTTTCTTTTTTCTTAATTTTTTTTAATATCTTCATTCTTGCGTTGAGGTTCAGCTTGTTAATGCCAGAGAGGAGCTGGGTGGTTGGGTGGGTGGGTGGGAGCCGTGAGACCTCAGCCTGTCAGTCAAGTCATTCATCGGTGGGTGGACGCCTTGTGTTTGGAGCCGCTGTCGTCGTCACAAGGCAGGTCCATGTCGTCTGAATCCAGTCGTCCGTAGGCTGTTCGGCAACCTGAGATGCTGCGAATTCTGGGCCTGATGTGGTGATCGCTCTCTGGCTCGGGCTCCGGGTCTTCTGGCAACGGGAAGCCTCGACGTTCCCACGGCGCCACCGTCTGGAAACAGGAGAAAGTAAAATTATATAAAAAAGTGGACGACAGCAGTTTCAGTCAGTGTCTTAAATTGTTATTATGCCTCAGGGAGTGCTATCTAAATTTGGTTATATTGTTGTCTGACTCTTTATATTGACAATAAAGCTACTACACTACTACTACTCAGCTTCTCATGTCTCAATTTCAATGTCAGGTTTTAGAAATAACACTCCTGATCATGTGAAGCAGGGAGGATCAAACGAAAAGATGTTACTGGTGTCAAAGTATAAAATCCAGAGATTTTCGGGCCCTTTCACAACTACCTCTTTTGATCCGGACTTAAAGAACTTTCAGTTTGATCTGAACCAACATTAGAGGTGTGAAACCTCACCAGGACTTAATATCTGAGCTTTGGGTTGGCAGAAAGAGGTAGTATTTTTTCAGAACTGGAAAAAAGGAAAAATGAGGTGCGGTACAACATGTGGATAGGAGGAGGAGACACCAAGATATTCATTGAAATGAAGAAACTGTAGTACATATATTATATTATAATATAGTGGCAATGAAGTTCATCTGTTTCACTCATTTTTTGCCATTAATTCAAAAGGCTACCTGCCAAATTGAAAACACACCGATGTCAGACACGCTTGTCTACAAACCAATCAGTTTCAAGTACAGGGAGAGCAGCCTACTTAGGCGATGACGACGGGATGCAGGTCATGTAAAGCTATTTAATGCTCTTATATAATTTTAATATGAAACCCAAACTAACCTGATTGAATGTGTAAAATGTAACAAAACTTTGGTTCGGGCTTTCAGGTGAGAAAAGATGTCAGACTTGACAGGATACAGCCTGCTTCATCTATGATCGTATCAAATTTTTCATTTCATTTATAAATTTGTCTCAGAGGGTTTCACAATCTTCATTTCAACAAACTTCAATTTTTATTCTTTTAATTCATCTCTGCAAAGCCTCTCCGAGTACAACGAGTCTGTGATGTAACATGTTTTTGGAGGACTCGGTTCTTGCAGTGTGTTCCTTCGCCTCGTGTTGGTGTGAATTGCGAGGACAGAATAGTGAGATCGCAAATAATATCAGATGTTTCCATGGCGACTTACTGTTGAGCTCTTGCTCATTCAAAGAAAGAAAAAAAAAGTCAACTGTTGTCTGGTCCAGTGACACGTCTCCAAGAGTACGAGTAGATTTAAAACAAGAATGTTAACCATGAATCTACAAATCAATTATGTATAGAATTTATTTGCTTGTTAACAAACACAGCTGCATTTTGGTTCCTTGTCTTTGTTATCTTTGGACTACACTTGTTCAGTCTTATTATCAGCTTGTTAATCAACTGCGAAGCACTTTGAACTACATTAACCTGTATGAAAGGTGCTATATATATATATAAAGTTGGATTGACTGACAGAACTAAATTAGATTAGATTAGATTCAATTAGAGATGAATTATTTGCATCACGCTTTATGTGTTGATGCTGATTAGGTAGAAATGTTAATGCACTCTTTCTTTGATTTCAATTAACCACAAATTAACACATTTTGCTTGCAGCCCATGACAGAACAAACACTTAATTCTAAATGGGAGCTGATATTCCTTCTTTTATGACGTTGACTAAAAGACCTCCGTCACACTACGCACCCTTTCTTCGAACGTGAAGTCCGGCGTAGAGCACCGCGTGTCCTCGCTGGACAGCAGCCGATGGGAGTCCCTCGAGCAGGGCGTGTGGGGGTTAGAGGCGGTGTCGGGGCTGGCCGGACTCATTGGTGAGGGCACGTAGCTGTAGTCGTGGAGCATGGGGCAGTGGCCCGGGTCTGGGGATGCAGGCTGAGGGGTGGGAGGGTTGGTCCCGCACAGCAGTGGTGTGGTCCGCCCGTCGACAGATTTGTACGACCTGAAGGACGAGACAATTCACAGTGAGACAGACGGACTTCAGTATAAAGTATTACGTCTACAGTCTACATTCAAGTACTGGCATGACTCTGTGTATTTAGTAGAAGTCTCTGTATTGACCTGCTGCCTCTCCTCTTAGCGGGAGCCAAGGCCATCCAAGTCCAGCGGGTCCGCTCCTGGTCCTCATGAGGCTGATGGAGCTGTGTGAACGCTGCGTCTGACAGATCCTCCACCTGCAGACAAACAGAATGCCATCAGGAGCTGCGAGTGAGCCGACTTCAGTTTCTAACTGAGTCACTTCTGACAAATGATTGAATCATTTTGTCAGAAAAAAGAAAAATGCCTCTTATCATTTCTGTGAGTCCAAATTGATTTATTCAGATGTTTCATTTTGTCTGTTCAATCGTCCAAAATCTGTCTAGCCATCATAAGTGACACATAAAAGCTTCAAATTCTCACATTTGAGAAGCTGCAACCAGCAAATGTTTCTGCATTTTACTGGACATAAAGACTAAAACAATTAATCAATTATCAAAGTAGTTGCATTTATTTAATTGATTTAAAAAAAATTGTAGCTTCTTCAATTTGATTTGTTTACTCCATGATAATAAACCGAATAAGTTTTAGACAAAACAACCAAAATAAATCTGTGAACTTGGGTCTTTGTTTTTTTCTATTTACCATGTTCTAACAATCTTACACCAAATGACTGATAAGGAAAATGAAATAGCAGATCAATCAATTTATTAAAGTATCATTAAGTTGCAGCTCTGCTTCAGTTGTAAAGGTCACTGAACTGGATTAAGTAAAAAGGAGATAAACTTGCAACAAACATCTGACCACCAGGTGTCACTGTTTACTCACTGCCATTCAGTATTTATGAGTTAAAGTATCAGGAAGTGATATTCAGTGCATTAAATCAGTGAACATTAATCCATTAACCCCATAAAAACACTCAGTAGAATAATAAAGTACACGTGAGCAGACAGGTGGAACTTGGTGATAAATTAAAACAAAAATCACATAATGAAAAAACAGACTAATTACCTCCCGCTCGTTCTCGTCTTCAGTTATGGGCTGTGAGAAGATGTCCACTGCTCGCCAACTATTCAGACAAAAATAATAATACATTTTTAAAAAGGTGAGTGCAGGAAACCAGCAGAAACATGCGCCACAAGGACTTTACAAATGAAAACAAAAACCAAGCAGGCAGTTGCTGAAAGATTTTTTATGAAACTCGTGTCGACCAATAAGCCGCAGGACAAACATCCTGCTGCTCAGGCCTTGGTGGACTCCGTTACCTGGGTGTGAGGATCTCTTTGTACTGTAACTTCTCCACTCTGGTGGTGGCAGCCACAGACATGGGGATTACTATGTTGTTGATGTCAAAAGAGCTTTCACCTCGCCTTCTCTTGATGGGCTGCTGCTGGGGCGGAGGGGGGAGACAAAGGAACGTGTAAACATACTCAAAATGTCTGTAACAATATTTAAGGGGATGTAAATAATATAAACAGCTGTGAAGTAATCCAGCAAACACCAGAGAAAGTTAAACCATCACTTAGGTTGAATAAACTCTTCTGATCGTCTCAATGATATTAAAACAATGAAAGCTTCACAGTATTTACTGCAGGTGGGGCTGAGCATATTTCATGTCATATATGTGTCAACTGTAGATTACAGTTTCCTCTTTTCACGTCTGATAACAAAATAAGCGGTGAGTGACTGTTTCTGTTTCCTGCTGCTTTTTCTGCTTCACTAACCGCCACGAAAATGAGCAAAGGTTTCATTTTGAGTTGAGTTTCTCTTTCTTTCTTTTCTTCATTTTATCGCAGTGTTGCATGTCAACAGTCATCTTTATGTTGTGTGTGATATTACACTGAATTTGCATTTGATGTGTCACTCATTCAACAAGGCTGCGCTTAAGTCTTAAATTTAAAATTGAATCTGATTTGCCAGTTTAGCCCAATATTATTATTACGATTACAATATTATCAAGCCTCATTTTTTATCTCTGAGAGAGATGTTTTAGTGCCTTCAACATGATCATCATCTCATGTGAAAACCATCAGATTTTCACACAGTTAAAAGGAATAAAAAAAGTGTGCCTCTGCTGCAGGTGAACACACCAGAGAGCAGCAGCAGAAGATGAAGCAGCGCTAGAAGTCTGATCTGGTTTAGGAAGACGCGGTTTAGCAGGTGTCTGTAACACTTGTGAAGAAGAGGGTGAAGAAGCAGGGCGTGCGTTGTGGTGCTCTGCGAAGTTTGCGGTCAAGAAATGTTAAAGACAAAACTGTAACTGTGAAGTCTGACGCGTCGACCGGAAACCACGAGGCTCAAACTGCGGGGGCTCCTCGACTGATGAAGAGTCGTAACTGTCTAAGTGGCTACAGAGGAACACACTACACAGTCCGGTGTTTCCTTACAGGTGTGTTGGGGACGCTCTGGCTGCTGGGGCCCAGCGGTGTGGAGTTCTCTGAGGACGTGGACAGCTGGCGCGTGAGGGGGCTGTGAAGGGACGAGTGCATGTTGGCCAGTGTTGGGCAGAGGCTGCTTGAGTCCAGGAACAGTTTCGGGGAGGCTGGAGGACACGAGATGAGAGAGATTTAAATGACTTCTTTGAGCCCAACAGGACAAACTCGATTTAAATTTTTCACACTGGATAGACTGTATACCCCTCGGGATTCATTCACATCAGACTTACAGTCAGCCCTGTCCAGCGAGGGCTCTCTTAATCTCTTGCGGCTGTAGTTCTTGTCGTAGGGCCCTAGTGGAGTGGAGAGGCCCTGCAGCCGCTCGGTCTTGCACACAGCCTGGCCCTCCAGCCTGGCTGTGTTCAGCACAGCACTGCTGCTGCTGCTGCCGCCGCCCACGCTGCTGTCCACTGTCCTCGGCTTCTCAGCACGGTTCTTAAAGTGGCCCAATCCTGCAACACCAGGAACACCAGGAACCAGCCATGTTAACATTGGAGGTCGGGTGGTTAATGTTTGAAAAGATAAAACACACCCCAGGTTTATGACATTCACAGTGATTATGTAATAAATGCATGTTTAATCACGATAATGACTAACAATGAAAGCTGTTGTAGACCCATAAGAACAGGTCGGTACTACAGAGGTTGGGTGACCAAAGCAACAGCCAATCACATAACGGCCTCTGCCCTGTGGCATAAATTAATAGGATGAAGAAATAAGGATAATAAAAGAATAAAAATGTCATTGTGAAATAAAAAAACAGCTGGAGTGAAATAAACTCAAACCTGCAATAAACTTTGATATTGTGAAAAGCAGCAGGATGAAGTAACATTTCACAATAAAAGAGTCAAGGTTTAAAAGAGCACTGGATTATTTTACAATGTCAGTTATATTACATAATATGACTGTTTATTCATGTGATTATATACAGTAAGCGGCATTAAGCTCCTATAAGCTTTAATGTAGGCCTTTCTGGGGTTTTTTTTTTTTAAAGGATAAGTGACTCAGAAGTCTTTGGACTCGCAGCATCTGTACTTACTGACTGCCATGAGTGAGTTGGTGAACTTGTGCTTCTCTTTGGACGAGGACAGCTTGTGTTTGAGGGAGAGCTTCTTCAGTGGTTTGCTCCTCTCCAGTGACTTGGTCTGCCACTGGCTCTTCATCACCTGTTGCAGACGTAGGCCAATACAAACGTCTGCAGGGAAAATAAAACAAGTTTAAGTATTAAAAACATCAAATTAGCTGATTTTACTGGCAACCAAACGTGAAGTCAATGTAAACTGGATACTTCAGATTTGCCATCTGTAGTTCAACATTAGAAATTTACAACGACATGAACAATTTATAATAAGCCAAAGGCAGTCTACTATATGAGCACATGCCAAATCCATTGTTGTCCTGCGGTTGTAAATACCGCTTTGTCTCAAATATCTATCGCTCTGATGCATTTTGTGTTTTGCATTCGGAACAAAACAAGACAAATTCCTCAGGAATTAAAAAAAACACTTTGATTCGTGGAAATCCTGTGTTTGTGAAACTCTGGGAAAAGGCAAAAAGGAAACATCATCGTTAATGAGTCCCCAGCACTGAGAATGCAACACTTATTCAGGGGAATACAATACCCTTTACAGACATAAGAGATTCTCTAAATCACTGAAAATGTTCTCTCAGTACTTCCTGGTGAGAAATATTTCTGCGACCACTCCTTGTTTGTCTTCCCTTAGTTGTATAGAAGGAAATGACTGCGTAAACTCATGCTCTCTCTCCTCTGAGCGAGAAGCACGGCACTGACCGTCAGGGAAGGAGAGGATGGGGTGGACGCCAAGATCCAGTCTTGACAGGCGCTCCAGGGTGGGCAGCTCAAACTGAGGGTCCTCTCTGGGGGTGGGCCAGCCACCGCACATCACACAGCTGGGGTTAACTCTGCAGTTACACTGGATACAGCTGCTTCTCTGGGCCTGTGGGCGGATAGGAGAGTGGTAAAGCTAAGCTGTAAATATTCATAGTTCAACTTCATTAACACAACCAACTAATTAGGAATTTATTAGTTAAGAATAGAGCTCGACCGATACATCGGTCTGACTATATCAGAGTTTTTAAGATGTATTGGTATCAGTGTATATGTCCAATATGTGCTGATGTCTTTAAAATATCTTTAAAGTTATATAGACAGCATTTTATGTATCCTTTTTCATGATTCAAGTTCAGTGTTTCAGTGCACTGATGTCATTTTGTACAATATGGTTAAATGTTAAATTGTAAAGAATCACAGCCTCGATTGCATATCTATGTCACAACTGTTTGATAACCACATTTGAGGGATGTTTGTGTATATAAGCTAATTGGCCGATATATCAATATTGTAATTCTTTTGCTCTCTATTATCAGCATCTCCCCCATACCTCCAGTATCAGTGAGGCTCTAATTAAGAACCATTTACTTCAAGGCATTTTTTACCATGTAATACAGCTCAGTAGCTATGAGACTACCTCCATATTTCAGGAATAAGCCTCAAATTATTTCCACCAGGGAATGAAATTCAGACTAATTTAAAACCAGAAACAGCAATTAAAGATTATACATCAGTCCAGCTTCAATCCTGAAACCTAAAATTCACTGTATAATTAAAGGCTGAAAAGTAATGATTCCTGCTGGCATTTACTAAAAACTGAAGGAAAAGTGGGATTGTATATTTACTGTTCTGTTCATGTAATGAGTAGCACAGAAATCTGCATGTTAGGACATTTTAATCATTTTAAAGGCCTTACATTTAGACATTTTAAACCTCAGTGCGCTGTAGATATGCTGACACACACAATCAATCAGCCAGTGTTTCCATTCTGCTTAACTAAAACTTGTGAGTCGTCACAAGGGTGATTACTCGTCTTCGTTGTTTCCACTCTGAAGGAAGATGGCCTAGTTTTTCACCAGCAAGTCAGGCATTTCTTGTTTACTCAGCTATTTGGTTACAAACCAGGAAACTAATCAGTAAGTGCAGGCTAAAACACCCTGAGGGCTGATTTCCCAGAGAGGGATTAAGCCTAGTTCAAGACCAGACTTGTTTCTCAGTGGATATGTTCACTGAATGTTTAGACTAGGACTATTCTTAATCTCTGTCTGAGATCTTTGAAAAATAAGTCCAAGAATGAAATCAGTCCCTTTAAAAAGGTGAATGTACTGAATGTGTGAATTTTTAATATTGAGACATTTGATGCATGCTCTGACGAGACCTTTAAGCATGCGTGAACCCACACGGACGGCCGATGAAAACTCACCTTGCCGTTGAGGTTGGGCACAGTGTTGGGCTGAATGAGCCGCCGCCGACGACAGCTGACTAGTGGTCGTGTGCGTGCAGCCACACATGTGCTGTCACACGGCTGCTGGTGCTTGGCGTCGGCGCCCTCTGCCATCCTGTGGTGAGGACAAACAACAGAGCAGATTTTTAAATAAAATACAAACACTTTGTAAGATATTAGTGGAAGTCACGTAGAAGTCTACTTTGTCTTTCTGAAAAGTGTCAACATGAGTTATAATCATGAGATGAAAGAGTCCCTCATTATTATTCTTTATACATCTTACACTATGTCAGCATGTTAGATCATATTTAGATATGCAAAATTTAAATCCTGATGACTTCATTTCAGTTTAAGATGCTGTAGCCCTTTTTAATTTAATATCTCGTTAAAAGGACAAAATAATAACATTTCTGTGACATATAATTAAAAAATCTTTTATATAGGACTGAAACTAATGATTAGTTTCATTATAGTTCCAATGCTGATTATTTTCTTATTTAATAAGTTGATTGTTGGTTATGTAAAATAATCAGAAAATAATGAAAAATAACATAATAGAATTGCATCAAATCAAATGTAATGCCTTAACTCCTACAATTACAGACATTTTGAGACCTTGAATATCAAAAACTAAAAATTTAAAACATTAAGACTTTTTAAGGATCCACGGTGGGACCCCGGCTGTAGCAGCAGTAAAATCAATTTTAATCAAGAATTTCAGAAAAGCAGCTTCCCCCTCTGGGAGCCTGAGATAGAGGTAATCATCGTCAGCTGTACCTGCTGAGGACGCCGTTGACTGGCTGTCCGTTTTGACCTTTCCAGGGGCCGGGCTCCGCGTTGGCGACGTGGGTGGAGCCTGTGTGCTCCAGCCGTTCTGAACCGACATCCTGCATCGACAGATAAGACTAAAGCCAGTGAGACTACACCTCGTGTTAACTGGCATGAGAACACAGACTGACCGAGGGCACTTAGCGGACCCCGGGATATTTAAAGAAACTACATAATAGACAAACTGAATCATCCCAGTCCTGTGGCCTTGAATTATTCAAGACTGGGTTCGTGAGAGCGAGGCCGGGGCTGTCCCCGAACTTTAAAACGCTATTCTGCACTGTCATCAAGAGGCATGGCATGGAGCTCCTTCTTCATAAGCTTTTTACACACAAATGAACACATTTAATAGTTTCCAATCAAACATAATTTATTCTAGCTCTTGCCATCACAATTTAGAAGATGTCTCACATTAATTATATCTCACTAATTCCATGCTTGCAAATTCATTATTTCTTTTATAATGTTTATACAGAAATCTGTTGGAGAAAACTGTTTTTTCTGGTTTTAAACCAACAGCAAAGCAGTAAAATCATTAACTAAAGTTGATGGAAAGTGAAAACTGACTGCATGACTAATCAAAAATACCAAAGTCTAAATGTAAGCAACCGAGATAAGAAGCCACACCTGCAGATGTGCTAGTCTGACTTTAATATAAACTTTAATATAAACAATTTAGACGTATCCAGAGACAGACTCGTTCCTGTTGTAAATTATTTGGCAATTATTTGAATGTGGAAGCTGAAGCAGCATATTACACTGAAGCTCTTTTGTCTGATTAATTTTCAGACCTGAGGGGCAGATAAAAAAATAAAAAAAAGCATTTAACTTCCACCAGATGCTTTGATTTACGAGAACAAGCAACATGAAGGTTTCACTGATTAACAGGCAGCTGTGAATGAACCCAGACAGTCGACCTGACAAGTCTAACAGCTCATATTCAACTCTCAGACAACTGGAGTGCTCAGTGAAGTCTGGTTTAATCAAATATTTACTGTGAACTTCACAGGTTTACAAAAAGAAGGCTGATTCCTCTCATTTCATTCGTTACAAGTATTATTAATATTTTCTTTCTCTGTTAATGTAGGTAAATGGGCTGAAATGCTACTCAAACAGCAGCTTACATATGTTCTTTTATCTGCTTGTTGCTGAGCATTTGTTATAATATAATATGATCACATACATTACAGCTGCAGGAAGGTTTAAGAAGATCATTTAAACTTCTCTTCTCTTTAACACTTATTTAAACAAGTGAAACATGAGCACAATGTCCTTTTTTTGTTGGATCAACATTCACAAAACACTCCACAATATCCTGGTGAGACTTCCTGACTCAGATGTAGCACACAATACTGAAGCATATGACAGCTAAGAATAACCTCGAACTGTTGACTGCTCACAGACCACTGACTTCATAAAAATCATTCGGTTTGCATTTAAAGCCCCGAGAGACAACGACAGCACAGGTGGAAAACACGCCCTCTGTCCACCTTTACTCTGCTTACCTGAGTGTTTACAGGCTCGGCCTTCACCTCTGTCCCACCTGCAGGCACTGCACTGGGGGCGACGCCTCCTAACTCTACTGAGCCCTGCAGAGTCAAGACCTGAGTGTCATAATCTCACCCTGAAGACATGTACTGTGATATATGAGAGAAAATCTACATCACAGCACTCTATCTACTCTTATAACCACTGGTAGAAGGACTGAGTGTGGGAGCTGAATGACATTTGAACATTTAACACACAAACACACACACACACAAACACACACAGACAAATACTGACCTTGCTGGCACGGATCTGTCTGTAGATGTCGGTCTGCTGTCGGATGCGGTACTCCAAGTCCGAGATGTGGGCCTGGAGCCAGTTCCAGTGGCTGATGATGGCAGCTCTCTCCACTGTGTAGCGGCTCTCCGCCCGCTTCCATCTGAGGGAGGGGGAAAAAAGAAGGGGAAAAAAAGAGGGTGTGAATGCTTATTCAAGTTTAACAGATGACATACTTGGTGAAACGATGCATGAATCAGTCCTAACCATCCATACACAACAAATATGTGTTCTACATGTTTATATCTACATGTTTTCCTTAATGGAGTTAAACAGCTGTAATACAGTGTACAGACCGGTGTGGTGAATGTCCTAGTAGGCATTGAAATTCATCACAAAATACTGATAAAAAACCACTATAATTGATCATTTAAAACCCACTTTCTAATGAGCATCCAAGCATTTCCCCTGTCAGACTGCAGAGGTCAGTGAATCAGCATTAAACAAAAAGCTCCCAGCAACGACAACTGCAGGCAGCCTGTAAAAGCCTTCAAATAAAATAAAAAAACACTACATGATCAGACGTGTATCTGAAGTGCAGCAGAGACGTAAAAATTAGGAGGTTACGGCTTCACAGATTTATTCAACGGGCAAAGAAATGAATGCCAACAGAGAGCAGAGTACTCCATTTTACCAGTATGACACACAGAATGGGCATTTCAAAGGCAGACATGAGAGGAAAATGTCTGCTCCTGTACTGTGTGGCAGCGACCACAGAGGGCGCCATTTTATCAAAATATGGAGGTTTTTCTTTTTTTTTTTGGTTCTGTGACCACGGCTGAACAATGAAAATAATGAGTCAGATGGCAGACAAAGATAGACCTTGCACTCCTCTGTGCTTTCTCCTCCTCCCCACACCCGTGTCTCTGTTTTCAATTTTCAGCGCTCCACCGTGGACGAGGAAGTGGAGGAAAAAAAGCTACTGCTGAGAGAGAGAGAGGGAGAGAGAGAGGAGGAGACGTCAGGGAGGGTGGGAAAGGGGGAGGAGGAGGGGCGTAAAAAAAAAAGAAAAAAGAAAAAAAGAAGGACAACAAGGACCGGGAAGCTCTGGCAGCCTGGAGAGGAACAGACGGGCTTTAAAAGCAATCTACAGGCCACTGGGTGCTGGAGGAGGAGGTGGGGTGGATGGGGGTGGGGCTGGGTCAGAGAACAGTGCAGCAGACACTGGGATAACCAATAATCCAACCAGGAATCCTGTCTTAATGTGAAGCCGAGCGGAAGGACAGTTATTGTGGGGGTTTTTGTCGCAGACATCAGCGACCAATCAGTGCAATGAGAGGCGTCTTGATTTCTTCCTTTTTTTCTCACATGCAACATTTAGCTCGTCTCATAATCGACTCAGCTCACTCACTCTCTAACTCCCTCTCTCACTGCAATACGGCATCAAGGACAGTGCTGCAAAACACAGCTGCAGCAGCATTTCCTGCTAAAATAACATTTCCTTATTGCTGTTCTAAAGACTCTGGCTCCTTTCTGCACAAACAGTGAACCGGTGAGTGTTCACAAACAACTGCAACGCTGCTGCTTCCGAACACGCCCGTGGGGCTGGTGCATCAGATCAATGCATTACTGGCGAGTGCATTTGCATCTGCGTGTCCCTGCAGAGACTCGCAGAAAACAACAACAACAACAACACCGGTGGTGGCGCAAAGTGTGGCGCACAAAGTCTAGCGCGCCGATTATTACAGTGTGAGCTGGAGCAGTGGGTGGACTATCGATCTGGAGAAGGAGGGAGGGAGAGAGAGAGAGAGGAAGAAAGAGAGAGGGGCCAGGTGTAATGTGAACTGGAGAGTCATGATCCCTTGGATAGACGGGGCTGTACATTCAGATTATTACACTGCAAAGACACTTTAAACTTCGGAAGCTGGATTGAACAAAGGATTATGTGTGCAAAGTTAATTTAAATGCAAAAATCAGCACCAGGATCCATTTAAAAAGCTGGTGAGCTTTAATAGAGACAGTGAAAGTCTTGCAGGAAGAGCTGAAATCTGAAGTTAGTATAAATATAAACACACACACAGGCCATTACGAGTCCAGTGACCTTAATCATCACAGTGAAGGAGGAGGAGTCAGTGTGAAGCATTGAGAAATTCCTCCTCCTGACAGTAGGAGCTCCACCCCCCTCCCCTAACCAGGACATATTTTCCTCCTCATTCTCTCACCACCCCTCCACACCCCCCCCCACCATACCCCCGACTCCCACACACAAAAGCACCGGCGGCAATCACTACAGCCACCGTTTTTCTGGCTGTCAGCACATTCTCCATTGTGGTGCTTCTCTGGATGCAGCACATATGTTGTATGGTGTGGTGTACTGGGAACCCCCGCCTATACCATACTGACCCTTTCCAAAAACTAACATTAACACTTTGGTGGGGGGAAACCCCCAAAAAACGTGGTCCTGACAGCCCGGCCACATGTCTTCACCTGATCTCTCCTTCCTCTGGAAATTTACCAAGAAAAGGGAAGAGACAAGTGGTTGCTCCTTCACAATAAGATGCACAAAATTCACATTTATATCATAATTTATGTGTCAAAAAGTTCATCATCTTTTGGTTAAACCTGCACTTTTACAGATTTGTCTTTCTCCACAACTGTGCTGGCTATTACACAAGAAATATCTTCCATCATCACTCATCTTCCTGCCTTCCTTTCCTCCATAGTGTGTTTGTTAATACTGGAGAGAGAGAGAGGTGGAAGGGCGGTGGTGGACTTCCTTTCCATATGGAGACACTACTGCCTGGTGGAAGGAGATTAGCATTTCTAGCTGTGGAGGTGTGTTTTGTTTTTTTCCACACACACACACACACACACACGCTTGTATTCTGCAGCGCACTTTACCAAAAAAATGGCAGAGCTGATTTTAATTTCTCTCCGTTTGTTCAGGCAAATAAACTGATATATTGTTATTGTTTCATCTCTCAGCGCAACAAAAACGGAGGGTAAACGTAGGCTGAAATAACCTCACACACACACCAGATGGTTTTTAACACTGAGCTTTGGAAACTGGAAAAAGGTCACTTTAAAAAAAGAAGGAAAAAAAAGAAAAACACTTGGCAGGTAATTGGATGAATCATCTGTCTATAAACAGGCTAACTTCAATCAATTAGATTAAGAAAACATATGACATAGTAAGAGAGAGCCAAAGAGTAAACAACAACAACAAGCTGCAGTTTCAGATGAACTCTGAAAGCTAGCAAGCAAAATCATTAGAGCTCACTATGAAGTTATATTAAAAAACCTCCAGGCCTGATAGAAGTGGTGCTAAAGCAGCATCTACATTAACCCTTACATACTGTTCTGGGGTCAAATTAGATTTTTATTTTTTTTACATTTGAGAGCTGTAAAAACACAACATACACATTTCTTCTAGATGGACCTTTACTAATGTGTTTGTATATACACAAATAGAAATTCAAACACTTTTGTGCAGCTGCATTCATCATATTGCATAAAATGTTCTCATGGACCATAAAATAATGATTACAAATGTCTTTCCCCGCCCCATAAATAAATATAATACACTCTGTGCTCTCTGACAGCTTTATTAAGGATTAATCAAACATTTATTAATGACTGATGGAGAATGTATGAATGTGAATTGGTGTAAAGACTAAATATGAGTCAGAATATGTTAGTTTCTCGCTGTCTTCATATCTAAGTCTACAGACTGCTTTTATATTTTTATGGTTTTCTTTGTTTTAATCTGTTTTTTAAATATTTTTTCTCGCTTCTATCTCATCGATTTTATGTTTTTATTAGCTTTGTTTAAACTGTGAATTTAAACAAATTTATTTCTTTTGCTATACTACATAAATTCTTTAGTATTATTATTTAAACTGCGTCTGTAGCTGCTGTTAGTTCTTGACAGGCTGAGTGGTCTGAACCACTATTAGGCCACAACAGGGTATCTGCACATATAATGACTAACATACATATAATAATTATGCAAAAGCAGGAATTTACTGTAGTAGTAGGTTGAAATTAAGCTTATTTTGAAGTCATTTATATAGGACTGCAACTATATATAGTTTCATTATAGTTCCATCTTATTTTTAAGTTTAATTAATAAGTTGATTGGTTGGTTATGTAAAATAATGAGAAATAAAATAAACTGAACACATATAATCACACTCATTAACTCTCCTCCAGCTCAGATCAAATTTAAAGCCTTTTCTCCTACAATTGAAGACATTTTAAGACTTTAAGGATCCGTGGTGACTCTGCACAAGCGCACAACTTGTGAAGCCTGACAGGATGGACTCTGGCGTGATCTCACAAAGTTAAAGGTTAAACACATGTTGAGCAGAGTGCGAGAGACAAGTATTCAGAAATAAGAGCTCGACATGCTCGTTATACTGTATCCCACACTCCAATATAGACAGTTTAGTAAAAGATGGACATGACGTGCTCTTTTATCAGTTTGCTACTCTTATAAATCAGTTTTTTAATACAATAAACCTCTTCCACAAAATATAAATGAAACAAAGCAAACCTTTCAGCATAAATTCCACTAAACAGCCGTGCAATGTGTATGTCCATCACACACTTATTGCTGCTGCTGCCTCTGTGAATTTACCTGCGCTTGGCCACTTTCTAACACAACATACAGTTTGAGTTTTTAGCCTCCATTATGCTCATTTCCAGCTCTACATTTTTATTCTGGGAGTCTATTTATCTTATACTGGCCCCTTTATGTAGCCCCTCTTTAAAAAGCCCCCCTCCCCTCCTCCTCCTGAGGATCATGTTTAATATGAACGTGGTTTGGATACTGAACTCAAGCATAGTCCAAATATAAATAAGGTCAAAAAATATGTACCAGAAAAAACAAAAGACATAAGAGGTATAATGATGAGGAAGGGTGGGTAGGATGAAGTATGAGGTAATTGTCTAAATTGTATCTGATTAACACTGGGTGGATATGTGGGCTGTGAATAACTGCACTGGAGTAGCTGGTTGTAACTTGAATATATATGATGAATATTACGTTAATTTAGTTATATTACACATCCTTTTCCAACATGTAATATGTATGATGTTTATCCAAATCTTTGAGAGTTTGCAGGATGTTTACTGCTCACTTTATTTGTTTTTCTTGTTTTGTTTTTTACTTACTTGCCACATGCTCAAAATAAACATCCAACATTATATATATGAGACTAAAAATAAGGAAAGAACATAATAAGTCCCCCTTTAATGTTACGCAGATGTGCCATCATTGATTGAAAACAGGATATGAAAGTCCATGTATTGGTCAGACTGAGGAGGAAGAGGAGGAAGGGGTTAAGATAAGTTAAGGGTTTACCAAAACCTCCTCTTGAGGACTACCAAAAAGAACAGGATTATAATAGGCCATTAAAGCACAGCAGTGAGCTATCGGCCTGTCAAATGTGTCTAATCTAAACTACATTGGCATTTTAATTCAGGCTGTAATGGTGCACTGTGTAGCTAAGGACATTATGAGTGGGGGAAAACAACCTAGTCTATTAGGATTAATGACAAATACTCAAAAGTGGTTAGCCTGTCAGTACATAAGGTAGTTATGTTGTATTGTTATGTGCATTAAATGACCACTAATTCTATAATTTCCACTTTACATTGTGATAATTGAGCTCAAAATCTGCCAGAGGAACATTTGTAATGAGTAGAGGTAAAAAGCCTGCAGACATTTTGCTTTTCCATGTGAAACAAAAAAACTCCACTTTGCAATTATGCTCCACTAACCGTTCAGTCATCATTCATGCTCGGTAACAAGAACAAGGGAAATCAAAGCAGCAGCTGTCATTTCTAATTTCTTTGTTCTCTGGAGTCAAGGATTTTCAAAAGCATGTTAAAAAGAGCAGAAAATTATCCAAATACTGAAAAGGTTATTGGGGTTTTTTTGGAGAGGAAAGGGGGGTAATGGAGGTGGGACTGAAATGACAATCTCTCAGATTAGGACTGGTAGGAATTTCACAGGGCAGCTGGTTAAACTAGTCTCTTTTTTGTTTCTTTCTTTAACAGGAAGAAACTGCTCAGGAGTCGAGGATTGAACAAGGCAAGGCCGACAGGGTGTGGGGCAGGAAAAACTAGAGGGAGAGAGAGAGAGAGAGAGAGCAAACTCAGCCAGATAGAGCTGCAGCAGTCATTACATAAAAGAGGGGGGTTATGTAACGCCTGTGGGTTCGTGTTGAGGAACTTGGGCCTGAGCTAAACACATCCAGATGTGTCAAACAGGACAGAAACCTATACAGCCGCTCGCATATGTATGTACGTACATAAACACACACACACACACACTCACAAAGGAATGGAAAGAGAAGGAAGGAAAAATAGAGAAAAAAAAAACATGGGTAAGCTACTCAGACTGCAGAGTAATGCTGAGCCATAAGCATGAAAGGCACGCTGTACTCTCAGCCAACCCAGTTACCCTAATTCAAGAGCAGCAGGAAGACAGGCATTTTAACAGCCTTACTGCATAGAGACCATACGAGCAACACGTAGCCTGGGATCCTACTCGAGCCCTTCGAACCCCCGGCACATTTTTAGAGCTTAGTCAGATAACAATTCCAGACATTTTCATTGGTTCAAGTCTATGAGAGGCATTATGTAAGATCTGAGATTTCCTGATGGGCATTTATTGTTGCCTCAGAAACAAGAAAAAAAAAAAAAAAAGAAAAAGAAAAAAAACTGTGCCCACTCTCTTCTCAACTACTGTAACATGCCTAAATTACAGCCTCTCCATTAATATGTATTTCTAATGCTAGTATAAAAAAAGAAAAGGAGACTGGCATATTTACATTCATTTTAAAAAAAGGCTAGCAGCACCCACACCCTGCTAGAGGCCATTATGGACGTCACACACACACAGAGTCAGACAGACGCACTGGCTCGAGCATAAAAGGCCTCAGCGAGTGTAAGCACGGCAACAGATGTTGGCCGGCCCCCAATCCTCTAAGATACGGGAAACCATGTATACATTATAGACAGACAGGGGATGACGGGAGAGGAGGGGGTGGATTAGTTGTAAGCAATACGGCGCATCCAAAACAAGCGATGCAAAATAGGTTTGTTTGCTTGTTTGTTTTTCCACACGGCTGTCAACTCAGCTGACGTTAAATTATTGAGGTGGCACTCGCCTTAAAGAAGAAGACGGCGTTACATTTTCTATGGTGTTTACCGGCACGGTGCTGTAAGCCATTAATTGGTGACTGAGGCTAAAATGTTCAGTTGTGAAAATGTGGCATTATGGTTACACACGCAAACAAACACACAAACACACAGAGAGAGAGACTACTTCCTGGAAAACTACCATGTTCATCACAGTGAGGTAAGGTTTCTCCTGTGTCGGGCTCGGAGAGAGAGAGAGAGAGAGAGAGAGAGAGAGAGAGAGAGAGAGAGAGAGAGCTGAGAACCAGTTTTTTTTTTTAAAACTTGTTGCCGGTTGGATGATGATGATGATGATGAATGATTATAAAATTGTGCATCAGGCAGCTGCTCGTGATGGCGTTACAGACGGACAGGTTTAAAATTTCCCAATGGCAGCTTTTCACTCCCGTCGAAACAAGAGGAGTTATTAAGGGGCTTAAATGTGCCACCGCTTGGCAAACACTCACAAAACCTATGAATGAGGTGCGCTATTGTGACAGTGTGGAAAGAGAAGCATTATGAAGCAGGCAGCGTCTCAATATTTGCTTCAGGAGGACATTATATAGGTCTACATGTATAGATTATAGTTATATAGTATAGTAATTAATCTGATCCCCACAACCCCCAATCAATTAGATTCATTATCAAATTACTGTGGTGTGTTACATTTACCCCTATAAACAGAAATGCTTAGTGCATCTGGTTTGGTTGGGTTGGGTTGTTTATCACGTGCAGTGGTGGTAGGGGAAAATTTAGTCTGAAAGTAAAACCTACGATTGTTATCTTTAAAACTTCAATGTCAAAAGTGTGATGTTTGCACAAACTCGTCATAGACTTTCACTTTCACCTGTGATATTTCATATTGATACCATTATAAAAACAAAACACAACTTATCCACTTAAGAAAAACTATCAATACATGAACGGAGACCTTCAGCTACACACTGAGGAGTTAGCAGCTGACAATAACAGTGAAGAGATACTCGAGCTGCTTCACATTTTAAAAAAAAGAACTCACACAATATTTGGCTGCTGGGAAGCTTTTCGCATTAGTGTGTCAACAAGAAGCATCATGTTTGCTGTAAGAGAAGACAACCTTATCATGCATGGGGCAAGATGGGTGCCGAAAGCTTCACTTCTCAAAGCTCATTTCTACAGACTAGCTTTTATGTGAAGTTTGTTTATTGTTATTGTCTTTTATCACATTCTATTTTATTGATATACTTTTATAACATATTTTCATCATCTCCTTACTGTATTTGATTGTCCTATTCCTTCATCTTGTCAATGTCGGTCTTGCTACTGCTCTCTATGTTGTGTGTCTTGTTTTGTACTGTACTGCTTTTTACTTTGTCTGTCAAAGCACTTTGTAAACATTGTTTTTAAAAAGGGGATATATAAATTAAGTTATTATTATCATCATTATTTTAGTTTTTTAAAGGCTCCACACCTGCCTTTACATGAGGGCTGGGAGCAATGAAACGATTACCAATTATCGAGATATAATTTTCCTCGATAGAAATATAACAAAATTAAACAGAGGGAAAGGGTGAAGCCATCGCTAACTGCTAAGCTAAGTAATTAGCAGATCTACACTGGTTCGATTAGACACCGGCTACTGGGAGCTGGCTAAGTATAGCAGGTAATGACTGGGTTTCCATGGTGACGAGCCACACTTCTAATTCACCGGGAATAAAACTACATTTATTACATATATGCTTATCAACTAAAATGAGGCCGTTAGCTATACATAAGACACAGTGAGTGAGTGAGAGGGAGGGGGGGGGGGGGACAGAGAGAGAGGCCGTGGCTAACTGCAAAGCTAAAGTAATTAGCAGATCTGAATAGTGTGAGAACAACCGTGGGATTGGTGAGAAAGTGGCTAAACGAAAAGAAGAGAGAGCTGTAAGTGCTTGAGCATAACAGGTGTAAGTTTAAATGTACAGCAGGTAATTAGCTGCAGTAATGAATACAGCAAAATTAACTGGGGCGAGAGCTGCAAAGAAAAAAAACCCAAAACACGACCTGTAACAGAAAAAAAACAAAACACACCGGCAACAGGAAATGAGACAACACGCCGCTTCCCACACTACATGTCAGGTGATTTCTGTAGGCTGTGTGGCCGGGGTTGTTTTCATTTGTATAAATTAGTCTGAGCTGTCTTACATGTGTGCTGTATTACACTGCACTTAGTTTTTATACTAAGATATTCATTTTGTTGAGAAAAAAGGGCTGAAGAATGATTTTAATCAATGTTACTCATGCATATTTTGATGTAAAACAAAGATCACCTTAATTGTTAGTAATGTTTTACCTCAAAATTGTGACATGTTTTGTTGTTTTTCATGTTCTGACCTCAAACATTCAGCCTTTAAACTTATAATGATCAGGCATTTATTGTGGTAACTATCAATTCTGACTAATATAACCATTTTCATGTCACCCAGCCCTACCCTGTAAACCACCATTACTTGCGCTTTCTTGTCTGCTTTGGTGCGTTTTGTTGAGTATCTTCATCTCATCCTGTTTCAAAGGAAAACTTAAACCATCAAAGAGAAAGTTACAGACAGAGAGAGGTGGGTGTATGCCTGCTTTTATGACTTGTTTGTAATTTTTTTTTTTTTTTTACACTTGGACAACGCCTATGCATTAGAGAGGAACAAACATCAAACAACTCTGCCAAAAATTTCACTCTTTAAAAGGACAATTTACTCCACCTGTTGGCAAACAAACAAATCAGCATGGTGTGACAAGCACAGGCCAAACGTAACACAAGAGGAAATACAGCACATAGAGTGTCTTAAACAAACTACTTCTATTGCTGCTTCTGCTGAGTGGAGATATACGGCTGAGGTATCTGGATCCAGCACCAGACCTGATAAGTAAAACCAATCAAGCGCTCGGACCGACAGTCCTCCACGCTCGACTATGGAAATGAGACGAGGGAGACGGACTGCATACTAGCTGAGGCTGGAAGTGCTACGTTCATGGCATTAGTTGCATTTAATTTAAACATAACAAAGCCTACATGTATCCTACCTGTTAATAAATTAGAAATACATAAGTAGATTGAAGCAGGTAAGGGAAAAAAAATACTACTGATAATGTTTTCAAAATGGCATCAAAAGCATCAATGACTGTAATAAGCCAAGGCAGGAGTCATATTACCATTGTACCATTGAGGCAGCTCCCGTAACCCTGCTGTTAAATCTGAATAATACCTCAAACATCTTTCAGGAGGGCCTTTTCAAAAAGAAATGTAATGCCACATGGATTGTATAGAGGCTACGAGAAATATGATTGGTCTCAGTCACAGCTAACAACCAGAGTCAGATTATTTTAACAGAATATAAACAGAAAGGAGAACATTGCTCTGGGTATGTAGAGAAAAAAACACACAATACTGCTTCATAATGTATGACTGTGCTGAGGTAGGGCTACAACAAAGGGTTAAATCCTACGTCTATAAATCAATCCCCCCACGCATCCACCCCACCATAACACCTTGATGGCCTTTAATTAATGCAGGCTTTAACTTCTTTGTCCTTAGTAGGGTATTTATATTTATGAGATTTTAATTATTCGATACATGCTCACAAAATATGCACATGATAAATACTCTTGGTCCTGTTTAAAACTCAAATTAGGAAGAAATGACTGTTTAAAATGTTGCTGCTTTGCCCATTTTTTCATCACAAGCATTATGTAGCCGACCCCTCTGACAAACATTCACTCTTACACAGAGAAATAAACCGATTTATAGCTCTCACTGTATTTGAAAGACCCGTTTGTTAATGGTGGGAAAACACCTACTATTCCCAAGGGGTCTCGATTTTCAAAGCCCCTCCAGATAAGTACATCTTTGACTACCAGAAAACAACAGAACCATGCTGTTCTTATTATAATTGGGGGGACGCTCATATCATCACTTATCCTTTACTTATAATTAATAGCTCAACTGATCCTCATCCTAATCAGAATTACTCAATATTTAAAGAGCTTGTGTCCAGTTGAGGGGCACACAAATATAATTAAGACATCCTTAGACACAAAATTACAGGGACAAACAATATATATATATATAAGCTTGACTGATGTGGATGTTAATGATCAGTCTGACTAATTTTGTACATCCATAACAGCCAACTCAAGGCTTTAAAGCCGGTGTAGGGCTTTTATACAAATACAGTCAAATTCTAATTTATGATTCAATAAAACACAAAAATATCTGAATCATGGAGGATAGTAGTCTAATAAATCTGCACAGCTACTAACTTTCTATAAATGGACCTTAACCCTTAAACAGGCAGGAGTGGAAATTTACTTGAAAATTATTGTTTTTAAGTACTGTGATGTTACTAGTTATCCCATTTGCATCTCAGTAAACATTTCGACCATTCATTTAAAAAAATATTTGGTATATTATGGATGTTGCCCCTATTAAAAAGGTATAAAAAATGTATATATGCATGTATCTCCTGGTGCACGTTGCCTGTTTAACACCCAATGCCCTCATCTCATACCTCCTCTGATCTTTAAAAGGGGATAAGAGAAGTATGAACAAGTCACTACACAAGCAACTCTGCCTTTGCTATTGTGTCATGCATGCAGCACGCACACACACACACAGAGAGCTTCCTGTTAGTATTGAAAAATATTTAGGTCAAAGGTCTAAAGTCAACACAGAAAAAGGGATCATAAAAAAAAAATCAGTGTTCTCAGCCACTTTGTTAATAATCTACCCAATCCTACACAGGTCAGTTAGTCCATTAACGCCACTGACCCACCTGCTGGTTGTTGTTTTTTTCCCCTCTCTCCTCGACACTAATGACACAGAAACGAGGACTGTGATGTGAACTTCCCATGGAATACATTTGCAAAGCTCCTGCTGAGGGGAAACCTGACATCACAACAGGTATGCATGTAGAAACCTAAAACTCACACCTTCTGCAAAAACAAAAAAAAACAACCCGACAGCACTGCCTCCCCCTAAAACTCAGTGTTTCTTCTTGGTTTCAGTTAAAAATCAAAATATTTACCGGCTCTGTGGGCGCTCACTTGTTCGCTCTGCAGATAAACAGAACGTTCAGTTTCAGCCTCGGCCCCTCTCAGGAGGAAGCACTGTGTGACGAGAGGGAGCTTTTTTTGTTGTTTATTAAACTAAGAGTCCATTTGAGCCTTTTGTGTTCTCCACAGGACGATAGATACCACCCACACGACTATAACATGCTCGCTGGGCAAATGATATCTTTACCCTACCCCTTGGAGTTTGAACCAACCACTACTGGGGCAGATCAGGCAGTTATAATTGTCATGAGCACCTGCTAGGCCTGGAAACACAGGGACTTTTTAACAGGACAGTTGAGCTAAAAGCACCGTGGTTATGAGAGTAATATGAGTTAATATAGTTAATCAACTCTTACTGAATCCTGTAGTGGATTTTTACAACTTTTCCTCCACATAAATGCTGAATTCTATGCTGGAGTGAATTTTCCATGCACTCATGTATATAGCTTTGAGCGAGCTTTACATCTCAGCAAACGAGCGACGCTTTAAACTTACATTTTGACATGCCGCTGTTCAATGTCCACTCTGGTCAGCTCCTCCTCCTCCAGGTCAGAGTCCCCTCCAGAGCTACTTTCTGTTACATCTGAGTCAAAGGCGCTTTCCGCTGAGTGAAGGTTGGCCGTCCCACTCAGATACAGCCTCTCCAGTTCCAAGGGCATGGCGCCACTTTTCAGGAAGCGGCCGAGACCGTCTCTGCTGTTTGACGAAGAGTGGCGTCCGGTCCTCCATGTAGCCGTGGGGGTCGCCGGCTCTTTACGGTTACCAGCCAGGAGCCGGCTGAGAGCCGAGTCCAAGAAGCCACCTAGCTGCTGCTGGATGTGCCGCTCCACCTGCTTCGCCTGTACCACCTGAAGACGTTTGCGCAGGCGCCGCAGCCGGCTTTCGATCTCGGCTTGGCGGCTGGTGTTGAGGAGGGTGCGCTCCCTCACGTGGGCCTCGAGGCTGTCCGAGGAAGAACTACAAGGAAGGGGAGGCTGCGGTGAAGGTGTGTAAGAGGGGGAGCCCTGCTGACTGCTACCTGGTCTCTCTCTGTCCAAACCCTGCGGCTGACCGGTGGGCGTGTGTGAATCAGCCTCCTCCAAATTTACTTGTATAGAGGGGTTAGGGTTGTTGTCATGGGCAAAGGGGGGAAGTGCAGCGGACTGAAGCACTGGTGGTTCAAGGTTTTTTCCATCTGTATTTTGAGAAACCCCAGAGGAATGCTTCTGTTTAAGGGTTCCTTTCACCGGGATATGCCCTGATAAGGTAGCTGTCAAGGTCTCTGAGTCCAAGGGCAGGTTCTGGGACTGGGAGTCTGTGGTGGCAGAAGGTTTGTCACCATTCACTGCCATCACACAGCCAGAGCCAGACATAGTGGCCAGCTTTTTGGCCAGGCCATTGACAGGTGCCATGGGCTGGCCACCTCCGTTTGTGCTGCCACTCATGAGGCTTTTGAGCTGGCCGCCAGACAGTTCTATCTGCCTCTTCCTCAAAAGGAAGTCTCCGCCGCCGTTGAGCAGGGAGCTGGGCAGTATTCTGTGGCCTTTTAACACAGACTGTTTAATGAGGACTCCTTGCAGCTTGATTGACTCCTTAGTTGAAGGGACAGGTGTCACATCAGAGCATAGGTAAGAAGCCACCAGTGGCTGGAGCTTGCCCAGGGCCGAGGCCTGGGCCACGGAGTCGGCTTGGGGCTGCTGTTGCTGCTGCTCCTGGTCGCTGCAAAAGTCAAGGGGGCACTCTTCGGGGGCGGCTTTGCACTTAGCTGGGCCACTGCTATGGATGAGGATGTTGCTGGCGTTACCGTTGTTCTCTGCACTGGCCGGTGAGAGACTCGAGGATGGGGCAGCCAGTTTGAAGCGGATGTGGTGAGCTTCGGCTGGGGCGTCGGTGAGAGCGGGCGCCATCGCAGCCATGCAGTGCAGAGGGACGGGCACCGCGGCCTGCTCCACACCACCCGCTTACTGCCCCAGAGGACAGCCTGGGAATAACAGAAAGGAGGGGGGCCGGAAGAGAGGGGAGACAAAAAATAAAGTTTAACAGAGTAATCTAATTAACCCAAACACTTGAGTCTACATAAAACATTATTGCATCAAATTTTGATCCCAGTTGGCATCGGACGGTGTCGGGTGGAGATATTTTCCTATCAACAATTCAGAGATAAGATTCCCAACCTTGCACAATGATGGACACCCCTACATAGTGTAAATAAACATATAGAGACACTCCCTTAAATATGTTAAAATCTTGATTTAATACTGAATCCAGCAGCTCTTCCTAAATCTAATTTGTATTAATGCACTCACAATTATTGAGAACACAACTGAATTAGAAATGATAGCTAACATGAGAGCCCAAATATATGTTATTTATATAAAATACAACAGCTTGATCTCACAATGAAAGTGCTTTGTGACCAAGAGGATTCAAAAACCTAAATTAACACAAAAATATGAAGTATTTATCTACAAATGTGTCTCCATAATATTACATATCATTCCTTCAAGTAGAAAATCTATGAGAAGCAACATGAAGTCACGCTGTACCATTATATACAACAACAACAACATGCAACTAAAATACTTGTACTACAGGTTCTGTGGGCCTTTTAGAGTGAGTAATGGAAAATTACTAAACACCAAACACATAAGAAAGGAGCATTTGTTAAAAACATTTGACACCAAATATAAACCGTGTAAATGCATTAATACCACTGCTTAAAACTGAGTCTCACAGACTAACTCACACATAAAAGTAAATGTCTACGACTCATGCAGCTAAAAACAAAAGCCTAATCAAATGAACTGGTGACACTTTTGTTGACCTGGGCTGACAAACAAAACCCAGAAAGAGTAATTTGATTCCTTTGTAATCACAATAATGGATCAGGGTTACAGGGCTACAAACATCCTCTTCCTATAAATACAAAAATACTTATGATGTGCTCTAACCTTGTTGGTGTGGGATGCTATTACGATAAAGATGGAATAACAGCAGACATCTGAGCTAAATCCCAGGCCAATAAATAATTCCCCCCTACTTTACACCCATGCATGTGTGAACAAGCCTTCATTGTAATTGTACTTACAAGGCTCCTCTACAAAAGAATAAGCTCAGGAATTCCAAAAGAAAAAGGAAGAAGCAGAAAATGCAATGCAAATTGTCCAAACCCCACTGCCCTACATGTGGCCTGGCAAGTCAGTGTGCAGCAGGGCTCCACACAGGGAGTGTAAGTAGGTGGATTTAGGCCCCAGCATTAGTCCAAAGCACATGATGTCATCCTTTCTAGGTCCCTGTGTCAATTTCAGCTCAACCTATTACACCTTCCTAATTTACCAATCATTATTAGCAGCTAATATGGTTAAAAAGAGATAAGTTATGCATACTATCTCATGTAGTATGTTATATAACTATATGAGGCACGCAAACGCCATGATTAAAAAAAGGTGAAGCACCAGTTAACATATCAGCAATAGCAATAGAGGCTCGCCTATAAAAGTTGTAAAAAAAATCATTAAAAAAAGCTCGACTTCAAACAAAACGCCAGATGAAAGAGAAGCTGCATCTTCCCGTGTATCCGTCTGCAGGGTCAGGATGAATGGGGGGCTCAGTATTTCACCGCAGTTTCTAGTCAGCGCGCACTACGCCATGTTGGTATTTCCGAAGCAAGATTATGCAATGCAATTCATCTACCTTAAAAAAAGAAAAAGAAAAAAAAAAAGCCGCCTATTCCGCTTCCAAACACACCGAGAGCCCGTTCATGCTTACGAGATAAAAAGAGGAAATATGAAACAGCTATCGTCAGTGAATAGATAACCGTGGTTTAACATGCTTTTTTACAACTACAGACTACAGTATACTCCATAAAGATTGTGTCTGGCTGGAGATGCGACAAAAAACCCGTCCACATCCACTGTTAGCCAACCATAACGTAATCACCACAAATGTCAAATATATATATATATATAAAAATGTAAAAAGGACGAGTGGAGCTTATGATCAAGACTGCGTAACAACGTTATTTCACAACCTTGAGTCCTCACAACAGCTTCCGCGGAAAAAAACCCATGAACCGACCAAGACACTTGTGTTTGTGTCAGTGAACCGTGTCAAGGAAGAATAGAGAAATCCACCACCGATCACCACATCAACCGAGCAAAAAGCGAAAAGATGAATTATGTGGCTTTATAACCCCCTTTATGCTGTGCCTTTCCTGGCTAATGTTAGCTCGGTTAAAGCTGCTGATGCAAGAAACACAAACCTGCTCGCAAGCTGGCGTGCAAACTGCAGTGTTAACACTACCTCTCATCATAATATGGGTGATTTCTTTTAAATATATATAAATATATATATATATATGGAGCAAAGGAGTTGCTTTCATTTTTAGCAACCCCTTCCTTCCTTCCCTCCCTGCTTCTCCTTTCCAACTTGGTGATTTGTGTTTTTCAGCTTCACACAAAACCCTCATTTATAAAAAGACAAGTAAACATGTTAAGTGACTTGCTGCTATAGTTTCAAGTCAATAACGCCCCAATGTTAAAAAAAATGCAACTAAACATTTTTTTTTAAAGCCACACATGTTAAAACACACATACTGCAACATAGCACGCCTTAATCTTAATACCCCCTCTCTCCCTCCCTTTTACAATAACACCCACAACTTATTTTAAAACATTACTATTGCGCACACACACACAGAAAGTAGAGCGAGAGAGAGAGAGAGAGAGAGAGAGAGAGAGAGAGAGAGAGAGAGAGACATGGTTATGCATTGCAAATTCAAGGAAATACATACAGGAAGCCTGTTGTTGTAAATGTATGGTGACCGTCATTTGCTCCCCCTCTCCTCCTCTCCACCACACTAATAATAATAATAATAATAATAATAAAGCTAAAAGCCAGGGAGGGTTGTGTAATCAAACCAGTGACGTTAGCGTTAATGCAGATATGTCACACACAAATATATATATACATATATAAGCAGCGTGTGAAGTTGTGCGTGTGGTAGGGAGTAGACCCTCTGCCAGTCAGTGTCTGAGCTAGCTCTGCTAACAAAGAAAAAAGGAGGAACCTACCACGTGACGAGGTTGCACTATCCGAGGGAATTTCGGCAACAATCCCCCCTTTGCAGCTTTTTTTTTTTGGGGGGGGGGGGTTGGAAAAAAAATGAAGGGTTGCTGCTAATCACACACAACGCCAAAAAAAAACAACGTCTTGACTCGATTGCTAAGCCATTAAACAGGTCCCCATAAAAAAAAGAAAAAGAAAAAAAATTAAAAATTAAGTGCAACCAGAAAGGAGAGAAGAAGGCCCAGCTCTCGTATCAGCCGCTCCAACCAGCTACACCTCGCTTTTGCTTTGCTGCTTGCTTTGCTGCTACTAGCTTCGCCCTCGCTGCTTACGAGCCGGAATATATAAAGGACGAGGGGGCCGTGAAAAAAACAGTCCTTTTCTAACTCCGAAACACCTCACATGTGGAGGGGTTTCAACGCCACCCCCGCACAAAAAATCCAGACTCTCGGCGAGCAGAAATGTAATCCCGATGGTTAGTTTTTGTCGTGAGCCCTTTTCTCTCGTTTTAGGGAGAGACGCTTTAGAAAATGGCGGCTAGCTCCTCTCCCTCGGATTTGAGTCTGACAAACATAGAAGTGCTGTGTGTGTGCGTGTGCATGTGTTTGCGTGTGTGTGTGCGTGTTGCTTGCTGGTAGGCGGGAGACATTTCTCATACTCACCACTAGAGTAAAGGGCAGATAAGAAACGACATGAAAAAAGCTGAAAAAGAAGATACCACAGGAGGGCATTGTCTTCAAAAAAAAAAGATAGCTGAAATATATATATATACAAATAAATGTTAAAAAAGGTGCTACTTGGAAGTAAAGTGAAGATATTTCCTCTGCTATTTATGACTCTTCTCCACCAACCATACATGCAATAAATATGGCATTACTGCACATGTTTGGTGTCCAAATAAAGCACATGTACACATACAAATAAAGCATTAACTGACATATTGCCCTCTACATTTAAAAAAGGGACTGATTTGCTCCTCTAAATAGCTACAATTACAACAGGTGCTTCTTTTTGCAATTAGGTCTTACATAATTTATTATTGTTGTTTTTAAGAGAAAGCAAAAAACTTATCTATTCTCTTTTAATTAGCTTTTCTATCAGTCACTGCTGCACTTCTTTTAATTTGTATTTGACTTGATTTTATATATTTTTAGTCTCTTTTTTAGCTACTTTTACCATTTACTATTGTTATTTTTATTCTTATATTACATTGTTTTTATTTCTTTCCTCTTTCTTTTCTGTTCTTTGTTTAAACAATTGCTCTATGCTCCTTTTATATTCTTTTTTAATGTGAAGCACTTGGTGTCTGTAAATTATTTTTGTTGTAAAGCACTTTGAGCTGCATTTATTGCATGAAAGGTGCTATACAAATAAAGTTATCATCATCATTATTATTATTATTACATTACAAATAATTGCATTAAAGTAAGGCACATTGATTTACTGGCACATTACATGAACATAATTATTTGTAATTTAACATTTGTGCATTACATGTTCTGTTTACAGTTTTTTATAATATGAACTTTTACACATTCTTGGTTAATATCTAGTAAAAATCATTTATTTAAACTTATATATTTTTACATTTTCATTTTTCATTTTTCTCAATATAGTTAGATCACCTATCTTTTGTTTTAGTGGCATTTTTCTCTTACTTTTTACAGATAATCATTTTTTCTCTTACCTTCTATTTTATTATTTTTTGCCACTATACATCACACCACCGGGAGCAAATTCCTCATCGTGCTAACCTACTTGGCATTAAACCTGTTTTTCTGACTCTGACTGCAGGCAACGGGATTAACCCTTTAAAAGACACCTGAGCTGAGTCTAGAGTGTCTGTTTCTTTTTTCCACGTCACTTTTCAAAAGGAGCTTTGGATCAACCCACCACTACAGCAGCCTTTGTTGAAGGTTCATCTAGTGGCCACTTGAAGGAGCTCTAATACTCAAAATTGTTAAATTCAGCCACAGAGCAAATATAAAACATCACCTGCTGTGTGCCAATAGGGGGGGGGGGGGGTACCAAACAGCAGCAGCTTATAGTTTATCGACCTACACTGATAACCATTTATTAAACTACAGAAACTACAGGGGGTGGACAGAAAAGCCAGGACGCCAATATTATGTAATCGGAATTCATCTGATCTAATACAAAAGCCTTGAGATTTTTTCATTTAGGAGGTTGGTAATTGGTAATTTGAGGCTGTAACTATTTAGTTGGTTAATTGAGTGGATTAAGATGAACCCAATATTTTATAATTTAGTACAACAACACCTTACATTGCAGTCTCATGATTATATAAAACAATTACGATTATAGTCTCAGCAAAATTGTACAAACAAGCTCTAAATAGGGCTGAGTATTGTCTGAAACAGACATTTTTGACACTAATAAAAGGCTTGAGGTTCAGGTACCAATATCAAACTCAATACTTGTTTTGAGAGATATTAAAATAAGGCCAAGTTCTCAAATGTTAAATTCTGTCTTGAAAAACTTGAAGGCCTAAAGAGATGTCCGAAATTGGCAGAATTGTGACTCCAATTTGGAAATGCCTGATCAAATATCAAGTTAACAAGGCAACAAATTTAACCTGACGTCTGAATGCTGGCCTTCAGTATTTGGCAGTTGTTGATACTTGGTTTTGTACCCAGGCCGGAACTTTAGAAATGTAATTACTTGTTGCAGGATATATTAGGTTTGACTGCATTATACTGTAGGTATTGCTTACTTGTACCCATCTCTGTACTATTGGTAATTACAAATAGGACTGTGCATCTAATCTATTTATTTATACAGCCTTGTATTTCCTTTTAACTATTTTGACTGACAAGATAAGCATCATGTAGCTCAAAAATTAAGATGAAGAGTTTCATAATTAATTTACGTATATGATGAAAGTGTGCCGTAGCATTACAGCGACTAGTATTACAATGTAACGCCCACATTACTAGAAATAATATCTAAAGGATTTGAACTTCCACAGTTCAACAATGTCTCATTTGTTCAGTCGCTCAGTGTTTTTTGGCACTTATTACAAAATAAATCCTCATGTTACAGTGTAATGGTGTAATGGTAAGGCCTCTAACAACATTATACTTACTAATATATATGTACTTCACATTTTTAAGTGCATTCAAGCACTTATGTGTACTGAACTGTGTTCAGTTCTACGACATATAATCTTGAATTTCATCTGAGAAAGTATAATTTATTACTCGCCTGTGTCTGTTTAGTGACTATCATTACTCATACTAATCCAGTTTATTTTATGTAAGACTGAAATAAACTGTTTATCGCTTCCTGTGCACTACAAGATTTTCCCAGGAAAGACATATAAATGTTAATATGACAATGTTGTGCGCCATTACTTTAAGCGCCCTAATCATGTGTTTACGTAAGTGTTGTGAATTTAGATGGGTTCGTTACCTCTGATCAGCCAATGCTCGAGACTTTCACTGACGTACACCCGTTACTGTTAAGTTATGCAAATGAATGCATACCACTTACTTCCGACAGGTCTGGCATGGCCTCTGTGCATTATCAGACTACCAGTGTATACATGCATAATTATGTGTGAGAAAGAGAGAGAGTCAGTCTCTCTGCCTGTGTTCGAAATTATATGGATTTATATCTGCATAAAAGCCTTCAAATGTCAGGATCAAACTGCTGATGGCTTTGATAGTTATCCAATGAGCTGCATTTATCCTCTTCTGCTAAACAGGGAATTTCCAAAAAAAAAACGATCTAATCATCCATCTTCTTGTCAGGGTCCAACTCATGGTGGCAACAGGCTGTGAAAAGTTGCCGAAACTTTAAGCTCCAGAGCTATATCCTCCAGCTCACTGTGAATTCCAGGGCGTTCCTGCACTTGCCGGAATACGTAATCCACCCGGCATGTTCCCGGTCTCCTCCCAATCGGACATGCCCAGTCTCCCCATTGGGATGAGTCCTGTAAGTATCCCAATGAGATGCTGCACCTTGTGGCTCCTCGAGATGAAGGGTGCAACCCAGGCACCCTAAAAAGTAAACCCAATTTCGGTCTGAGAGTATCCACAATCTCATTCTCAGAGCCCATAAGCACGGGTGAGTACTGGTTTAGAGTGCCACCCTCCGGCTCTGTCAGAAACACTCAAAAACTAAAAATAAATAATAATCATACTTATTTAGGAATACCTTTAACTCCATTGTTGAAACACTCCACCTAATAATCCAAGGGGCCATAATCCCAGGGTCCACATGTGGAGATAACATGACACCTACGAACAAGAAGAAAGAACAGACAAACATTAGTCGAATATTTCAGCACAGAGCCAGGCTCAGTAAATAAAGTTGTTAAAGGGTAGGTTCACATTTTTTTTAAAGTCTGTCTTAAAACGGCAGTCAGGTGTTTATATGAACAGTGAAAGACATTTTCCTGACTGTAATGATTCCTCCTGTTCATTCAGGTTATTAAAAGATTGGCTTAAAATGTGCTTTCAACATAAGTGATGGGGGAAAGAAGTCTATCTGAAGCAGTCTGAGTTAGTTATATTAAGTGGATATCTGTCACATTTACTGACTTTTCTTTACCAAATTCCCTCTTTGTGTTTTCCTGTTGAGCTGCAGTGGAAGTATAGTAACAAATATAGCCTGACCGATATATCATTCAGCCAATATCGACCTATCACAGATATATTGGTATCTGTGAATATGTTGTCCTATATGTACCTGCCGATATATATTTTAAGTTATAAAGGCAGCATTTTATGTATATTTGACCCATTTTCTTAATTCAAGTTAAATACATGCATGTTTTTGTTTTTATTCCGCTTTTTTTTTTTATTTCATACCTAATTTTAATTATTAATTTCCTAGAGAAGTTGGCTGTTTCATTTTAAACAATAAAGTAATACACTGAACTGTTGCTGGTTGTAGAAAAACTGAGGGATCATTACAAAAAAAAAAGTTTGTTTATCTACATATCATTATCGGCCAATATATCCAATTTAGAATTTTTTTACTCCCTAATATCGGTATCGGCCTCAAAAATCCAGTATCAGTCGGTTCCTAGTAACAAAAATAGCGACTCTGGCACTAAAAAGACTGTAATGTTGAAAGATATCTACTTGATTTGACTCATTTGGACGACTGAAGCTTCATATTAGCTTCAACTTTTAAATACATTTTTTTGCACAGGAGGACGACTGTGGATTTTGTCCTCCATCACTAATAGTCTGTATTAACAGGAGAAATGATTATGGAAAGAAACAGGTTTCAATGTTCAATGATGTAAGAATGAATCCCTAATTTATATTCTAATTTGCATCATGTAGCTCAAAATTAAAATTAAGAGTTTAATAATTTAGTTACATACCGGTATATGTTAAAAGTCTGCCTTAGCATTACAGTGACTACGCAGACATTAGAAATGGAAATATTATCTAAGGAACGAAAAAATAGGGGAAAAAAGAGGGACTTTGGCACTAAAAAGACTGTAATATCTACTAGTTTTGACTCATTTGAACGGCTGAAGCTTCATATTAGCTTCAGATAAACTTTTAAATACATTTTTGCACAGGAGTATTTTGTGCTCCATCACTACTGGTCAGTAACAGGAGGAATGATTATAGGAGGAATGAAAAAAGAGGGTTAGGGTTAGGGACTTTGGCACTAAAAAGACTTTAACATTGGAAGACATTTATTTGATTTGACTAATTTGGGCGACTGAATCTTTAGATAAACTTTTAAATACATTTTTGCACAGAAGGAGGACTGTGCATGTTGTCCTCCATCACTTACATTGTAAATGCATTATGAAGGGATTTTCTAATGGTCAGTATGAACAGGAAGAACAATTATGGAAAGAAAAACATGTTTCAGTGTTCATTTAGCCATCTGACAGTTTTTTTTAAGACAGACTTTGGGGGGGGGGGGGGGGGGGGTCAAAAATGATGAACTTATCTTTTAACTGTCTTGTTGACTGTCTGTGTTTGTTTGTTTTTTTTACCTTACCTACACTCGCATTGCAAAATTTATAATGAAAAAGTTTTTACCCGTTCAATGACGTCAATGCCTAGCAACGAAATTTAAACGCTGTAGTTAGGGAAAAGGAGCTTCTTTACTGACTGCAGTGTTAAAGGAGTGTACTGGTAGTTAATATTTTTGAGATATATTTTACTTTCTCTAAGCTAGTGTTTTGAGGAGGGGGGGTAGTAACACTGAGCGGCTCGGCCAATAACAGTGAGCCGAGCTAAGCGATGCTAAGCTAAATGCTCGTTAGCTTGTTTGCTTCCCATCCTGACTTCTTCAATGACTGCCCTTTATTTTGCACGTTATTGCAGAAAAAGTGCGCTTGTAAAAAAAATTTACACAACACGCTCAAATGAAACACAAAAAGGTTTAACCGAATGTGTGTTTTTTTAACCTGACAAGCGGTGCATTTGTTAATTTTTTTTAAAAAGGGAAAAATAACAAGAGAAAATCTTACTTACCTGCTTGTGCTGTTACTACCCGTTTACGACTTGATAACAACCCTCCCCTGCAGCGCTGCTATTGGTCAGTTTGTCAATTCGAGGCTTGCTATTGGCTGACGCGCCCTGTCAGTCTGTGCAAATGCCCGTACAGCGGAAATGTGGACGAAAGTTCATAGCACGAAACTTCATTATCCCAAAATATTGTTGTGGTTTCATAATGTCTTCTTGATTGTCTCACCATTAATAAATGACTGGTTTTACTGCGCAATAGCACAAGTGTTACTTACACCACTTGCATGCTAGCTACTCATAGTGCAGCCTGGTGTATTTTCACTCTAAGTAACAACAGTAATATTCTTTAATGCTTTGTCGGACTTTACTTGCATGCAAACCACTAATTTCTCAATGCACAAGGCAAATTATAAGCAGACACAGCTAATAACTGCAAATGAGGTTTGTTCATAATCTTTAATTTGATTTTAATTCGTGCATCCCAAAAGAAAGATGTTGCTGATTTGAATGATCAAGGTTTCCTTTAATCCATCCTGCCCAAAGTAGGAGAAAGGACAGAATAGGAATCATATGCTTTACAAGTGTGGATAGGAGATGACACTGGAGATAAGTGTTGTGACAAAGGGTGTATGGAAATATTAAGTAGAGAGGCAGCACTAGGCTAGGGGGACAATAATCCAAGCTGTGACAAAACAACACTGAGAGGTTTTTATGAAGTGATAGAGCATCTCTTCATGTAGTTTAATGCTTAAAGCTTATAAGGGTCACATCTGCTGTTAAATATTGAATAACTTGCATCCTGTGCTTATGGCAGCATAGCAACAAGGCCTGAATGAGAGTGATGGCTCTCTAGATTTAGAGACACAAACACATCATGGAAATGTGGTAGTAACACCTGAGCAATATTTACCATGCTTTTTTTACACAGATGTTTTCAATGTGTTGGTTTTTGGCTTCAGCTGATCCGTCACTTCATAAACTGTAAACACCTTCCTCGTCTTTAGGAAGTCCAGTCAAAAGTTGGACGAGACTGATGTCGTCATTAATGCCATCAGTGTTGTGGTGGACCCATTCAGATCCTTTACTGAGTTAAAAGAAGCAAACCCACAATGTAAAAATATAAGCGGATAAAAACAGCTCTGAATTCAAATTTAACTCAAGAAAAGCAAAGAAATATTATGGACACGATGTAGCTGATAACAGTAAAAGTGCTGATTATGCAGACCTCTGTCAGGGTTATATTCTTATAGATAATAATATTGGAGTAATATTACTGATTAATTAATGTATAAGTAGCATTTTAATGTTGTAGCTGGTCATGATTAAACTAATTTAAACTTTATATACTTTTGGATTGCTTAATCCTTGACGTTGCATCATATTTACTAAAATGATCATATGTAGTATGTAAAATCTACAGGTGTCACAGAAATGTAGTGTACTAAAAAGAAAAATACTTCCCCTTTGACCTGTAGTGGAGTAGTATGAAGAAACAAAAATTGATCTTAGGTGCAATACTTGAGTAAATGTACTTAGTTACATTCCACCATGGAGGCTAAGTAGTTTTGTTAATTTTTTTAATCGTCTCACTTTCCAGAATCAATGAAAGGTACTTCAACATCCACACATGTTTTCATAAGGATGTTTTTTTTTTAACATTTAAAACAGAATATAGATGATCATATATTCCTACTGTTGCTGGAGTTGGTGTCACTTTCACTTTTTTTAACATGTAAATCATTACATTTTATAGTGAGTGGCCATAGATCAGCATCTTTACCTGTGATAACTTGTAAATTCAGTTCAGATAAAGTGGATTAGTGCACTCAGCAACAAAACCAACATCTGTTCAATGTTTTAGTGAAATGTGACTTCTGCATTTTAAAAATATTCTCATTAAAGTTTACAGAATGTCAACTTGAGATATGGCCTGAGATCAGAAACTTAACTTGTCCTCATTGCATTATTGATGTACGCTGAGACACACAGAGAGATAGTTCAGTTAGAATTGTTCCACTCACCACTGCCAGATGCAAAGTGTATGTTGACTAAGCTTTGCTAACAATAGCTCAATCTGTCTTTTTTATTTTAACCATGTGCAATGCTTTCCCCCATTGATTTCTCTCCATCTGGCCTCTTTGTTGTTTCTCTTTTTTATCCCTTATCAACCCCTTCATATTTCTTTCAGGTCACCCCGAAATCCAGCTTCACGCATGAGCTTTCACCAGTCATATGGTTAGTTACAGTACAGTGTGTAATGGTACAAGAGTGGTGTCAAGGCCTTTATCCTTATAATGTGACCTTAGCATGAATAGATTTTCTTCTAGTTGAGCTTTAATTGTGATTGAAAGTTCCTCCTAACCTCTTTCTAAATGTTACCTTTTCCTCATTATGAAGATTTGAACACAGAGGAAACATCTAAATGTAGTTGCAGTGAAACAACACTAGATGGTGCTGAGACACCACGTTCAATAACATAAAATAATGCTCTTCTTTCACTATGGAGTAATTCAGTTATTGGCCATACCAATAACTGAACCACTTGAACCCTGATGTTTCCAATATTCCTCTTAAATTTCCTTGGAGGCAGTGTCAATGTTTGATAATCATTTTTCCAGACTGTTGAACAGCAACACTTTCTGTGATATATTGTGTGAAATATTCTAGTCAAGGACACATTCTTCAGTGTCTACAGTGCAGTGGCATTTTGAAATAATATTATTAAATACTGCTTTAATGGAAAAAAGTTGAACATTATTAATAGAAATAAAAAATGTTTTACCAAAAGATGTTTTATTCCCATTCATGATGTACAGTATGCCATTTTCAGCCTATTAGTCTTCTGCAATGAGCAAAATTGTGTTTTATTTTTCCTCCTCATATAAGATGATCCAATTACTGTAAGTGATCTCATCATAATAACGTCTGTTGTTCCATGAAAGCACACTCTGCTCTTTTGTACGTCATATTAGATTTTGTGATAATTCAGACCGATGCATTCGGTATATTTAGAGAATACTGTTGTGTTTGGTAGAACTATAATGCATTAGTTTGTGGTAATGGACCTACCGTAGAGTCCGTGAGGTCGAAGAGGTTATGTTGTTATCCAGATTGAGCTGTCAACTTCCCATTGTGCTTTATTAGTGGCCAACAGTAAATGAAGTAAGATGTTTATACTTAATCAGTAAGATATTCACTAGATTTATGAAACAGGAAAAACATGAACTTAATTGGGTTTTTCTAATAGAGTTATATTGTTCTCATGTGGAAACCTGAAACTGGTTAGTTGATAACCATGTTAGGAGCTAAACTCTCATGCATATAAATGCACCATTGAGACCGACAGTTTTAGCCAGTAGGCATAACAACTCCCTCGTGGGACAGACTTCCGGATCATCTGGATCTCCTGCTCACATGGCCGTTTGTTTTTCCTGTAGCTTTATCGGTCTTAAACTCATCTTATTTTACAGACTCAAATATTATTTATATTCTGTGTCTCCTTCTTCCAGCTCAAACACAAGTTTGTCATTTTTATGATGATTGAATCAAATGGAAATATTCGAGATGTCTTGTGCATCATTTTACACAAATTTTCCAGAGATATTTGGTATGTTTACAGCCATTGGAGACTGAACCAGAATAGAAAATAATAGGTTTGAACAACATTAAGCTGCGCAGCATGAGTTTGTTTAATGACTGACTCACCATCAGGTCAGGGAGGTTTAAGAGATTAAATTAGAAAGGGGTTGACATGTAGATTTATTGATTTTCCTTCAACTGCTTCGTAGAATTGCATCGTTGTGAAGGTGCACAGCTTGTCATTTGTGCTCTGAAAGAGACGCAACCTCCTCACTACAGAACACACAACACTAACACAACAGTAGTAGCACATATACTGGTCTAAACACTCATTATGCAATCACCAGAGAAACCCTGGCAGTGAATCTAATGAAAATACGAATGAAATCATCCTGACTTAAGTTTATTAGTAACTGTGAAGATGAGCAACTCTCCCAAAGCTAGAAATTCCTGATTTTAAAGATGTATCCTTAAGATGGCAGTGACAGTTAGCCTGAAGCTGCTCTGTAGGCGACCACTAACCTTCTTAGTATCTTTAAGTGTTTGCATGAAAGTTCACATCATTACGGTAGTGCCAAGAGCCTTAAATCACAACGGATATTGTGATTCTCTGAAAATCATCATGAATACTGTCACAGTCAATATTTTCAACTTGCACCCCCACTCCTCCATTTATTTATTTCATGATTAAAAGCAGGGGGGAAAAAACCTCCTGTCTCTGGTTCCCAGTCATGGGAGGAAATAGCGAATGTTCACTTGGGCAGAAGGATCTTATTTAAAAGCTGATGTTCATCTGCACTCCCCTTTGAGACACACACACAAAGCTTAAAAGGATCACACGATGCTCAAAATGTATTTCTTGTTTGCTTTTGTCTCAGGGGACTGTGGAGACAAATGGCAGTGTGATACAGAGTCAGGCTTTAAAGCGGGTACCCTATAATAGTAGCTGAATGTGTATATGTGCACTTTTTATAGAGAGCGCGTTGTATCGTCATCGCCATAAATAAATTTCACTTGACATCTTATCCATTAATTTTTCATTCGAGATTCAAATGCACACTCAGTTTATTATCTCTTGACATCTCTTCAAGTATGAAAATAACAATATTGAAAATAAATAACAATAAATAATATTGTGAATAACATTGCGATTTTGATTGATCACCACATGTACCACATAACTATAAGGACGTCAGTGTCAATAATTGTTTCTCTTTGTTTGACCAAATGCTTTTTACCGGGCTGCAATGACAACATCACCAGCGTCCTATTCTGCTTATTCCAGCTGACATGAAACTTAAAGTTGCTGCATTAAAAAAAAAAGACATAAACAATAACTTTACATATCGGGTAACTTTCTTTACATTGCAAAAGTGCATGATAAATAGACTTTTCTTTAATTTGAGCACATCTGGTGTTCTTGTACCTCAAAACCCTTCAGGAAACACAGGCTGCTTATGGTCACAACAGACAATTAACATTAGATTAATACACATCACAGTGGCATGTGAAATTCAGTTGGCTTCAACATTTGACATTTTGTCACAACCAGAGCTCACACATCACTTGAAAGAGATGAAAGCAAAGACAAAAAAAATTAGGGCGGCAAAAAGATGAGGTTCATATACAATTAGACATAAACAGCAGTTCATAGAAATGCACATGTGCTAGGCATACTGGTACATTAGGAATGTGGACTGTGAAATGCTAATCACATGGATAATGTGCCCACATGATTTACAGTGTGTGGTTTGTGTTTTTGGTTTATATTTGTGACGACTTCACTGGACCCCGCTCCCATTTTAGTATTTATATATTTACAATAAATCAGTTAACAAAGTTACTGCGCAGCCCACTTGAATGTCATGCTTCAAGTCAACCAAATACTACAGAAAGTCACTTTGTAGATAGGAGAATGAACAGCATCTTGATTGGATTTAGTGCATCCTTCTCAGCTGATGATGAGAGGCTTGCTGGTAGAGAGGCAACGAAAGTAAGTCTCTTTATTGAGTTGAAGAGTTTTGCTCCAAAACATTATAAATCCAAGAGTATGAAAGTTCATTCTCGGTCTTGTTAATAGAAGTGTGACACCATAATCCTGACTCAAGACCTACATACTAGCTTTTTTTTTGTTCTTTCAAGTTCAAGTTCGGCCATCATTTGATTATGTATTACACAACCAAGTGGAACTTGATTTAAAGCCACACTAATCAATATATTTTTATGAACAATGGGTCAAATTACAATGTGTACTGTGAAAGGGGTCAGGAGTGACCAACCAACAGATAATTGTCCCCTGATTATGTTGCTCCCCTGAGATTTATGGAGCATTTTAGCATCGTTCAACTCATTATTTTGGTTTTACTGACTACAACTATATTTTGGGTCTAATCGGCATCATTTAAGATGCAGCAACCATCTATTTTCAGTAAACAAAAGCTGAAAAATCCTCTGTCCTTTACCTGCCCCACACCAAACAGCAGCCAGGCAAAGTTAGCGATAGCTCGTAAACATAGTGGAGCATTTAGCTGCTTAAAAGCCAGATATCTCCCTCAGGAATACGTGGAAACCAAAACAGCGCTAAAAGGAGAGTAAATATCTGGCTTACATTCATCAGGTGGACACAAAAACAACTTGAAATTAATGTTAATGTTGCTTTGTGTCTATTGCATGTGTAAATAGGCAACTGTTTGCTAACACGTTCACCGTAACAACTTTATGAGATGATAATATATCATGTGTTTTTCCCCCCAAAGCACGGTTTAAAGGTGCAGTGTTCAGGATTTAGTGGCATCTAGTGGTGATGCTGCAGATTGCAACCAACTGAACTGCTTCCTATGTAGATATAAATAGCTTATTTTAACGTAATAAAAACATAATTCTTATTTTCAGGTGATTGTAAATGGGAAATATGCTAATTTGTTTTCTTTTTATGTTAGAGTGTACTAAGCAAAAGGCTGGAGTCAGATGAAAATGAGCCTTTACATGTGAGAAAACCTCTATCTTAGCCTACTCACTAATTAAAACGTATCTTATTTTTTTATTCTGGACATAAACTAGAAAATAAACAATCTACAGTACAGGTTTAAGGAGAGTTATATGCTGTAACTATTTTATACATGTATTTTTTAACATTGTAAATAACCAGATTGACTGTTTCCCCTGCTTCAAGTCTTCATGCTGAACTAGGCTAATTGTCCCCTGGCTATAATTAACAGACATGAGAGTGGTATTGATCCTTTAGTCTAATTCTTTAAATGAAAATGAATGACTTGAAACTTTACTACTAACCCATTACGTGCTCGACTTTATTGACAGCGTTTTCCATACATTTAGTCATGGTTGGGATGTTACTTGGAGCAAAACTCTTCAGGTAGAAAGTATGGAATGTGTTAAACCTTTCTGGAAAGTAGCACGACTTCACCAAGCTGATAGAAAATAGAGAAAGGTATCACAACACCAAAATAACAAACACAATGACCAGACAATAATCTTTGTGACAGCAAAATAAAATAATATAATAATAATAATAATAATAATAATAATAATAAAAAAATGAAAATAAAATCTGAAAACTTCATCTTTATCACTTAATCTCTGCCTCTGTAGCATTTGAGTCCAGTGTCCGCTGGGTTGGAATCTGGCTCAGTGCAGTCCAGCGGCACAAACTCCAAGTTCCCACTCTTGTTAGAAAGCAAAAGCAAAAGTGTGCAAGCAGGAATACAACAGAGAAAGAAAATGGAGTGCTGTACATTCACACCCAAATTCCAGATCCAAACTTAGCTTGGTCACATGCATCTTTTGATCCACTAACCTCTCGTCTCAAAGTCTGCAGTGTCCTCTATCCCTGTCCCCATCTATTTTCTCCTAAAGGTCTGTATAATGTCCCTCCTGAGGTTTAGGAGACTGATGCAGTCTCTTTCTCTCTGGCTCTCTAGCCTTGCCCCAGCTAAGAAAGTGTTTTAGTGTACTCCAGTGATGTGGCAGAAAATGATGACAACGACAGCTGGAGGTTTCTCCCAAAGCACATATCTAGGACAAAGCTGGTTTCCTCTCTCATAGTGATGTGGACTGCTTGATGCTGTGAAAGCTGACCCGTGAGGGTGAAGTGGGGATGGACATAGCCTGGGTCATCCTGGCTCGGATGGAGTGCTGCTCCTGCCATCGATGGAACCGCTTCCTTACAGCTGATCGCACCTACCAAACATGAAAAAGAAGAATTAACAAACTGGATATGCACTAAACTGATTTGTTAACATGGTAATGATTTAATTAGTTAACAAATACAATGAATAATATTATGTATATTCAAGTATTCCATTTACATGGATACATGGTCACTGTGGGGTATGTATGTGTGTGGTTTACAGCCTAAAATTGTTTCAGTATGACTTGGTTTAGAATTAATTTAATTTAAATCTAATTAACATTGGAATCTTGAAGCCTGTTTCTGCTGGAAAAACAAAAAAATTAGATGAAATGTTCGAATGACAAATTTAAAGTAATATAAATTAATCTATAGGTCAAATGAGTTAAAATACTGATTACATAAGTCAAAATGATTATATGTACTAAGAAAAGGTACGAGGCATTAAATCAAAATTATAAGATAGTAATAAGTTCACAACTTTGAGATTTATCTTGTAAGGCACATTTTTAAGATATGGAGTCAAAATTACGAGATACTAAGACATCAATCTAAGATGTGTCTATGTATCCCATAATTTTGGCTTAAAAAGTAAATCATTTGAGTTATGTCATCATTTTGACTTACGATCTTATAATTGTAACTATACCATTATTTGACTTGGCCTGCTCATCTTTATTTTTATCATTCCTTTTTTCTTATCCTGGCACAAATGTGCTCCCATATAAAGTCAGTCTCTGTGATGTAAAACTGCTTTTACAGGTCCAGTTTAAACACAGAATCCTTGGTAACAACACGCCATACATCATTTTAATGATGATTAAAAAGGTTTCCTCTACTCCACTCTCACCCCCATCCCAAAATCAATTGTCCCATGTGTCCCACTTCATCCCTTGCCCTCACTAATCACAATGTAGTCTGAAAGCAAAAAGCCGATCCTAAGAAAATAAAAAAACCTCATCTTAACACATTGAAACATTTTACAGGTCAAATCATTGGAGCACCAACCAGCATTGTGTCCGGCTGTTGTCCTTTGGCTCAATGTTGGATAATTTAATCCTCTACACATGTTTCAATGCTAAATGTTTTCTTTTTCTCCTGAATGTGACCGCAGGTATCCTCTGTTCATCTGCCTCATTTCTTCCCCTTGCCTTTCTGCTACTCTCAGCTAGTAACAAAACACTAAATCAATATCCTCTGTAAGCTACACATGCTGGTTAAGCCCCTTGTTGGAGCTACAACACTGCCCATGATGAGATATTCATTTATCATCCAGCCGGCTAGAGCAGTGAGGGATGATAACCAAAGGGCAGCAGTCAGCTGATATTACATCCACATACTACTCCAGGAATAACCTGTAAGGTAACAGTAATGATTTCTCTATGATATGATGTTGAGCCTTGTAGCTAGATGAAGCTGTATAGTGGACCAGAATCAGATTATGATTCAACTGATGAACCTGCAGCTTTCCTTAATTAAACCAAAAGATCTTACAAAATCCTCATTATCACAGCGAAAAGGTTAAGTCTTAATATAATTGTCTTTCTACATAGCTTCTGGCTCAGGAGGCACGTTTAGGATCTATTCAGTGACATCAGGCAGTATATCACAGGATGTAGCCGAAGCTAAAGTGGTATTTATTGAAACTTTGAAGAGTATGATGGGATAATTAACTTTTAAAAAATGCTTTTAAGTACTGAGCTGTCCTTTCCAAGATGAAACCTTTATAGACACTAAAAATCAATTTTTTTTCAACCTTTCAGCTTTTCCCACTTTTCTGCCAAAGTTTTTTTTCCCACATGAGTGACTTTTTATATTTTTGGTTCTCAATCGTTTGAAACGAGGCAAAGATCATTTGGAAAATCGATGATGTAACTTAGTTCTGTGCACCAGTCACAATTAGCAATATTTAAACGCAGTTATTTGGATCAAAATGTGACGACAGCTGTTTGAAAGCTTTCGGTGTCAAACTCTCAAGATTAAGATTAACTTTATTTTTTATCCCAGATGGTAATTGGTTTGCAGTGTGTGCACTACAATTTAACACACACAATAAAAAAATACACACTAATAAAGAAAGAGAAGATCTGCAGCAATCCAGCAACATCCTGTAGTTCTTATAATGTAATATAATGCATTAAGAAAAATGAACTAACTGTGACTATTGCACAGTTAATAATATTATTTAACATGAAGAGAAATGCTTTTTTTAACCACATTCCCATAAGCTTTACAAATATTTTCAAATATGAAGCCAGATAGGAAAAAAACAAAAAGTTGCAATGTTACATTTGTTTTATGCTCTTTGTGTAGTGACAAAAAAACTTGTTTGCGTTGGGCGGGGATAGAACCGGATAAAGGTGGACGAGAGGACAGGAGGGTTATGAGTTCTGGTTGGGATTAAAAGGGACATGGGAGGATTTACTTCTATAATTTGTGTTGTCAGGAAAGGAGCAACACTTCATGCATTAGTTATTGGATGTGGTCACAAATCAAGAACAAAACACAAAGCACAAACACTGCTGCTGCACACAATGATAACACTAGTACCAATAAAGATTATAAAAATACTACAACTGCTACGACAACTAATATTACCACACATAAAACACTACCATTTCTGCATGCAGGCATGTTATTATTTCTGTGCTATTTTGAGATGTTTCACCCTTGATTTCTCCATGGATTCAAATTAAGGCTGACACTGTCATAAAGCGTAAAAAGTGATGTCACTTATGTTGGTACATGACAAGTCTTAATTGTGCCCTAAATATAAGTGCTTGAAGCTATATCGCTCAATTCCCCACAAATAACACACAGCAAAAGCCACCAAAAGGGAGAGTGGGAGCGCCTAAAGCAGTGGAAATATAAGTGTCTGAAGCAGGGTGAGCATAAAATGTTAGATCAATAAGCGGATGTGAATCTGCTTACCTCACTGTTTAGGAAGCAGTAAAATACTGACACAAAGAAGCCCTGTGTGAGAGGTGGAGGAAGATAAAGACAGGAACAAAACATCATCAAAAAAGGAGGGCATTCAAAACATCAACGCCCTGATCCTGTTTTAATCGCACACACAGAAGCTTATCACACATTACATTCATTCAATCATCTCCTGAGAGGAACAATCATTTTGCTTTCCTTTCATTGCAATTACTGTCTTCTTCTACATATATAAATATATATATATAAAATACACCCACACCATATAAAATACAAAATGATGAAATAATACTCTAATCCTTTGTCCCTTTGTTTGAGAGGTAAATCATACCTGGAAGGATTCTAAAAATGAGTTGAAATATATGAAGACAATTTGAGAGATCTCATCTTCCCCCGGGTTTACAAAGAACAGCATATAGGTGATTCCTAGGAGAGGAAGAAGTACCAGCGTAGCCTTCACCGCTTTCCTGCAGACAAGGAGAACAGTGAGTATAAAACCATGACAAAAAAGGGACAACATGCTACTGTCTTTTAGATGGAGGTAAGTAACAGCTCTATGACTTTATGTTTCCCTTCACCACACTCCACTGATCAAGTAACATGAATAATTTAAGGAGTGTACATACAGGAGTATCTCAAAAGGTTTGTCTTTGCAAGTACAGCAGGATACAGCAGGGTTACATTACACTTAGGTACCTGTACTGGATTGTCTCCGATGTGGTAGAAGCTCGCAGTTTGGTCATGAGGATTCTCACAATGTTGAAGAGGAAAATGAAATTGATCTGTGGGGAAATCAAACAAAGCACAGTAAGACTTTTTATTAAAGTCAAACAGTGTCTTCATCACTGTCTTCTTCAGTGTGGTGCAGCCTGAACCATCTGCAGCTACTCGCAACAAGATGAAGGAGCTGGTTGTGGACTTCTGCAAGTATGAGCCTACTCTGACCTCTGTCTCCATCCATAGTGAAGATGTCGAGGTAGTCTACTCCGACAAATACCTTTGAGCGCACATAGATGAAAAGTTGGAATGGACTAATAAGACAGAGGCCCCTGTGGAGGCTACGATCCTTCAACATCTGCAACAAGGTGCTGCAGATGTTCTATCAGTCATTTGTATCTAGTGTCATTTTCTACCCGGTGGCATGCTGGGGGTGGGGGATGCTAACAGGCTGAGCAAGCTTGTTATTAAAGCCAGCACCATCATAGGAGATATAATTGATCTGGACATGCTGGGGGTGATGGCGGAAAGGAGGATGCTAACCAAGCAAGTGCAGATTCTTAACAACACCTCCCATCCCCTCCACCATGGGCTTGTCAAACTGAAGAGCACCTTCAGCTCCAGGCTGATCTCTCCCAGATGTTCCACCGAGCAACACAGGAGGTCATTTCTGCCGGCAGACATCAAACTTTACAACTCCTCCCCTCTCTGCTGCAACGTGGGATTAGGCTGACACTTTCAACCCTATGCTTTCCCCCTTTCTCACAGAAACTGATAACTGGATAAGCATATGTATATTCTGCTCAATCTATAATACATACAATGTTTCTATTGCACTTTGCACACTGTATGCTACTACTGCTGCTGCTACTACTACTACTAATACTACTACTACTACTACTACTACTACTACTACTACTACTACTATCTACTATTACTGCTACTACTACTATTACTGCTAATACTACTACTACTATTACTACTATTACTGCTAATACTACCATTACTATTATTACTATTACTATTACTACTGCTACTACTATTACTGCTAATACTACTACTGCTATTACTACCATTACTATTACTACTACTACTACTACTACAACTACTACTACTACTACTAATGCTACTACTACTAATGCTACTACTACTAATAATGAAAACAATAATGATAACTTATAATAATAATAATAATAATCATAATAATTCTATTCTTGGTTTTATTAATCATATTTCATGATATATATAAATGTAAATAATCATTGCACAATGGATAATAACAATGTTGTGTTCTCTCACTGCTCTCATTTGATTAATGTCTACATACTTACTGCCCAATGTATAATAACAACCTTTTCTATTTCATTATTATTTAATATTATTCAAATGTTGTGTGTTATGTGTGTAAATTTCTTTCGGGATTCATAAGTATTTCTTATTCTTATCAATGTCAGAGATACAGAAGTTCATCATTGTTCTCGGCCATTGATGGGTTTCAAACAAACAATGGAGGATGCGTGTGCTGAAGGTGGGTCGGAAAGTCATTGCCATGCTGTTGTCATATTAGATGTTTCCAGTATTTAGAAAAAGACAACTTGCCGGAAACATTAGTGCATAATGTCTGCCTGCAATTGTACTTCCCAAGGTTTAAAAAGAAACCTCCCCAGACACAACATACCACAAAAACTGAGGAGGGAACACATCAGAAGCATTAAGAGGAAGCGAAAAAAATCAGGAAAGCCGTCACACAGTAAATATATCAGTCAAACATATGGCTTTCCCATTTATAAAGAACGGATGCAGGCATAGCAAATAGCGGGAGGGGGGTTGAGTCGAACCCTCAATGTCACAATGTCATCAGGACTTATATAACATATTATAAGTGTTTATAAATAAATAAATATAAATAAAAAGTAAAATTACTGTTAAAGGCATAAGGTAAAATTTAGTGGCATTAAGCGGACTTGGCAGAAATGGACTATTGTATTTATATACTAATGTTTAATTAGTTTATAATCACCTGAAATTAAGAACCATGTTTTTCATTATAATCTTACAATGAGCAGGTGATCTTCCACAGTATTTCGGCCACTATAGGTTCTCCTACATGATGGGGTGGAGGTTGTACATGGCTCCTATTCTAAATTTCTATATTTCTAATTCTATTTTACCACATGTCGTTACAGTTACAACGTTGTTTATTTGTTCATCTGTCCAATACATTTGTCTGTTTCACTTGCACTTACTCGACCCAGCAGGTAAGCATTAGCCTTTAAAGAAGTAATCATGTCCTGTGTTTCAGTATTTTATTTAACTTTGTAGTGCTACGTTACTTGATATCTTTTATTATTACATCCCTGTAATGTATAATATACATATTTAAACTCAATCAAGCGTGATGATGCATAAAACAAATCCTACTTTGATGAATATATTTGGTGCTATCATTGCACAATACAAATTAAAGTTCTTGGAGTCTTCGTGGTTGTTGTTTTTAGCTCAGTTTCTATTCTCAGACTTCATTCCAGTTGATTGTGCATTTATTATTCATGGATTTTGTTATGGATTTGTTTCTCACCTGCCTCTTTGGATGTGATTTGACAGCTCTACCACTGCAATTTCCCAATGGGAATAATAAAGCACTCTATCTCTCATTACTTTCTGACATCCCTACCCTATCAGTGACTTGCAGCCACAAGTCTATTTGTTCCTACACAAAGACATTAATCTTTAAAAATGTCTCATTCCATTTTTGAAAAAGGCTCTTCCTGAAACAGCTGGGCATTGTAGTTTGCGGTAAATGTTACTCAAAGAGCAGTAAAAAGTGCATTTGTTAAGGACTATTTTTAGCTGTGGGCTTATACACATACACACCATGCTGCTGATGGTTACCAATTACATAAACATTTTAAAGTACTGTACTGTCAACTAGTTCAGTTTTCAGCTGTGGTTGTTTTAAAGAGCTATATAAATAAAGTTGAGTTGAGTTGAGTAGTTTAATTATTTAATGCTTCTTCATATTTCCACTACATTTCAGAAGAAAATATTGTACTTTTAACTCTTACCACATTTACTAGTACTATTACTTCATTTATCAGACAGCTGTAGTTACTTTGCACAGTAAGATCTTACGTAAAAATATATGATGAATTTATAAAATAGGATTCAATTGCTACACATTACACTACCCAATAAAAATGGATAAACAAAAAAGTCTCGACTTTTATTACAAAGATGCTCATATTTTAATGCATCTGTAATTTAATATGGCGGGCATTCAGCAAGAAAAAGTATAATTTTTAAGTGCAGGACATGTAATGGAGTATTTCTAAATGCTACTATTGCTTTTTTCCTTTTACAGACAACATTAAAAAAAATATCAATGGCCTTATTCTTTAGTAATGCAGAAACTGTCTTGATTATCTGAGGTGCTACTTAAGAAGAGCAGAGAAGCACAATGTGATGAATGACAAAATCAATAGCTCATGCAATATGTGTGAATGATGTAACATGGGAGTAAAAATAGCTGTTGGAATACTTTCCAGGACCAGATGACCTGACCTTGGCCTGAACAGATGTACTGTATGGCAATCATTCAAGAACTATCCATTCTACTAGTGTTCACCAACCTCATGCATTAGTGCTTATGTTCTATGTTTTAATAACATCTTGTATTTATTCTTCATAGCAGTACATCATTTAATTGCTGACATTAAAAGCCACCAATGGCAAGGCATGGAAAGTTCACAACCACAGCACCCTAAGATGCGATACCACAACTATTCTGGTGACCCAAAAGTGATCCTGCAGGATCAAGTGCGAAGCAAAGAAATAAAAAGCCTGAGGGGAACATGCTATTGTAAGAAGACTAGAATTTAACAGAATGTAGGAGAAAGGAGAAAGATACTGAAGGAGGCAGATATGTGCTTAAGGGGAAAGCGAGGCAGGAGAGACAGAAACATAAAGTGCCTCTTTTTCAACTAAGAAGAGAGGATAAGGGTATGTGCTGTTTCTGACGAGGATGGGAAGGTCATCCTACCACTGGAGACCCAGCAGGGAGGAAATAGTCGTAACTGAGCAGAGAAATGGCCAAATTGCCTCAGCGAAGGGACTTCTAGCAGAGGTAGTGGCTGGAGTGTGAGGGCACGCATGTGCATAAGAGCTAAGGACAATATTTTGGAAGCCCAGCCAGGAGGGAGTTACTATAGTTCAGACGAAAGATGACTAAACCTTGTACAAGGAGCCAGGCTAAGTCCCCAGCCAATCTGCAAATCTGCAGGATCATTCACACATGAGCCTTGCCCGAGGTCTGGTTGTCTAGCATCACATAGATTGTTAGCAGGAAGAGTCACAGTAACACAGCTATGTTCTGAATGCCGACGGAGAGGTTTTGTAAGCGGTAAATGTCCAGTTTAAGGTGATTTATTATCTTTTCTGTGATTTAAAGCTTAGCAGCTGAATTTAGAGCTGGATCCGGATGAAAGAGCTGTTCAGCTGTAGTGACAATACGGGATTCACAGTAGTTGGAATGAAGAAATGAAAGCATGAATACCTTGTCCTGGGGGTATGGAACTGACCCAGCGTTGGAGATAATTCCTAATAGGTACAAATAAGACTGAACAAGTCCTTGGATTACGTTCTTGTTTTTCAGTGCTGAGTCCAAAATGATTCCCATATTTCTTGCAACGTGTCAAGTTGCAGAGATTTAAAAGTTATACTTGGTAGGTAAAGTGTTAGAACTTTTTAGAACCACATTTATCTTCGCTAACATTAGGAATGTGTGGAGGTTTCACACATTTCATGCTTTCTAGGCATCCTAAAGACAGAATAAAGACTAATAGACTCAGTGGGTTATGTAATACAGGCTCTGAAGATCTTACCACTAACACAAGAATCATGGGACCTTGGTAGATGTAGTCGGTGTATACGCCAGCTCGCTTCCCAAACCAGCACCTGAAACGTCAATGAAAGCAATCAGTCACGCTTAGTTCTAACATGCAGCCGTATTTATGTTGTCAGTCATCGTTCTAAATAAAGAAATCCCCCCCAGGATGAGTGTGTGTAGGCGTAAATTTCCTAATTTGTGCTCAGTGGTTCAAACACATTTTTTCCAGTCAGTAATTTAGTCAAAATATGAATTAGAGAGAGTTTGGTGAGTAAGTATTTTAAAGCAATGCTTCAACTTGAACTCTTTTAGATAGTCCAAAAATATATCAGTAATATTATGAAGATGTTTCCATGTATAAAATCTGCCAGTATAAGGACACTATTTCAAATAGAGACAGGAGAGCAATGGAAATCCAGAAAAATAAAATTTGAATGCTTGTTGAAAAATTTAATAAAATAATATAGTTGACCAATTATTACTGTAATTGTAGATTTCTTCACACTAAATACATGTTTAAAGGATAATTGGTGTAGTCTCACATCACTTGACTGCCAAACCCTGGTTCTCAAACCCAAACCCATTGAGACCCTCTGGCTGCATCAATCTTCAGGTCTCAACAGGTCTCAAATACATATCTTAATTAAAAAAAGACTCAGTAATTGCTTTAAATAGCTGGGCACTTTATTTTTAGTAAAGAGACTTCAAGCAAAAGTAAATAATTAAATATTTTCAGCTGCATAACAATACTTTGCTCCACTGCCAACACTTTGCACTACCTGCGCCAAAACCCCCATTCATAGTCAAGTCAGATCAAGTCAAATGTATTTATAGAGCACAGTTAAGAACAACAGGAGCTGATAATCAGTTCTATCTTCCACTGGTAACCAGTGGACAGAGGCCAGTATAGGGATGATATGGTTTTTTTTTGGACTGATGGACTCCCACATAAAGGGAGTTCCAGTAGTCAAAATGTGAGGTGATAAAAGCATATAAAACTGTCTCCAGATTGCCAAATGTGGGAAAACATACAGTAACAATCTGGCCCTTCTATAGATTGATGTTCAACTCCTGTTATATGAATTTAATCAGAGCTGCAACTACTGTATAAGTCGATTAATTGATAAGTCGATCAAGAGAAAATGAATCATTTTAGTAATGTTTTAAGCATACCAAACATTATCTTTATTCAGCGCCTCAAATGTAATGATTTAATGCTTTGCTATCCATGATAACCATGTTGATTTTGGGCTTTGGCTATTTTAAAGTCTCCTTTGACTCTGGGAAATTATACTACGCATTTTTCACTTTTTTTTGTTTTGTTTGACATTTTATTGATAAAATAATGAACATAATTGTAATAATAATGTAATATCTATATGATTAAAAATGAACTCATCAATATTTTTATATTAACAATAGATCCCATCACTATGTGTAACATGACAAAAGTCGTTCATTGTAATTAAGCCACAGAAAATGATGACGCAACTCTTCAGTTTGGCAGCTCTACGCAGCATTTTAGCTTCTTTCAGCTCATTGTTTTGGTTTTATGGCAAATTAACTGTTTTGGTTCAGCAGCAGGCAGTTATTTTCAGCAACAAACAACAACAACAACAACAACAACAAAACTCTTATAAACACACTTTACACTACCTGCCCAGCACCAAATGCCTCAAAGTCAAAGTTAATGACTAGGAGCTGATGGAGACCAAACCAGAGATAAAAGGAGAGGGAATATTGTACTTAAACTCAAACACAACTCCAGATAAACTGTAATGTTGCTCTGTGTCTGCTTGGTTTGGGTTTTAATCTTTTTTCACCATAACAACCGTATGAGATAATAATAAGTCAATGTTATGTTTACAGCTTTTTTTTTGGTGTGCATACAATCTATTCATACTGCTCTAAGTGAGCACATATTGCTCTCTGCACTGTGTGTAAGTACATTGAAAACTACCGGAAACTGGAGTCAAAGTTCTTGTAAGCAGCAGCTGAAAGTGTGCGTGGTAAGATAAACTACAGCAGCTCAATTTATTATTCTTAGTAGTTTTTTAACAATTGAGCTTTACGGCACAGAGGAATAAGATTTATCAGGCTTTGGATACACAAACAGCACTTGTTAGTAGGTCTAGCACATTGTTGATCTTGGTATTATCGTGGGATTTTTTGACAATTAGAAAAATATTGAGATACTTATCCTTTCATTAATCAATACACAATAAATGTGCCAAAAGTTGAATGAACACTGAGAGCCCACCATTCATTTAAATTACAGACATTCCTTTAAAAGAAAAGGACAAAAGGATATTTTTATTCTTTGTTCACTATTTAAATTGTTGAACCAATTCTTAACAATCTACTTTACTTCACTAATAACAATCAGGCACTTAGCACTCTCCAATCAAAGAGAAAATGGTCATAGGGCTAAAGCGCAATTGAGAGTATTGCACAATGCAAATGTGATTACATCAGGTTATTAATGGACATTCATCTCCTTAATGCAACACAGTTAGTCTTTGCCCTTGTCCTGCTTTTGTTACCAGAGGAAGAAAAACACTTGATTCTCCTTGAATATGCAACAATCTCAAGAGTCACAAGAAAGGACTTACTTCTCATTGTCATAGTACAGCTTCCCAATGGCCCATGCCACAATTATAGGGAATGGTATACCTGTGAGGCAAAAAAAAAAAAGACAAAGTGACAGATTCTTCTTTCATCTCTTTATGCTATTTAAATCACAAAATACCAGTCCAGGGATTTCCCATTGGAATATGAAAACCGTGTCTTTTTTCAGCAGTAGCACCAGCGCCTGCCAAGCTCTGTCACAAGCAATTGTTGCTCGTGTGCTGTGATCTACAGATGCAAGCCAAGACTTGTCACCGTCAGAGTTTTTCTTTGTGAATGAATGAAAAGCTGGACTCTGGTTGATGATAATGCAGAGTGATCTGTGGTTTACTGACTTAGAAGGAGTATAATAACGCAGACAAACAGCTATTACTCACATTTAAAGGACACTAACAGGAGCATGAAGACTTTGCCAGCTGCCACGTCACACATGTAAGTCTCACGTCTCTGGAAACTTTCCACTTCATTAGCAATGTACTGTCATCAGTGTAATGTTACGCCTTGGGAAAATCGACTCTCTCTTAGCCCTGGATTACTTGAAAAATGTGATTTTTTTTTTGTCTTGTTGTTTTCCTCTCTCGTCCACACCTCGCTGTCTTAAGTCTTAGCATTTCTGCTCCCGAAGCCTGAGAGTCAAAGCTAAGCGAAGCAAATAAAATTTGATCGTATTTATTTATATTTTCACAGCAGCTCTGAAATATGCTGCCATTCTCCATTCACACAGAGGCTTCACACTGCCCTGGGGGAAGTGTAATCCAGCTGGCACAATACACCTAATCTCAACAGCACATAGTTCAGTCTGACAGTGTGAAACGGGGTGTTAGTGAACTCCACACCAATACATTTCCCAGCTGCCAAAAGAAATCCTGCTATCTCCATCAAGTCAACTGCTCCCATTGTTGGGTAAATGTGTGTCCGAGCTTCACTTTTTTCTTTTGTGAGAAATGTTTACATTGAATTTGCATCAAGTTGAGATGAAATCAAATGGGCCAGAGTTATTAAATGACTAATTTGACATTTTGGAAAATACAATTATTCACTTTCTTGCCAAGTAAGCGGGGGATTCAGACCGAAACAGCCCTCTGTAGGGGGCTGTGTAGGTGGAGGCATGATGTTTAAGGTACCGGTGAGCCAATAATATGCAGGAAGTCCAGTTTGAGTAACAGATTTATGCTTTTTAAAGGCTTTTTGGACCCTAAAACACTGCCCAACTATTTTGTAATACTCACAAACAGGATTTTACAATTCTGGAAAGCATCACAGCAGCAACTTTTTTATCTTCTACTTCAACTGGCATCCCTGCTGCATTTTTTCACACAGAGCCAATGTCAGTCTGGAAGCTATCTGAGATTAGCATAAACACTGGAAGCAGGGGGGACGGGAGACAACTAGCCTGGCTAAAGTTCAAAAATACCTCTAAAGCTAATGTGTTTTTGGCTGTTTAATCCGTACACAAACACCAAAAGTACAAACAAATGAAGGTTTTACAGGGAGGCCAACTGTTTCCTCTTTGCTTCCAGTGATCATATTTCCCAAAATGGCAAACTATTCCTTTTTAAAGGTTTCATACAACTCTGGAGGTGGTTAATCGTGCAGGTTAATTGAAAAGGAAACAGCAGGTTAAGTGTACGTACACCAGCCGATGCAGATGAACATCCACTTGCGCAGCTTGTCGGTGGAGTAGGTGAGGACGATGGCAGTGTGGAGGTAGCAGCCTTCGCCAAACATCCAAAAGAAGTTGGTGGAGTGGAAATAGTTGAAGGAGGCGGTGACGAGACGACACCAAACCTACAAAATGAATCAATCTGTTATTCCTATTTCTCAACGGCTGATCTGTTTAAAGGATCATACAAAATCTAACTTTACAGCCAAACATTTTTCAAAGACTAATCCTCATTTGAGCAAGAAGTTACTCCATTTGATATTCAAGTGTTGGCTGCCAAACAACAGCCTTTTTAATAACACATTAATTTTCATAACTTATGTATTCCACTCACTTGTTTTCCAAGTTTTATTTCCTAGAAACATAGACATGTGATAAATTGAAGGATAAGCATGAATTAATAAATGCAGAGGAAAAGGAAAGTAAGAAGAAGAAGAAGAAAAATGCATCTATATACAACGCCTTCAAAGTCACTGGATTTCAACACTACTGAGCATTTAAAGGAGACTACCATCATCAACACAACACATGAGGGAATATTTTTTAAGAAGAATGGTGTTCATCTTTTCAATAGAGCGCCACACACTTGAAAAATCTGTGACAAAAAGCATTGAAGCTGTGCTGGCGATGACCCAACACCTTACTTAAACACATTTTGGCCCTTTTTTGCTTTAATTCAACATCCATCTCAGGTGCATGAATGCAACAACAGACTCCCAAAACTGAAAAGGGAAGAATAATGAAGAACTTTCTAAAGAGTTAGAATAAAGTTAAAATATGCATGCTTCTTTCCAAACTTGGCAGTTTTGCCCCACAAGTTAAATCAGAAGTCACAAGCCTGAGCGTTATCGTAGACTCAGGCTGAAAGTTTAAATCCTGCACAAAGAGGGTGACCAAAGAAGCTTTCTGTGGCCGTTCCTAACCCGACAAGATGCTGAAAAACCTGATGATGCGTTTAATTTATGTAGATTACATTACTTTAATGCTCTTTTCACTGGTTTTCCAAAACAATCCACTGATAAATTTAATGCAGAGGTCTGCTGCCAGGCTTTAACTATCACCCCAACTTTAGCTAACCTGCACGGGCTTGCAGTGTCTTTTAGGATTGAAGTGCTTTACTTGTTTACAAGGCTCTTACATGACTAATTATTTGTCATTTTATAATCCTCCACAGACTCTTAGATCATCTGCTGCTGGGTTTCTTTTAAAAATACAAACTTCCACACAGATAAGGAAATTGGCAGCTCAGCCCTTTTTAACTAGATGCACCAAAACTATAGAAATCCCTGCTGAAGTATATAAGAGCCGTATATACGACAATTAAAAACCTATTAACATTGCTTTTACTCTCCCTTCGTTTGTTTTCTTCTTGTCATTCTTCTTCTTGTTATTTAAACAAATATTTAGGTTCTTATGCATTCCTTTGTTTTATTTCTATTCGGTTATTCTTGCTACTTGCTGCCTCTTTTATTTGTTATCCATATCATTACTTAGTTTTATTGTGTATTGCAGTATTTACACTTTCTTTCTAATTTGCTTATTTTCATGCATTCCCTTGTTTGCACTCTAGCAAGGTGCTAGATAAATACACTTGTATTATTATTTATTAATTACCACCTCCAAATAATAAAAAGGTTTTTGCTTCATTTTTTTTTTCTGCAATACACAGAAGAAAAAAAAAACATAAAATCAATTTTCAAATAGATTTGGTGCAAAGAGGAACAGTCGATTCAGTTTTGTGGAGGTTGTATGAGACTGATAATTTCTCCCATTAAGGGAGGATCATGTTTATCCCACTAACACAGGTTTGATTACATATCCAAGCGGCATAGTTGCAGAATGGAGAAAACTATTGAAAGGAGAAGGCTGCAAATCCAATGAAAAGATCAAAACCAACAATATGTCTGTCTTTCAATACTTAATGATTTTTGTACTCTGTGTGTTGCATTCAGCCTCAAGTTATTGGTTCCTACTGAAGAGATAAATCTTTGAATGGCTCACAAATACAATACCAGTCAAAAGTTTGGACACACTTTCCCATTCCCCTGAACGAGCGAGTGTGTCCAAACTTTTGACTGGTACTGAATGTAGTTTTTTTTATAAAAAGCACATGTTTCTTTTTATGCTCAAGGGGTTTAAACACATGTGAGTAATTTTACCCAAAATACGAGTTCAACTTTAGATACCACAATGTACAAAAATTACCATATTATCAAGTTTCCATCTATTGTCCTATAAACATTGTTTTCTTAAAACAAATGAAAACATCTGCCAGTGTAATGGGAATATTTCAAATAGTAACCTGAGAAAACTGGAAATCTAGAAAAATTAAACTTGGAATACATGTTGAAATGTGAAATAATTAATGTATATAACTAAAAACACTTTAAATTATGAGGTTTAGGTACTAGGTTTATTTTTTTATAGTGTCAACAAATTCCATGAAAACATACAAAGTTGTCTTTCAATTCTTTCTGACTTTTGTTCACTGATATTTATTTATTAAGGTTTAAAAATGGGTCCCAAATACATAACTTAATTTTTAAACAAGATGGCTGCACTATGTGAGGTCAATGTATGAAACTGTGGTCAATGCATTACAGGGATAGTCACTGTTAGTGTCAATAATGTGACTTCCTCTATATCAAATGTTCATCTGTAGTTTTCTGTAGTAGACCCAGTAATATTTGCAGGTAAGGTGTACTAAAGTATCACATGACATGGTAGAGCTACATTGAAGTCAAGAGTGCAGAAGTGCATAAATACAAATTGCAAGAACACTTGACTCATTTTAATTCTAATTATATCTAATGATAAGTTAACTCTCCTTGCTCTTTCATCTGTTTCCCTCTCTTGTTCTTCACTCTGTATTGAGTGTTTTATCAGACTGATGGTTATTTGGGGCTCACCCTCATGCCTCTATGCACCTTTGTTCTGCCTCTTTCCTGGTCGATGATCACTGAGGCCGTGGTGGAAATCACAAGTGAAGCTTAGCGAAAGTTCAGTCAGGAAGACTCTATTTCATAAAAGGCATACTGGGGTTATCTCTTCCAGCTTTCTCTCTCTCTCTCTCTCTCTCTCTCTCACACATGCATGCTCATCTATTTCTTGCATGTCAATGTCCCAAGGGGCTTAGTCTTAAATTGAGTTGTCGCCTGTCACTCATGGCAACCAATAGCAAAACGCCACACTTCATCGTAGCCTATCATCTAGTCACGGTCTTTTTAAATATGCGTGTCTCTCTCTCTGCTTCAGTATGACATACAGCTGTTATGTGCGCCCCACCACCTCCCCATCTCAGACTCCACAGGATCTGCTGTCCATCTTTCATTCAGCTAGCATCTCATCCGCCTCATCAGCATCTCCACCACCAGTGTCTGGACTGTTTTTCTCATTGTATTACGTAATAAAGATCTTTCTTTTTATTCACTTGTCTCTCCTGATTGAAATGAGAGTTTTTACTGCATTTTGGGTGCAAATTCAGGAGGCTTATCTTCGCCCAGTTACTGTACTTACAGTCAAATCAAGTGGATGTGCAGAGCAGCCGCCCCACAATGAACAGCTACATTAGTGTCATTGTCATTGTACTTGTGTTGTTGTTGATTGTTTGTGATGTGGAAAACATCAGAGAGAGAAAAAGCTTGCTTCCATCACGAAAGCGACTGTCCTGCAGTCTGCTGACAGCGCTGTCAGCCGGAGACTCGATCACACTGGACGGTAGAGGAGGAGACGGCGGAGACACTGGCACGCGTCTGTTTAAAGTTTAGCCGACTCTGCAATAATTTAACACCCAGGCTCAGAGTGTCAGAACTCAGAGCAGGAAACACAGTCTCTCTGTCCTCTGCTTCTATCATTGTGAAGGACCGACGGCCAATTGGGAAACTCTAACACTTAGTCGGCCAACCAGTGATGTAACTTCATCACTCACTCAGTCACTAACTCACAGACAACTGCGGTTACTGGGCCGCTCTGTGGTCGGTCCAGCAAAAAAAAGCCTCAGTAACTTCCTAAAACAAATGCCACTCAAATTAGAGTAAACAACAATGTCTTTAATACACATTAATACACATTTGCATCATTATAAGTGTATAATATCACCAGACTTATCCTTTAACCTAAAAGAAAAGTATGCTTGAGTGTTTCTCGTTGCTCATGTCAAAGATCAACAGATAAGCGACACCTACCACATTACTTTCGTGAACCTCGGGGCTCATGGTCATCTGGACGATGAACCAGGTGGCGTTCCTCAGGATGAAGGCGGTGATGAGGTTCCAGTGGATGATGTTTCTCAGGCATCGGATGCTCCTGCAAGAAAAACAGAGGAGGATGAACTCATGTGCTGAGATATTTATGCCATTTTTCCAACACTTCTCCTGTCGGGAAAATAATATGATTACATGCTGAGAAGATAAAAGATGGGGAGGAAATGGGGGGGGGGGGGGGGGGGGGGGGGAGTCTAATGTAAAAGCAAACATGTGACCAGACTGGTGGGAAATATGTGAATTAAATATCTCATCCTGCTGTGTTTGAGTGTTCTTGTGTATTTTAAAAAACAGACATTACACTCACAGTCTTTAGCTATTCCTCAACAATGAAATCAGCCATGAAGTAATCAAAAACAAAAGAAAAGAAAAAAGAAGGAGATGATGAATATGAATAATGAAGAGATTTAGCCTCAAAGTAGCATTTCCCATCACTTCCCAGTATCCTATCACTAATATAATATGAAGTAACGTTTTACTCCCACTGTTTGCTCTCTTGTTTGTGTCATGTCCTGAAAGTCTGATGCTTTTTTTTACGCTGTAAATAAATCGACCTCAGGATACAATTAAAATCTGCCCCACTGCCTCAGAGCTGAGGTCGAAAATAGAAGCTCACAACTGAATGGACAGAGCAACCCAACCTCGGTCACTACGGTGACAGCTTCGTTTGCTGTCACCAGCTGATGGCATTATCACCCAGCAAAGGCTGCTCCCTCCTCTGCCAACCATGAATGACATTATTTATTTTTTAGTATTCATTAATTCTTATTAGGTGTCACTTGGGCCGGCTTTGTGCTGACTGAGCAGACATGCATGAGTAAGAATTTTCCAAACACGTCGTATTATGGTTCGTTTTTTTTACATTTTTATTGACTGTGGAGCTCGTAAAGGAAAATAACCTTCTTATTAACAGCTGCATAGAGATGCTGCAAAAATATTTTATTTTCAAATAATTATAATGTTATGTAGGACTTTTTATAAATTAAAAAAAAGCAGCCTTAAGGATATAAAAACATTGTGTTGTCCTATAAACAAGCAGCTAATTTGTCCCCCACTATGTCACACTGTTACTGGAGCTGCCATTAGTATAACAAAGGCAGCGAGTACCACGCCAGAAGCACAGAGAGGGAGGTTTTCTCAGACAGTCGTATTCATTACGCCGTGTGACTTCACTTCCATTGGCATCGTGCCAGTGGGGCCAGCGCGGCCTGATGTGTATTAATTAAGAGGAGAGCTGAACACTCCTGCAGACAGGTCTTTGTTAAAGACACAGAGAGATGAACTAAATACTTTCTTCATGTTCTTAGCTCGGTTCTTGTTGTGCTCAGATAAAACACAACTGAATCTACTCCTGTGTCTCCGCATTAAGGCAACATAACAGATTTAATTAAAAGAAAACCGTAGTGAGAATTTAGTGTTTGTCTTATCATGTTTGTGTTTGACTCGAGGACTGTAACGTCTCTAATATGTTAAAGAAATGGTGAAAATGTCCATTAAAGCCTAAGATGCAACCTAAAATGTCTTATTTTGTCCGAAAATCAGTCCACAATCCAAAGATTTTCAGTCTAGTATCATAAAAGACATAAAATATTCACCTTTAAGAAGCTGAAAACAGAGGATTCTTGTATTTATTCTTATAAAATGACTCAAAATTATCAATTGATTACCAAAATAGTCGGTGATTAATTCATCTTATTGTTTAATTGACAAATCAGCTGTATTATCTAAAAGCTACAGATGCTCTGACTCTCATTTCACCGTCTTTGGGATGAATTTCGGGGGAAAAAAATGCTTCCCACTTTAGAGATTCATCAGATTTGACTCTCAGGCTGAAACTAAGGACTGTTTTTATTGTTGATTAATCTGTTGATGATTTTTCTCAATCAACTGATTAGTCGTTTTGCCAATAAAATATCAGAAAATGGTGAACGATGTCGATCATTGTTTCCCAAAGCTGCAATGGTTCAACCTAAAATGTCGTGTTTTGTCCATATTCCAAAGATATTCAGTTTATTGTCAAAGAAAATATTCACATTTAGGACACTGAAACCATAATATTAATGTGTTTTTTCATTAAACAATGACAATAAATGATTAATTGATAAACAAATTAGTTGCAGAATAATTTTCTTTCCCCCAAATATTCAGTTTATTGTCACAAAAGACTAAAGAAATCAGACGATATTCCCTTTAAGAATCTGGAGCTGGAGAACTTAAAACAATCAGTTATCTAAATAGTTGATCGCTGCAGCTGTATTTGACTCAGAAAACACGTCACAGGAGCTAAAGATGCTCCGACTGTAATTTCACTGTCTTTCGGATGACTTTCGACGCCCTTGAACGCCCTGCCTCTCCTCCTTCTCTGCTGTGATTCTCTCGTTCTTGTTCTCTCTCCTCTTTCACAACACTAAGCAGCAGCAGCGTCAACCTTTCTCTGCATCTCACTGGCAGCAGCACCTTTCTCTTAAATGGTTCCCAAACTCAATCTCATTACAAATGGAGAAGGTGAGTAATAAACGCCGAACTCCTTCACTCTAATGCAATTCTTAGCAGTCCGGCCGATGCTTGTCCTCTCTCTCTCCCTCTCTTCCTCCCTCCATCTCTCCCTGCTGTCCTCCCTGTCCAAGCCGCTGTGGCCCACAAAACACGGGTTGTGCATAAACGCCGTTCTGTAGAGCTTCTATTTATTATGCCTCTCTGTGGCCTTTCACGCTTTTCGCACTCCCCCGGGGGTGTCTCTGGGATCGATAACAGCCACGGCTGTCGAGGGTGCTAAGACCTTTCTCTCGTTAACGCACGGTTTATTTCGGTTTGTCAGAGAAACCCATTCCACCTCCACCAGTCGTCCCAGCAGGCCTCCGAAAAAACTGTTTTGGTTTTCGCAGCTTTCTGAGATGGGTCTATTATTCCCATTTGTGGGGAATGTGCCCTAGTTTTTGCGGGCGTCTAAACCCCTTTACATCTGCGGGATTGAGATAGGGAAGGTTTCATCCCATGACCAAATGGTTTTTGAATAAGAACGAGAGGCGCTTTCAACGAGGGATCTCGAGAATTTTGATGTTTCTGTCACATCAAGGATGCCTTTAGGATTATCAGTGGACGGGCGGTAATGGGAGAAACACTTACCTCAAACACAAGAAGAGGAAGAAGGCTATGAGCAGAGCCACCATTGAGATGCAGTGACCCAGGAAGTTTATGATCACCGCTATTTGGTAGTGCATCTTGCCTTTTTTCTGCAGGGGAAGAAAAAAACAATTACAGTGAGTCTTTTGGGGCATTTGTGACTTACAGAAATATTTTTTTCAGGATAACAATGAGACTTAAAAAGGCCTTTGTCTATTTTTCAAGTGTTCTGAGACGATTCCCGCTGTGACTTTCAAACGAATATGTGAATACACAAACACCCGCACCCACACACACATGAGGTCTTCTGGTTTCAGTGCTGCAGCTCAAGGTTTTACATAGTACAGAGTAACATCTTGTGCTAAATCTGTGCCTAAGACCACTGTCTGTGACTCAGATATCCATTGTGATCGGATTTCCCTCACACTACCAACAGTAATCTGTGCTGTAAGTGGATTTATGTAACCTACTGGTGTCTACGCCGAGATTAAAAGTGGGCATGTTTAATCCCTGCCGTACCCATCCTTAATATACGTCATCTGCCCCATTCACTATTTTGGTACAGCAGCGACTCTTTTAGTGGACAGATGCTTTCTTGATGTCAACGATGTGAACTCTCTCTCCTCAGATTCGTTAACGTAAATCAGTGTTTGCATGATACTTTTTTAATACATAAATATACAAAGACATTAGTGGGATTGTTATTTCTGCACATATCTCAACATTGACTGTCACTGACACTCCTGAACCTCCTACAGTACCAAACAGCTTTTGCAGCAGTAAAACAATGTCACGCTGCTTTATCTACTTCCCTTCTGAGTGGGTGTCCATCCGAATGAAGCTTAAATTTCCTGAATATTTGCAGAAGGGTGGGAAAAAACTACTAGTGTATGTTTTCATCCACTGCCATGATGTGAGTTGGAATGTCAAGAAAAACAGCTACTGTAGCGCCACTAATTTTCGAGTCTTAGGCCAATAAACCATTGCAGAAGAAGACGGAGCAACGACAAAATACTACGTGTGTAATAACAACAATGAAAATGAAATTATGGTATTTCATTTGCTGCTGTTTTTCATCCCTTCAGTGGACATTTAAGTCTTCAAGTACATCATGATTTATGCACTAAATTCACTTGTTTCCATTACACTTTTTGCAGCTTTTCCACCTTCCAAACTTTTGGTGCAATATTTAGAGATTTGTTTCAAATTTTCTGCATTTCCACTCTTTTTCATGTGTAAAATATGATGAAAAACAGGTGGATGAACACAATCCTAATAATTACTTTCATGACCAGTAGAGGTTGCTTGACAGGAAAACGAAAATATAAGTTGTTTTAGGTGTTGGAACGAACTGATGATGAATGGTTTTCGTGGTGAGGACAGTCTAATCCTGTAATTTGTCTCCCAGCATGTAGATCTGGATTTTTACAAGTCTATTGTTACATAATACTCACATATGTTCTATTCAAGTTAATGTTGAATATAGGTCACTATCCATTACTGGATTAGTTGTTTGGTCTATGAAATGTCGTAAAACGGTGAAAGATGTTGACTATCAGTGTCCTCATAAGTCTTGTTTCGTCTACAACTCAAAAATATTCAGTGTTCTGTCACAGAAGGCTAAAGAAACCACAAACTATTGACATTTGAGAAGCTGGAGCTGAAGAATCTGGACCTTTTTTTGCTTGATTAATTTTAAAGTTGGCAACTAATTGATTAATTGACTAACTATTGCAGCTCCAGATTCTAAAATACCCCAAACATTGGAAGCCAGAAAAGAGACGAAAAGATAAATTGTGCAGCAATGATTTAAATTCATAAAGAGAAACCACATTTTGCAGTTATAACTCAAGTTACAGAAGGTTTTAGGCAGAGGGATCAGCATACATGAAAGCTCTTTAACCTAATACTGTGTTGACATAAGAACCATTAAACACGAGTCCAGGGTATGAAGCTGTCCACACACCTTTGAGGATAGACTGCAACCTTTTCTCTCCACCTACGAACAACTTTGTTATTAGACCCGATCAGACGTCGTGTTATATGAATTAGTGTATTTCGAGCATGGTGAACCCATTTGAGATGGAGGCCAAAACCTACAGTTGACTTTGAGGCTTCAACAGATTGAGTAAGACAAACCACGTGGGTATTTTTGTCCCAGGAGTTTATTGCTGGTGCTTTGTCCCAATAGGAAAATAAAAACCCAAATGCAACTAGCAGGACATATCCTTATCCCTTTGGCACAGCTGAAAGCATTTTTTCACTGAACTTGAAGTGCAGATTTTGCCCTCAATCCTTTTCAGTGCAGTGAAGCTATAATAAGATCATTTCAAGGGTAGTATGGACAGGAAGAACGATTACAGTGACCATAAACTCTTTTTCACATATATATGAGTCCTACATTAAAGTGGACTTGAAAAAAATAAGAATTTCCTGTAAAAGACACTCTTGTGTGCAGGACTGGCTAACACATCAGGGTACAAATCATGCAAACAGCAGGTTTTAAAATGGATAGCAGAACTCTGAGAGGCGGGGGTGGGAGTGGGGGTGGGGGGGCGAGAGGATAATATAAGACCCACCCACCACTAGCCTCAGGCCTCACAAGTGTGTAGGCCACCAGAGTCAAAACCGAACCTGTCTCACTTTCCTTCTATAAGAAACAACAAAGAAATTTATAGTATAACCTCGGGTGCATCCCAAAAGGAAAAGAGGATTTTTTTTTTCTCTCCCTCAAACAAACTTTTCAATAAGCGTTTGATCCACTCAGTTTCTCTTCCCAGTGGGACCGCTGAATATCCGGTTCAATACTGACTGAACTTTAAAGAGAAGCTACTTCTACTCTCCCTCCTTTTCCCCTGATGTCAATCACGCTGCCGCTGCCACCCGATGATTTATTTCATGGCTACAAAAGGAAAAAATCAAACACACATTTTAAAAGGTCAGACACTCTATATCCATCTTCTCCTGGGATCGATTGGACATCAGACTCACAGAGTCTCGGAGAAAACACTAAATGAAGGCTCTCATTCCACAACAATGTTCACTCATGCTCACAGATCTATAAAGTACAAATGACTACAACTGTACTGCATCTGGTAACATAATCAGTAGGGAGGCATACCTTCATGATTTAGATCAAATCCAGGTGAAGATTAAAGTGATATTCTATACTCTTCTGTTTTTTGAAGGGAACATATTGAGCACACTTCCAGGTCTGTATTTTCATTCTGGGGCTGTTCTGGATTATCTTTGCATGATTTACAGTTTAAAAAAACACTCCTTATTTATCTTATACTGGCTCTTTACGCAGCTCCTCAGTTCAGCCTCTGTCTGAAACAGACTGTTTTAGCTCCTGTCTCTTTAAGGCCCCCTTCCTGATGAACCCACTCTGTTCTGATTGGTTAGCATACTGCGTCACAGTTGACTTTCGGCTGCTTCGGAGGCTACAAAACAAACAACTAAGAGGCAAAGTCCTTTATTTTGGAAAAAAAATATGCTTGGTAGTCAACATAGTAACAAATAATCCTGTTTCAATTGTGCACATAAAGTTCCCTGTTTTAAAAAATGAAGTGTAAAAATGGTAAAGAAACTGAAACTGACAGTGAACTCTCATTTTACACAATATATGTAACCAAAACCAACATCACAGGTCATCCCTTTTGATAATGATTTTAATTATGCAGCCCATACAGCAATGGAGAGAGTAGACAGGAGTCAAGGATGTCTTGCATTGAAAAGGTTTATTTACTTGGCCAAGGAGAAATAACCAAAGGATCAGTACACGTTATGTTCTGATGCTCCCTTCAATTCTGAAGTTTCTCTCCTCCGGGGATAGACTTTAAACCACACAGATAATGCCCAAGGTTGAGCCATGCCCAAATATGGGCAGACCAACACATCTACAATATACAGAATGTAGCCTACTGGTCTATAGCCAAAACATTGCTTAGACCTCACTCAGGACCTTTGTCCTACATCTAACACTATATCAAACCTCTGACTCCAGTTACCTTTACCCCATTCAGGGAAAACAGTCAAAGACATATCTGACCTCGGCTGCTATAGCAACACTATCAGAATGCCTCCTGTTTTCCCCAAAAGGAGCAGACTCACTGCTTACCACTATCTCAAGGGGAGACAGTGTCTAAACCCAATATTTGGTGTGGCCTTGCTATGACCGCAAGGCCGAGTTTGACCCAGTGCATATTAGTTATGGAAAATTCCCTAACACCTTTGTTCCCACAGCCCTACTTTTCCGCAGGCCTACATTCCCACAGCACAGGTATGTCTATTCCCTTATGCACATAATGTGTAGTCCCCCCCCCCCCTTAACCTGTTTTCTCATCTAGGAAAATGCTTGTGACCTGTGAAATTCTTTACTTTATTATTAAACCGAGGGAACATAGAGCCGTGGGAACATAGACACGCTCACGGCATCACCTTGGTGCTTTTCACCTCGTATCTTACGTGATGTGTTTTATCCATCCACTCATTGGTTAGCGAAAAGAAAGGCATCATGTTAACAATAGCTTCAGCGGCTAAGGGTAGCCTATAGAGAGAGGAAGTTATGACACCACTTTACGTGACTTTTAGGTGTGTAGCCTTTCTAATTACGTATTTTCAAGGTCTTTTATTCAAGAGTTTTACGACAAACTGCGACTTTCTTGACTTGCAAAATGTACAAACATCATATGAGTAATTTATTGCAAAATTCAAACAGGATCGTTGTTGACTACCATACACATTTTCCATTTGGCTCTACAAGGTTCGACAGTGGTCCAGTGGAGGGGGAAGAACTTCACCTCTCTATACTTCTCTATACTATGTGAAAAGTTCTCTCTAGAGCCAGTCTTTGGTTTGTCCATTCTGGGCTACTGTAGAAACATGTGGAAGAGGACCCGCTCCCTATGTAGATAAAAAAGGACTCTTATTTTCAGGTGATTATATGCTAATTAATACTTATAAAGTCTGTTCTGCTGGATGCCTTTAAATTCTACACACTGGACCTTTAAGGCTGAATGAATGCAGTGAAACAAAACTGTAAGTCACTTTAATTTTGACATAAACCGTCTTAATGAGGGAAAAAAGCACCAGCTAAAAAATTGTCCCCAGCTAATGCATTATTAACACTTATATGATTAATGTTTTCTAATAACTACAGTGTCCAGCAGCTTTAGGAAACTACTGAGCCTTTTTCAAAAATAAAACTATACATTTGTGACCCATTTTTATAGATTTCCATCTTCAATAAGAAGAAATGAAGCTTAGTGTAAGCTCAAGCGGGAAGACTATTTTATGTCATTCATTCATCTTACCCCGCCCCCGCCCTTCCTCTTCTCTCTCCATCTTCTCATGCTTTCTCGTATCAGCTGATTACGGACGTCTACTATTTTAGTTAAACCAATAAGATTTCGCCACGATCTCTATCAGCCAATTGTGTCTTTGCTGTCAAACTTTAAGTCTGTTCTCGTCTCCGTCGCTGTCAGCTGTCATGTCAGTGTGAATCATTGCGACCCCTTCAGCATCCTCTTCATCCATCATCACTACCACCAGTGTCTAAACCCCCATGAGGGCAGAGGGAGGGGTATCCTACTTTAATCACAGCTTCACTACTTTCACTTCACCCTTTAAAAAAATATGATGACATCACGATGGGGTGTAATCGCCACAGATTCACATTTCACAACATTATTGTGCAATTATTGTTTGCTCAACCGTTTGGTAGAGGTCACTTTGTGTCATGATATCTGGTCAAAAACAAAATCTATTGAACCCATTTAAGTTTTTGGGCAATCTTTACCACTTGTATGAGATATTTAATGCACTAAAAGACCATCAGATTGTGTTATGGTTGCTATAGATACAGGTTGTGCTAGTGTCTAAATGAAGAATAACATAATTCACTACTGACATCAGAGATCCTGCTTGAGACATTTTTGAAGTCGAGTTTCATTTTTTCATCTTGTACATGAACAGAATGAGTCTCTAACATGTTTTTAAAAAAAGTTTTGAACAAATGAAGTCTGAAAAACATCAAATTTAGGGTCATTGAGAAAAAAAATCCATGTTGTATGTTGTCATGGCCACAAAGAGGTAGCAAAAGCAAAATAAGGATCTTTAAATAGCACTTTCTTGGTGTGACCTACAAAGGGTTAATGACGTCATAAAATCTGTCCGTCTGAAATAGACCAACTCATATTGGTTTTTGGTCATTTCATGAATTACTGAGAATAATATAGAAGAACACAGATTTATCCTCTTAAACCAGGATGAGGTTTTGATTTTTCTTGTCTTAAAAAATTGAAAAGCAGAAGACATGCAGACAGCTCACTGAACCTGCACAGGGTCGCAATGTTTACGGAAACTCCTCTATTTAATATTCAGTTTCAGCAGATGGTGAATTCAAGCAAAACAAAAACAATGTCACATCTTTCCTCTACATTATATATATTATTGTTTAAACATATAATTATATATTTAGCATATACTACTACTACTAATACAACACTTTCAATACTGATTTGGGTCTGTGTGTCCGGCCTGAATACTTTGTCCACGCTTCGGTCGTAGGTTAAAATGATTGCTCGTCACATCACATCTGCACATCACAATACACCACCCAGGTGGAGGCTTAGAGCACGCACAGAGAAACGCAGCAACATGTGAATGGATAAAAATCTGGAGCACAGCAGGTCCTTAACAGCAGAGCGCTGTTGTTTTCAACCAAAGCCGGCCGACCTTGTTCTCTTCCCTTTCACAACTTGCTCACATCGCCAGAAAAATCAGTGTTTTTTTTTTTTGTTTTTTTTTTTGTGTATGTGTGTCACTTCTTCTTTTGAGGAAGTTAGAAAATGAAACACTTTTTTATGTGTTCAAAAGAGAGATAGCTTGCAGGTTGATTAACAGATTTCAAGCTCCCACCTACTCATAAGACAAGCTAAGCCTCCTCCACTGTGGGCAATATGACATGACAATGAACACTGCAGTGCCTGTGTAGTGCAAATTTATAACATTCATTGTGCTTTTGAACCCTTTTCCTTCAAGTCATGCTCTCGGGCAAATTTGTCGTATTTTTAGTGTTTATGACTGTAGCGTCCTTTTAAGGCTGCAGGCTCTGAAGAAACAAACCCTGAATCCATATTTACTATAAATAAGCCTCAAGTAAAAACTGCTGCATTCATCTTCCATTGTAACCTTGCCTTTGTTGTTGGTTTTTTTGATTAACGTATGGAGCTGTGCCATGCTTTGAGGGTCTACATGAAAAGCCTCATTAATCAAGACACATGCACAGAAAAAAACACGACACACCAGACTCTTACCTCCTCGTGAAGTATGGCCTTACACATGGAGTAGTTCCCCTTCAACGCCCATGTCCCATTTGCGAGACATTTTCTATAAACATTATCTGCACAGAGAGCGAGAAAGAAAAGGACAGAAGGCTCTGATTAAAAGTTGAGGCGACTCATTTGGATTTTTTCCTCATATTTCTTTCATTTTTCTAAGTGTGATGTCGGTAAAAATGTCTTTAACTTTTTACGTCTCGTGTCCCTGGAAATACAGGACGTGAATTCCTGCTCGATTCAAAGTGGCAATGTGACCTTTTCTGCTTTTGAGACTAATAGGGAGAGATATCATTAGAGGTAGTCTTACAAGCTGTGATTTTTCACACGTTTGCTGTCAGCACAGTCTACCACCCTCCGCCTGAGCATTATTATGATTATTCTTTACATTTAGACGGCCACTTTCGCCATTGAATGACCTGCGTTCAACCAGTGTTTCTCCAACAATTTGCACAAAAAACCCAAGTTACCCTCGTGTCAAGGTGTTCACAAAAACATTGGAAAAGGTGATTATTGTCACTTTTACTCCAAGCTATGACAATATAAACCCTTATATACTGTTCAGAGTCTAATTTGACCTGTTGTTTACATTGGAGAGAAGAAAAAAAACGTTAAAAACTTTTATTTTAGCCAGAAATTGGACAACTTATCTTCATGTGACCCACAATATACAAAACATTGAAATATTTTACAGCTTTCTAAAAATGTTTTAGTGCTGCTGATACACAAAATTACACACACAATTATGTATCGAGACTAATTATGAGGGAAAGCCTGAGTATGTAAGGGGTAAGGCATGTTTTTCTATCTATCTACTCCTTTATTGAAAACACACACATGAAGTGAACCAGTTTACCCAAGGTGTTTATTTTCCATTAAAAAAATAATAATTTCTGCACATTGCTGGTTAATGAAACCCAAGTAGTGCATGACGTCTCTGACAAATGATGAGTAAAATTACATCTTTTTCTCCATGCAGGACTGCTGTACCATAGCACACATTTCGTGCCACATTCACACGACAGTAATGAAATAATCTGAAGCAAATTTCACATTTGTCATTTCACATTAAACTGAAGGAAATGGCATTCATTAAATAGGCCACTGTGGAACTGGAAAACTGTAAATGATGCAATTTAAGGTTGAAGGGAGACGTGTCAGAACATTTTTAAAGATGATATTTTGTTCTGTCAGCAGCTGTCTGCAGGGGCACAGGTGAATTTTGAGGCTGCTGAATCTTCCCTGTGAGTAAATGTCCAAGACTAAAGCTCGTGGATCAGGTAATTTAATCATAAGCATGCTTTAAATTAAGTTAGGTCTGGTGCCTGCTGCATAATATTATTAACAGCTGGAAATGATTATGTGGCAGGCATCAGCTACAAAATAAAAACACATTTTAAAAAAAAGTTTTGGAAAATCATTTTGTCTTCGGCTCAAGCTTTCTGTCAGCACTGGAGGATTTTGACAATCCACAGCGAAAGCACGAACGTGTCATCCACTTAATCGCTCATCCCGCACCGACACATTTTTCACTGAGCGAGTATGGACAGGTCTGACCCTGATATCGAGGCGGGTAGTCTCCATGGGTCGTTAGACACCTTTTCTGGTGACAATCAAACCCATTTCGACAGCTCGGCGAGAGAAGAAAGTGAAGTTTGCTGAACAGTCACCGGCAGAGTTAAAGCTGCGTATGGATTTCCTTTGCACAAGGTTTTTTGAAGCTGTCAACATCTAGAAATAATGAAAGACGGCATGGAGTGCTTGTTTGTGTCTGCTTTAGGAGACAGTTTGTACTCTGCTCTTGGGTTACATTATTCAAACACATAGCCAAAAAAGCTGAAAACTACACTGTCAACACTGACTTGCTCCAAACCTCTGAATTGCTGCCCGCATCTCTAATTTTTCAGTGATATGAAATAGGTCTGGGTTGTGCTCAGCTGTCTCCTCCAGTTAAGATTAAGAACAGAGATGTCGTCCTCTTGTGCCAAAGAGAAAAAAATGGTTGCACAAATGGTGTTGAGGGTCGATAAGGTTGATGCAGTTGACTTACAGGATATAATAACTCTTGCATGAGGCATATTTCTCCAATTAGAGAGAAAAACGTTTAGTTTACAACTCACACTGCTGCAGCTTCTGCACCGAAGAGTCTCAACACAAATACAGCTGACGGGAACATGATGTCAGGCTGAATAATGAAATGAAAATGAAATAACGATTTAATCTGAACATCAGATTCATTTATGTTTACACAGCTTATTTGACTTTACTTTAAATAATCTAAATTTAATTGCAAAATTTAAATTTAAAGCTTTTTAAATTGTTTTTCTATTTGCCTGACTTCATTTGTCTCAACGAGTCTAATCTTCATTTCATGGTCAAATTAATTTAGCAACAGTTGTCTTTCGTTTATAGATGTATAAGCAAGCAGGGTGGCACCTAAAAATGAAATGAACACAACCCACAACCCAAACGTTAAACATTTCAACCCTCTGAGCTCTGATTGGCCGGACTCCTGCCAACTGGCCAATCAGAGCTCAATCGTTTTGATCTACACTAGTGTTTTTATATGATATTCTATTCACACAGTAATGCCAAAAACAACCAAGAAATATCTGAAATATCTGGAAGTCGGATAGCTTTAAACCATTTCTGTCAACATGTGATGTGGTCGAAGTATAAAAACTGTGTGTAGGCACTTGGCTTTAAATCCCACTATTTAGATCTATAAGCAGTAGAGCTGCAACGATTAGTAGATTATTTTGATAACTGATCTTTTTTAATCATTTTTTTAAAGAAACAAACTAAAATTCTCTGGTTCCAGCGTCTTGAAATGTAAATATACTCTGATTTCTTTAGTTTCTATGACAGTAAACTGAGTATCTTTGGGTTGTGGACTTTGCTCGGGACAGAAAAAGATATTTTAGGTTGCATCTTGTACTTTGGGAAAAAATCATTATTTGCAGTGTGTTTATTAATGTATTTGTTAACAGCTATAACTCCTCCTGTTGGTACCTGTGTGTGAAAGCAGCTGTATAAACACATAATCAATGACAATATTATGAAGTGTTTTCATTATAGGAGTTGCTGACAAATGCTCTAAATTAATAAACACATACCGGTAAATGTCCTTATATCTGCTTATAACTACATTACATCAAATGTCTATATACTGCTTTTAAAGGCTAATTAGGGTTCATTATAATCATTATTACCAAAATTGCCTTGAAAGACAAGTCATCACAACATTAGGTCCATTTCTAATTTTTCTGGTTTCACCATCAACATGGTAGGATGAAGCTAACATTTTCAAACTCATCCACCCTGAAGACAAACTTTGGAGTCTAAAACCCAAAAAATGGAAGAAAAACCAAAGCAGAGAAAAAGATAAATCTGTATGGATGCTGGTGTGTACATGGTCTGAGGCTGATAAACTAAATGCATGTTTAAATAATGATTAGATTTTTGGGGAGGGTGAGAGATGAAATGGGATTGGGTTGCCTGAGGGCAATAATGTGCAATGAGCTGGGTAAAAATAGCATGTTGACAGTGTAAGGGGACTGTCATCCCCAATCAAGATTACCTAGCTCCTAATATTCCCCAAACCCCAAATGCAATATCCTGGAGAGCTTTAAGGCTGGTCTGTGTTGAGAATTATCAAAGTCAAAAGTTAAGATTGACAAAGTTCTGCAACTGACCCTATAACGTATGCATGACTCATATTTGGTAATGGTTGTCATTTCTTATGGAGTTTTAATAATTTAGCTTTAATATCAATCCATATCTGACAGGTTCTCATGAGTATTTCGTCTCTATTTGTTGATTGTCTTCCTCTAAAGTCTTTTTGCACGATGACTTTGCACTTTTACATTTATTTTGCAAATATTGTTAACATTTGTGGGTATACAGTGTTTATAAGTATTTGTATGTTCTTTAACAGCATATTCCTTGTGTACACAATATAGTCTTTCCTTTTTAATGTCTTCTTTAGTGCTATTTTAATACACTTTGTTCTATTTAATTCTTATTCAAGATATGTTAATTTTTAAATGCATTGTCTATGTGCGTGCATTCCTGCATTGTATGACGACAATTAAAATGAACTTTGAACTCTAAACATATGTATTGCCCTGCAGAAAATGTGCTTCTATCATTGCATTGAACTATATGTGAGCACAGCGTCTGCTTAGGCAGATACACATTCTTCAGAGAGAGCTCCCTTAATTCTCTCCTTTTATTCACGTCAAATTTACATGACACTGCATGATTGGACACATTTCCTCCGGGTTCACAGAAGCAGATCATTTGCATGGATTATAGTCAAAAGAAGGGACTTTAACTTTATTTAGAAAACTGCATTTAAAAACCAAAAATGATGTGCTAAATTTTTTAAAAATGGTTTACAAACCAAATGTGTAAAACCAGTCAAACAGATGCAAACACACAGAGACATCCCAGTACCAGCGCTCACTCAGAGCCGCAGCTGAAGGGAATAAATTCTAATTAAACTGTGTGCCCTTGAAATAAATTCTTCCTGGCACCGGACCACACAATGATTTATTGCTGTTAAACCTCTTTATAAAAAATAGACAGTATATCCTCCAGTTTTATAACAAAGAGTGAATGTCTTTGAAGAGATTTCTTTATGTAAAAAAAGAAAATTAAGAGACCTGGTGACAAAAAAAATCCTCTTTGTGTTGTGTTGTTTTCATTTTTGCGTGTGAAGAGACGAATGGAGTTTTACAGCTGACGCAAATTAAGGTTAATATGTGACCGAGGCACCATTGAATTATTTGTTAGCTATAGTAGAAGTACTGTTGTTGTGATTGGATAAGTTTTGTTTCCATTTGCGCTGCAGTAAACAAACCCTGTTTCATTACAGCAGTGAACAAACACAGTGAGGTTGTCAGGTTTTGGTACCATCGTTAGCATGATCGTGCATCAGTACCTTTGTTCGCTGACCTATCTGGCAACACGCGCTATAGCTGGAGACACTGGAAGTAATTCGCAAATGGATAAACTGTTGTTAGCCAAAAATAGTCTCAGCAAGATAATCCGTCTAAAACCTTAAAGGGTTGTAGCTCGCTGGTTAAGATGCATGGATAGGATGATCAGATCCTAATAAAGCAAATGTGGGATGTTCTACCAAAGCTTAGAGGTAGTTTAAAATGTTGATATGTTTATTTAACTTTTAAAATTTAAATTTCTCTTCTGCCCCTCAGCTTGCACATGCACTGTCACTTCATGTTGTTTTCCCCTCTGTGTGAAGTTGAAACCTCGCCTTGCTTCACCCAGCTATGAGTAGTGTCATTTTTGGAGCTGCATTTCCTTTTCTCTCTTTTTTTTTGGTAGTTTCTATTATTTTTCTGCCTAAATCCGACTGCATAGCAATTTCCCCTGTTGGGCGTAGCGTCGGCAGGAAATAAGGTGACAGATTAACCTGCACTTGACCCACATGCGCACAGCGTGATTGACAACAAACACAAACACAGCGCCCGTGATGGTAGCCCTCTCTTGCTTTCTTCACATCTAATGGATGAGAGCCAAATCTTTGCAAAGAAGCGTCTATCCAGCAGCGGTTTGACTTTTAAAACTGGAGCCAAAATGTGGGACATTGACTCAGTATGTGGGTCTCGGGACAAAAGATGAAAAAAACTGAGTGCAGTGGTTTGAATCAGGTTGTGGACCCTTATTGCAAGTCAGCCCCCGTCACTCTCTGCCTTCAGTTCCTGTCATCTCCCTATAATAAAGATAGAAAATGTCACCACCCTTTAAAGAAACATAAAAGAGGAGGGATATAATATACTTCTTTGTGGTTTTCTGTCATTTATATACTGTTATAATGTCAAATGTTACACAGGGTCAAAGTACCAAAACCTGCTCTGAATGCTTCATTTGTAAAGCTGACATCAGATTGTTTATGCTTTATTTTAGTCTAGCTTTTTATTTTCTTTCTCTCTTTCTATTTTTCTGTACTTTGCTTTATTTTTGTTAAAATTGGGTTCTTTCTTCATTATATGTTTTAATGTTTCTAATTTTTACTATAATTGGGTTTTATTTGTATGTTTTTATGCTTCCAATTCTTCTGTTAAATGTTTTGTTTTTATGTAAAGCACATTGAGTTGCTCCTGGGTATGAAATGCGCTATACTGTATAAATAAAGCTGCTTTGTCTTCACATATCTCCACAAATGGATGTCACTTATGTAGCCTTTGTTGCTGAAGTGTTTCCATAGGTTCAGTTTGTCATTTGAACATGTAGTTTCTATTTCGAGTAAATAAAAAGTAAAAAAAGACGTTCAGTAGTAGAAATCCTTCTGTGACTGTTTGTGTACGTTGCCTCCAGAACATCAGATGTAGTGCTAGTATAAGATAAATAAGAAGTTTTTAAATGAAATTCATGCAAAATTAATCTAGTAGAGCCTGTCGGGGAATAAAAACAAAACAACCTTCAGCCTAGCCAGTAGAAACTTCAGGACTTCCATAACGTTTGTTATCAAATAATAAAGAAAAATAACTTCAAAAGTCAAAAAGCTGCTGAGTCAGGCAGAGTTCAATGCAATCAAAGATTTACTGTATACTAAACATTACATAAGTAAAACCAGGCTGGTCCATGAAACACTGAATCACATAATAAAATAAATACAGTCTTATATACCCAACCTGGCTGCACCTGTGATGGAGCTCACTTTCCTTTCATCTCTTTTTTTTGAGGAGGGATTTTCCACAATTATTTTCAGATCTCTCTCTCAGACATGACGTCATGATTGACCTTAAATGTACTGACTGTGCTCCAAATATTAGTCATTGGAGTTACCACTATTTCTGGCTCGGATTTATTGTAAAATAAATAAATAAATGGCACATGACATTTAATGAACTTTTAACATTTCTGATTCACACAGTCATACATTTAGACTTTAATCATACGATAACTGACCTTATACTTTACGCTGATTCTTGTTTAATTTGAGTCATTATGGTTATTGGCATTTCTGACTAATGCTGACTCATTGATTTATTGTCTTAAAGTAATTAGTAGTAGTATCGTAACGAAACTAAACTCATAGAAAATATCCAGCAAGCCTCAGAATGAAACCATAGAAAATGTGCATGATCTGTCCTCTTTAAAACGTCCTCTACCCATTTCTGTCGATGTACGCATTAAACGAACATGGTAGTGAATAACAGACAGATTTGAAATTAATTGCACGTTTATTTTTTCACTTCTATTCAAATTAAATTGGGGTGAAATGTACATTAAGTGCTGTCCTTACAATTCTGCAGTACTTTCACTTACAGCTATAATTACTTTTCAGATCAAAACTGTATGTGTAAAATGATATATTTGGAATTTTTATTGTCATCGATTAGACTACCCAATAGTAGCTCTACCTTTACAACATTAAAAGGATGCTTACACATATAACATGCAGTATATGATAAATATAACACTCTTAATGTCCATTTTTGCATAATTAGTCATTTTACTTTTGCTACTATAAGCACATTTTAGATGTGTAATGCAGAGTTTTTAATTGTAATGGAGTTTGTTTTTTTCATTGCAGAATTTCTACTTTTACTTAAACCTGCATTAACTGATTTTCTGATATGATGAACTTGTTTGCAAACAGTTGCTTATTTATACATCCAGCAGTTACGGAACAACATTATCATTCATTTGGAGTCGTTTTTTTCTTTCCACCTGCTGAATGTAAGTCCAATATTCACCGTCTTTAAGTTTGTTTTTGCTCTCTATCGACTCCTGAGGGAAATATCTGGCTTTATAGCTGCTAAATGCTCCACTTTAAATAAAAGATCTCAGTACTTCTATACTATCACCACTGCCTCTGAAAGAAAGAGTATTTCCCAAAATGTTTAAAAAAAACCCTTTATAAATAATAAACTAGGGTAATAAAAAAATGTGACTGAATTCTACAGAAAATGAAGACTGCGAAAAATGTGCCAGCATTCGTGTGGTTAAGTTGGGAAGCAGGCCAGTTCCTGATGCTACATGGAAAAATCTCTCACTCACTTCACTATCAAAATATACAGGGCGCACTTTCAGTAGCACATGTACTGTCTGGGACATTCATACATAACATGCACAGCTAATGTGAGATCTTTGTCATTACAGTACACCTTACTTAGACTGCAGTAGCACTCCTGTATTAACATTCTCCTGCAGTCTTCTAAGGTTGCAGGGAATGAGACACTGACAGCATCGTAAAATGCCATTTGCATGGGTCACGAGCTCAAGGTCCCTAAAATAACTGCTGATTTCATTTAGTGGCTACTGCCAAATGGGTGATTTGCCAGGAGTTAACAGCAGACAGGTTTGTCTCTGGAGCATCTTGGAAGGCTAACAGTGGATTTCACAGTTTGGATGTTTGGATCTGCAGTACTACATGGTACATATTGGTTTTAATCTTTGCTTAGTGACCAGCCATTGTTGTTTCTGAATGGATGTTAAAAATGGCGACTGGTCTCTGCCAGGTGCTAAATCCTCCCTGTGGAAACAGGAGCTCTAGGTACATGTGGATGGAACACAGGCACTCCTCCAAGCCTGGGGCTAAATGATCCTCTTTTCATTTTATTTCCAAACAGTACTGGGTGTGCAAGCACACTCACACTGCTTAGTAACAAATATCATTCTGAAGAAGGTCTTCTCTGTAGCTAAAACCACAGAATACAGCATAAATACCTCTCGCACTGAACTGTAATTGTATATCCTCTGTGAGAAAATATGCTGACCCAAATACAGTCACACTTGCTTAGTACTTCATCACACTGGCTCGATGGCTGCAGCTTAGAAGCATCTTCCTCCTCTGTGTATTTTGAACAGTGGGCTAATTAAAAGCAGTGTCAGCAGGGAAGAAAATACATAATTTTGCACTAAATTAGTGCAAAATAAAACTCTCATGTTTCTTGTATTGCAGCATAACAAAAAGTAAAATCTGAGCTGTAACACGATGCGTTCTCTTGTTTATGCAGGTCAGCTATGTTCATGGCAAGTGAAGTCACTGTAAGAGGGGCAGTTAATCCCCAAGTAACTCATTTTCCTCTGCAAAGAAATCTATTCACTAGCAACTCATGAAAACTGATGTAAGACTGAAATCAACCACATGTACCATATATTACTGTAACTTTGCCCGCACTACAACGCTGGAATAATCGCGAGTGCTCAGGTGAGCAGTTGTACCAGTGTTCTGAAAACATGCTGCTCATGTTTGCTATCACCTTATTTTCATTAAAAGAAAATAGCTAATTTATCCAAACTGGAAACTGGAGCAGTTCTTGAGAAAATGCAGGCAGTGCACACTAATGGGAATTGATGCCAGTTTTCACACTGGGTGTGTATTCTGGCTCACTTCTGTTGGTTCTGCACAAGAGACACCTCAAGGGTTTGCAGAGGGCTGGAAAAGGAGTTTTAAAGAGAAGAGATAACAATCTGCTTTCCACTATTTGCTTATTATAGGATCATGCGAAGAGAAAAGTGAGGCAGGCACATCTGTGCTCGGAACACAAACCTGCACATCACACCTCTTTTGAATCTTCCCCTCTGTCTCTCCTGTCTCTGATGTTACCCGTCTACACACCCACGTGCATTCATGAATTAATATTCAACGAATGCACCGCCGCGCTCCAGCTCATTCAACAAAAAGACGCATTGCATTCCTTGTGAGTGAGCAGGAGAGCGAGCCAGGGTGACGGTTTTGTCACCCCACTGACCGTGAGCACTACTCTAAATAAATCTACCCCCCCCCTTCCCCTTCATTGCCTATCTGCTTTGACCGGTCACAAGACCCAATGCATTCATGCTCTCACACTTTCAGGCACACATACACTTGCACATACAGACATACATATACAAATCCCCTAGTCACCCTCTGGGGACCATCAGGGGAAAGTCAAGCTTGGCAGCAACTGGTGATAGGGGTTTCCGGGTGGGGCAAGACGTGTAACAACAAAGATAGTAATGCCAGACTGAGTCACGAACCCGGAGGAGGGCGTGCAGTACCACGGGCACCTGTCACGAATCAGTAGCTGAGCGGTCTGGACAACACCCCCTGGACGTCTGTCAACCCCTCCGTGCAAACGCTTGACAACATGCTGTAATTGTCTGAGAGAGCTTCAAAGATATTGAGGAGCTTGCAATGATTAGCATGTTTAGCATCCGCTGATAGCTACAATTAGACTTCTTTCAAGGCTCCACATCAAGGCAGGAAGGTTAACTCATATGCATTTGCCCTTTTTCTGATCTTCACACCATGAATATTTCCCATGCATTACATTTTAATTCATGTGTTTTCTTCCTCTTCTTCCATAAAAGTAATAAGGCCAAAGTGTTATGCCATGTCGTGTCTTTATTATATTGTTTCGTGTCCACTTCAATGGACGCCAGGAATGAATATCGTGAAATGTTATGATAGTTTTTTTTTGCTACTTGTGTTATTGTAAGTCATTTTAGTACTTTAAAATAACACATTTGATGCAGAATTCCTTTTAAGGACAATTTAAAGCCACTGAGTGTTCTGATAATGAAGTGCAATCATGCCACTCATGTTATCAGTTCAAACATCTTATCTGAAACATAACATTATACTCATATGGCCTCCGAGGTTGACGGATTTCAGCTGTAGTTATTTCAGATTTAAATAATAATGGCTGTAAATGGCAATGTAATGCTAGTTCATCTCCTGCTTATTCTTCTTCATGTGTCTGCTTGCATGTCATCGTCTGTTAATGCAAACTCAGCTGGCACTAAAAACTCTTCTAGCATCAAAGGACCTTCATCTTTCCCTGAAGTGAGTTAAAAATACACAGTATACTGCATATGTATTATATCTGACCTTACTTATATTAAACATGGAGTAGTTTAGATTATAGTTGATTCCCTTTTGTTGAAGATATTAGGAGGCAGTGATTGTATGAACAAGGGAGTGATCTGTGAAGCTAGTTTGTTGCTAATAAATCAAATATATAAGTACCTGTTAAATAACCGTTGGACTAACAGTTGGTCTTTGTACTTGTATGCTTGTGAACTTTTACTCTTACTGGGTTTTGTTTCCTTTTAAGACTTAATGTTGCTCTTAACTGGTAACACTTATTCGTCCAGCTTCTTCCAGTCCTGAGAGAAACTGTTTGTCACTATTTTGACAGCTAGTGAATACTTTTCTGTTTTAGTTTGCTTGTTAGTGTACTAAGTCATTTTTACAATACCTTCTGTCTTTCTCTTGTTATCTGGTACCTCATTTTTTTTCAGCAGAGTTTCCACGCAATGGGTTTAGTTCCCAAAAAATGCATTTGTCTGAAAAAGGCAATGTTTGGATGATAATAATCCAGAGTTTACTGCAGACAAGCTTTCAATGAATCTTTTGTCCTGCACCTGGCTTAAATAGAGGAACGGGATGTGCACACAGCCACTTCTTTGTCTCATCTCATAAGTTTCTCAAAACACATCAGGAATTGTGAATTTGTTGCAAAACATTTGTCACACTTTAACAATTGCCTCCAATAAAAGCTTCTGAAAACAATTTAGACTTAAATTTTTATGCTGCCAGTATTCATTTGCTTTGTCTGCTGTGTTGTTCATCATGCAGCCGCCTATCAGTAACTATCTAGAACTAGTGAATAACAATTATTATTCGCTTATTTATTCATTTATTAATTGATTTACTTGCTGTTCAATATTATATTATAATATTGTATTATATTCTAAAAGGTGTACTGAAAAAGAAAATGTTAGTAAAAATGCTTTAAACTCAGGCAGGGCTGCAAATAATGATTATTTTCATTAATCTTGTCAATCAAGCTCTAAACTCAGGAGTAGCATTAGCATAAGCAGGTTAGTCAGCACTGATAGATACAGTAGCTACAGAGTCTCACATGAATACATAGTTATATGAATACAGTACTACACAGAAGACATACACAGAGGATAGAACCACATTTATTCACACATTCATCATGACACATACACACACCCGTTACAGTAACTGGGGTATTTCGTTTAGTTATGCTATGGCAGAGGGGACGCTACTCCTGCCATTACGTGTCTGTTTCCAGGCCAGGCATCTGTATCTGCGACCAGATGGAAGCAGTGTGAGGGGGGGGCGCCTGGGGTCATGTACAATGTTGCGTGCTCTGCATGTAATGGCTCTGCTGTTGAGGTCTAAGAGGTTGGGGGTGGGGAGGCCATAGTTTTGGAAGCATTTAGTGTGTGTGTGATGTGCATGAGTTTGTTCTTATTTGAGGTCGTTTACATGGTGAAGAAACAAGGGGAACAGCAGAGGGGAACGGGTTGAATTGTACTACTGCAGTAGCAGCAGCAGCAGAAGGTAGAGAGCCAAGAGAAAGTGCTTTGAGTTTGCAGATGGCTGAGAATCTTTGCTGGCAGCGATTGTGGATTGTCCAGGGTTGAGTCTGAGATATTTGAAGCACTCCACCATCCCGACAGTTTCATTATTGATGCAGGTGGAGTTTGTGGGTGGAGATGTGGGCTGTGCTGTGTATGCTGGAAATGTTAATGAAGGGTTCTTTTGTCTTTATTAAATTCAAGCTGCAGGTAACTATTCTTGCACCATTGTGTGAAGCAAGAAATGGAGCGTTGATAGCCTAAAACAGAGTTATATATATATATATATATATATATATATATATATATATATATATATATATAGTATAGCAGTGTCATCAGAGCACTGAAAGTATGTGGCGATTTTTTGAGGAGATGATACAATCATTGGTGTAGAGGCTATACAGGAAGGTGTTGGTGATGCCAGTTGAGGATGTTACAGTCTGTCACTTAGAGAGCTGTGTACCCAGTGGATAGGAAGTGGGATGGTGGAGTTTCCTGATCATCTGGTGGTGTTGGATGGTGTTAAAGGGAGAAATGAAGACGATAAAGAGGTGTCTGACAGAGGTGATCCAGGGCGTAGGGAGTGAAGGAGGTATGCACCAGCATCCACAGCCCCCCCCCCTTTGACCTTATAGGCAACAATTGGAAGGGTGGAGTTAAGCACCGGTGATAATTTAACGTCAAGTTAATAAAATTTACATTCTCGACATGTGGCTCCTGTTTTTACTGGCACTATATAACTGTTGACTCTTCATAAAAATCTGTTTAGGTTTATCGCCTGTTTTATAGGATCTCACAGCTGTAAATTTGTATTGACAAAACCAATAATAGGTTAGGAAGCTTACTAATAATAGCAAAAGACAACAAGCTAACACTAATGTTAATGATTTGTGGGTTACAGTGAAAACCACTCATGGTAAGGTCACTTAAAAAGGAATATGTGAAGCTCTAAGTCATTTGCAAAATCATTCAAGTCGAACTGTTTATGCTGAGATTGGTTTTTCATATTTCACACTGCAGTTTACAACGATTCCTAAATAGCCTAAACAAGGTGGAGGGGGGCTTTGTGTAGCAGGCAGAGTTAAATAGGAATACAAATAGATAGAAAAGTGACTTTTGCATCTAAATTATATTATTAAGAATGATAAGGAAGGGAGAATGCAATTGATTATTTGTCATCAGTGTTGAATGTGCAGGTTCTTTATTTCCCAGAGTCATATTGACTTGGGAAATAACTTCAGTGTGTACAACAAAGGCAAACACAGCTCCTTGTCACATCTGTATTTCTGGCAGTAAAACAAACAATCTTAATGAACTGGAAAATTCAGAAAAGGGCCTTTTATAGATTAGATAACTGGCTCATAGGATAAATGGACTTATTAGGAATGGCGCAAGCAGGAAACACCGTTAAATTAAAGTGGACAAAGTAAATAGCGGACACATGTGAAGACATATATTATCAGTAAGAAGAAAGAGCTGCAAGTGCAAAGCCTGAATTGATTCAGTAAAATAAAAAAAGGGGCATAATACACACAGGGCCTTCATTTAGCTCTGTTAATAATCTTTAAAGACTTATAGTAGCTTTGATGTCTGCTGTGTGGGCGATGATAGCTGTGATTGACAGTTGGCTCACCTGCTGCTCTCTTCAGCACCGAGCCTCACATATAGTCAGACTATTGTCTCAATATTTCAGCAAGCTTAATGTGACTTAATTATAATCATTTATTTAATATGAATACATATTTATAGCGGATGCTGGCTCTGAAGGAGTTAACACTTTGCATGACGATTCATTCATCATTCCTAATGTGCAGTTTGATATGCAGCTGGACCTGTTCTGATAAAAACAGTGGAAGCGTACAATCACAGTCCTATTGCTCCAACGACGTAAGTCGAGGATTTGTCACAATCTAATTTTGGAAATCCAGCCTGGTACCTCTGTCCTGATTCATGGAACTGCTCTTTCATAGTACTGCTACTGTATATAGAGCAGGAACATCAAACGTCAGCACTCACAGTAGCTGTCAGATTTGTTCTTTTTTTTTTTCTTGAACAAAATGTTCATTTATATTTGATCCATACATAGTTGCTTTATCAGGAAATGTAAAGACACTAGAAAGGGAGAACGATTCAAACATACATAACAATTATAAATCATGGCATCATGTGCATTCACATAGAGAGGACTCCAAGAATTAAAATAAATAAGTATAACAAAAATAACTAAAATGAAATAGATGTTAGTTTTGGCCAAATTCACAGTTTAGTCAGTGCAGCACCTTATCACACTGGTCATCTAAAATAAGCTTTTAAGGTTTAAAAACATGTCTGTCTTTACATGCAGTTTTTTTCTACTGAGTACACAACTTCAGGTTTTTTCAACCCTGACCCTATGTTGCCATCTTTTGGTGTCTAAGTGACTAATGGGGACATTGGTCCAGTACAGAGCGAGAGTGCTGCAGTCAGCAGCTGCATAATGGGCTGTGATGTAATCTAATGGGGCAACCATACAGAGAAAGCAAATGTTTTTCTTTATCTTTCGCTTACCTTTACCTTCACTTGATCCCACCTGTTTGTGTCTAACCAAGTCTCATTCAAGCAGAACTCTCATTCTGAAATCTCAAAAGAGACACAAAAAGGATTGGGGAAAAAAGGGACCAGGTAGAAAAATACTGACATGTCCCTTTGACCTGTCTTGATGTTGGGCAGGTGGCAGTTAGCCAAGATATGTTATTATTATTTTTTGCCACCAATAAAAGGATTTGCAGAAAGTAAGCCTTTATCTTTTCCATAGCTCCATCAGGGATTTCTCCTATAATATATAATACAACGAGTCTTTGTGGCACAATTTTTGTACCACTCTTTTCTTACATAATCCTTATTAAAAAGGTTCTATGGGAGTGGGTGGTTGCTTGAGGGTCTTCCATTCCCAGTGTGACATTAAATAATTTCTCAGTTATACATATCTATAAAAGTCTTTGGAGCATAACGCAAATTTATCTTGTAATCATTTAAACGTTTTTTAAAATTTCCTCCTCAAACATTTGGTCTATTGTAATAAATCCTTTCTCCGCCTGCTGCATAAATCCAGCATCTAATTTACCTGCCAGAAAATCGACATTCTTTGCAATCTTCAGTGCTTACCAGTAACCAGTCCTTCTGGGTGCAGTTCATCTATTCATTTTGTAATATCTTCTCCAATTTTTTTGCTCCAAAAATGGCAACGTCTCAAGAGGCACTAGTGGACATGATTCTTTTTCTAATCACAGCCAATTCATCTTCTCATCTTACATTAACCACTCAGCCAGTCCATGAAGTTGTGCTACCCTGTAATATAATTTCAAATTGACCTCCTTGGTTTTTTTTGGGTAAGATAACAGCTTCATTTTAATCTAACGTTTCCTTGTCTGCCATATAAATGCAAAAATTCATTAATCTAAAATTTTAAAGACCAGTTTGGTAATGGCTAAAAAAAGATATAATAACCTGGGAAGTATATTCATCTTAACTGTTTCAATTCAACCAAATAATGTGAGTGGGAGAATCTCTTGTTGAGCCAAATCTGACCAATTAAATTGAACCTTCTTATCAAATTGATTACCCGCCATCGCCTCCAATTTGGATTCATTAAATTTATAACCTGACACTATCCCAAAATCCTCTGAACATTTCGAAAACTCTGGGATAGAGGTTAAAAGGTAACTAATATACAGAGTGACATCATCTGCGTACATTGACATTTTATAAGATCCTCCTCTATCTGATATTTCACTTAGTGTATCTATGATTGTCCCTTGTCTTGCTCCCCATTTTCAATTGATATTATTCAGATATATACCAATTGACCCTTCAAAGTGTTCAGTACTTTAACCCAATTAATAGAAATTTCAATAAAACCCCACTTTCTTAAGTGTAACTTCCAAATATAGAAAAATCTATTCTATCAAATGCTTCTAAACTGCATCTAAACTGAGAAGCACTGAAGATTGTTTAATTCCTTGTGCCACTGATGTTATATTCACGGTTAATCTAATATTATTTGTTCCCTGTCTTCTGGGTATGAAACCTGTCTGACCTGGTTTAAATATTTTATTAATACAGATTATTTTAGCCATTATCGTACTCAGTATCTTTAAATCACTGCAGAGAAAACTTAGAGGTCTTTGTGACTCATTTGTTTTCTTTCTTGGGAATCATGGAGATTATTGCCTCTGATTATGATTAAAGAGGGTCTTTCTCATTATTCTAATAGTTAAACACTCTTTGCAGAAGAAGTGTGACCTCCTCCTTGATTCCTCGTGGTACCTGTCATTCCCTTGTGATTTATTATTATTCAACGTCTTTATAACTTCTACAATTTCCTCCTTTGTGGCTCTATCATTGCCTTTTTACTCTTTATCTTTTAATATAGATAGATTAATTCTTCCAAATAAAGTTCTGTTTGTTTCTGCTTTATCATTTATCACTGGAGATTCATAAATAATAAACAGCGACGGCTTCTGCAATGATCATTAAAAGTTACTGAAGTTAAGAAGTTGAAGTTAATAGTGAACTTCCAGTTGTATGGTAGATTGCCTCAAAAATAAACAAAACCCAACCATTTCCTTACAAATACAATTTCCAAAAGCATTCCACCCCCGATGTAAATTGGGCAGGGAGCTGTGACTCTGTGGGAGAAACACACAAAGTGCAATTGCAACGGTCCACCAAGTTGCCCGAGGCTGGAAACCACGTCGCCTTGTCTGCAACACTCTCACCAGAGCATGCAGCATTCATATAAATCTCCATCTCAACTAAGACCCAAAAATATCAACTAACATGCTGTCAACACTTTGCAATCCTTTTGTTTTAGAGTTATAACTTTGCTCACGTCCCTTAAATTATTCTGCTCCATTGTCTCCGTGAATGACGGCTATAACATCCGCTGGATTCATCTTCCTCCGACTCTCCTGGGTTGTCCACTTGTCTTGCATCAATGCTCTTTCCATTCAGGAGGACCAGGAATTCACGGCTCCAAGGTCTCATTCCCGTAACCAGGAAAAGTTTAAGATGGGCAGGGTATGATGAGTAAACTATGATATTCTTCCTATTCAGTTTTTTATCACTTCTCATACACGTTTCCTTGTTTTTTTCAAGTCGGGCCAGTATTCCTGGTTGAAGTACACCCTCTGGAATCGGATGTCTCATTGTTTCCATGCCTGCTGCAGAAATCGTATAATTATGGATCTCGGTGGTGCTATCGGCTCATTCAGTTTTAACACAAAAGCCCTGTGTTCTCTCTCCAATTTGATATCCAATTGTCCTTGCAGGTGTTGTACATTAAAGTGTGGAAGATGTCACTTATGATTTATAACATGTCATTCTTCTCTGCAACCTCTTGTATCTCAAACAGTCTAATTAGCCGTTAGACTAGCCTCGCTCTTTCTGAACATATACTTCTGTCTTCTTTCTATCTCTGCTATGGTTATTCTTTCATTTCTTTATTTCAACAGTGGAAATTTCCATTTTGCTGAGAAACAATTTAGTGTCCTTGAAAGAGACATTGTTCCCGTCAGAGTTTCCTCACCTCAGATAGTATGTCGTTAGTCATAGCATGGCATCATTGCTGCTAGTGTTTTCTGATTCAAACTCATTGTTGTAAAAACTTTTCCATGTAATCCAGTGTTCATTTGTTGACTATGTGTCTCTGTTTTAGGCTATTTTCGGGTCTGGTGGAGCCTGGTATTCAAAGCGTTTGCCACGGTCACGGCAAAGCCAGAAGTCTACTTGTCAGATATTTTTAAGAAAGAAATCTATTTAGCATTTTTTTTACCAGCAGCATTTGTTTTTATTTCATTTTATCAGGCCTGTAGCTTTTAATGGGTTGCCCCTACAGTAACCTGCCCGCTGTGGGTAATCTGATGTGGACAGTGTTTGGTCTTTCCACTTTTAATGTCTCACGCGAGTGGGTCAACGTGAGGACAAGTTTGTTTCTTTTTAATTTGATATTTGTTTCACTTAATGTTTGTATCTTTCTTGCTAGTTACTTTTTAACATGTAATATTGTTGGTTTTTAAGGCTGGGCTCTTGGCCTGGAGTGGAGACAAGAATTTGCATCGCTCTTCCTCTGTGCACTGGCTCACAGTGAGTTTTAGAATCCAGTTTCTTTCATTGTTCACAAATTGTCTCATGGATTTGTCTTTGGCTCTGGCGTTTGCTGATCTGCTGCTGAAATATGGCCTAGATCTTGTGCTTTTTTTTCTGAACCAATAAGTCATAGAAACAGTGAAGCATGGTCCTGAACTCTGGAATGATCTCCCTCTGGATCTGAGGACAGCAACTACATCCACTGAGGCTTTTAAGTGCCTACTCAAGACTCACCGTTTTGCCCTTGCCTTCACCTAAAGCCTCTCAATACTGGTCTAATACCACTTTACAAAACCACTGCTTCTCCCTTTGTCCTGTTATACTTGGCTGTGATTAGCACTAAAACCTTGTTTGAGTATTTAACTTTGTTATCTTTACTAATTCTTAAAAATATATCACTTTTCTTTGCTTCGTGTATTGAAAGTGTTTTTCTTTTTTATTATTATATAAAACAAATCAGTCATTTCACATGTGAAATGTCCAAAAGCCACATCCACGTACTGACTGTAATTTTTTTTTACACAACACCATATCACATGTTATAAACATATAAAAAACTCACATGTTCAAGTGTTATTATAATCATTATAGTAGCAGTTGTAATATTGCTAGTGATGATATCAATATACTGCCCTTCACTCCCATATTTTATGTAATTTTGGATTTTTTCTTATTTAGATTCCCATTCATTATTTTGAAAACAATTAAAATAGGCACTAAAATAACACAAAATATAGTATCAGTAGTTTTTATTATTAGCATTATTTTATTCTGACTATAGTTTCTTAATGTTTTATGATATTCTTATAGAAAGTTTTACATATTGTTTTTGTTTATGTTCATTTTTGCTTTTTGGCCTAACATTATTTTTAATCCTTTTCTAAAACACCTTTGCATGAAAAGTACTATACAAAAATACAAAATGACTATAGTAATATACAGGAATCAGCAGTACATATTAAAATCAATTGACTTACAGTCCAGCCTAAATAAACTTCCACACTTCCTTAACCCTAAACCTAAGCCTAACCCTAACCCTTATTTTTGGAATAATAAACTATAGAAAAGCTCTGATCAGACAGGATAGTCTGAATTATAACTCATTAGAAATCCCTTCAACTGCTTTTAATCCCTGAATATGACTAAAATGATGACTGTTCTTGAACTTCATGCTTCGGGTCTTTTCTGAAAGTGCACGTCACACTGAACCACAATGCCTTTTTTTATTTATTATTTATCATTTCATTCATCATCTATTTATATTGCTGTTCTGTTTTATATGCACTCCTGCTACAAAATAACTGCTATCACAGTGATATCACATACATTAAATAATTAAAAGATTGTTTCATGGTGATTCCGGGGTAATTCAGAGGTTTGTATGATAAAGACGGAAAAATTAAAAATACATACAATAAAAATACATATATGAATGTTTTATTTAAGACATTTGTTCTGGTTATATTATCCACTCTTGCTCGTCACAGCTTCTCAAGAGTAAACTTTAACTTTAACTGTTAATCCAAGCTGATATTTTGTGTTTTTCATGCCGTTCAATGCCTGTATTTGTGCATACTGTATGCATACTGTACAGCATAGTTTTCTTTAATTCTTACTTTCCCGTTCTTTTGTCTTTGTGCAACACGAATCCCCACAATTCCCTCCCTTCACTTTCACAGACGGACGAGCATGCATTCTCTTGAATCGGAAGCTTATGCAGATATTTTTGGCTGCCTTGGACCGTATCGGGGGGGGGGGGTTGGTTTGTACAACCAACCATTGTACAAAATGCTTTAATGGGCTTGGAGAAAGAAAGATTCATTTTAGTTATAATTACGTCTTTTTGACTAATCCAAGTTTCTCATCATACTGAGATGTTTTAACAAAGCAGAGTTAGAAGCTTAAATGGATAAAGACAGTGGATCCACTCTTTAGACTGTGTTGGACAGCTGCACTTAGAAGCATAAGAATTGATATAACCTTGTCTCTTGGTGGCAGCAAATCAGTTAGTAATGAAATAAAGTGGAAACTAATTAGTTACAGCCTGTTCAACTTGTATCTCAGCATTCTTTCGTGACTATTCTGGCTTTTGTTGTCAAGCACTCTTAAATTTAATGGCAGTACTTTTCAACACCTCCACAAAACATCCAGTCCCTCTGCAAAGTATAAAAGTGGTTCCTGCAAAAAGAATTCCAAATCCAATTCATAATACTAAACACAAAGTGCAATAACTTTAAATGGGTCGCTTCATTTTGTCACAGGAATGTGTTAAAATTAGGGAAGAAGCTGACATTAGACTCTGCATGGCTCCCGTGGGGGAAATAATAGAAATGAAGAATGTAGAACACCTGAAATATCACACGGTATTAATCATAAAGGAGCTGAGCACACAAAGGGGACCTTAAAGAGGACGTATCACGCAACATTTCACGCTCTATATTTATACTAGTGGAATATCTTTGCATGATTTACAGTTTTTTTTAAAACCCTCCTTTTTAATTTCTTACACTGGCTCTTTATTCAGCCTCTTAATTCAGCTTTAAGGCCCAAATCTGTTGACTGAAACTTCCTCTGTCTCTGGAAGCTATGTTAACAAACTATTGTAGCAGGATTTCACTTACCAAAATACAACTTCTCAAATACATCTGCACATATTTAAGATGAAATTTGATCAGAAATACGTGAGTGGACAACATGAAAACCACTTAAGCAACAACTTTAGCGACAACGGCTACCAGTGGACGACCCTTTGTGGCAATCTGATGTCATCATGGGGAGGAAGTAGATGTAACTTTGCAATTGGAGCGTTAAGATTAGGTTGAAGAAGCTGGATTTTGACTTGAAGACGACATTTTTAAATCTATTCTACAAGTTTTGAAACTTTGACTATGCTTATTAAATGACATCTGACATCAAAAAGTATGTTGGGTTCCCTTTAAGATGCCACCAGACTTTAAGATTATTATTCCCACCTCACACATAACAGCTACAGTTCGCTTTGATACATTACACTTCAATTTGTGCAAAAAAAGAGATAACTTTTATTTTAATACGTACTGTATCTGTTTTTATATTCTTTGTAGTTTATTGCTGCTATTCCATCTCTATTAAACTGTCCTTGTGATCCTTTTTTATTATTATCTTCATATTTTATCTAATTCATTACATGTTTAATAACTTCTGTGTTTAACATGCTGCTGCTCTCTTTGTGGGGACACTCCCTGTTCATTTGGATGAGACAGTGGACGGAGGAGACAAGGCCAAAAAAAAAAGATTGTAAATTGTGCAGAGAGTGCTGGAGGAGAGCGTGGCTGAAATCTGAGATGTGGCTCTGACCTCAAACCTCATCTACTGGATTATAAAATAATTATCACTGCACCATTTTAACTTTTTGGCCGTTTTAAATCGCTGTTTCAGCTACTATGTGACATAAATATCAAATACACTCAAAAAATTATCTCAAAAGGGAACTGTACAAGATTTGACACATCAGCGTGTGTTTAAAGCCTTTTTTTGTCTCCTTTTGTGTGTGAAATCTGATTAATTGACTCAAGTGAGTCAACCACTGTTGGGACTGAAAACAAATCAGAACGATGAGCAACAGAATCAAAAGGCAAATTATATGACTTGCACACTCATCAAGGATTTTATCTCTCAATTATTAACCGCACATGACCCAAACTGAAACGTCAAATGAATCATGAAACCTACATCAAACTTCTAATCTGCCTCTTCACTGTGTTTGACTTTCAGAAAATCATTTGAGTTTCCTTTTGTGCCATCAAGTGTTTACTTAATGATGCACTTGTGAAAGAAAAAGCATAAACTCTGAAAACCTTGAGAGCGGTTTGCGTCCTTAATGTGACAACAACCTGCAACCTTCAAGCTCAAAGTGAATAAAAGTGCTTTGATGAAAATGGGAGTATTAGCACTTCTTAAATCAATGATTAAAAAAGAGTCTGTTAGGTCAAATAGTTTGTCTGAAATAAAGAATATAAAAAACACTTCAGCTAATGAAAGGACAAACATCTTCATCTGTCTCCTTTAACCTCATCAGTGACAAACATCAAATATTTAATAATAATTCATAATAGATGAATGTTGAAAAATTAATCTTAAAGTTTGAGTAGACATGCTCAATTTCTTATCCATAGCTCCTCGGAGGAATTTAGCATTCAGTAAGTCTAAATATCAAGTGAATCAGACCCAACATCTTCCTGCATACTCAACCTTTTCAACATCAGTTTTTTTTGCCTGTTGACCTTTTGCTGGCACTGTCATCTGACGGACAGAGTTTTCTAGTATTTTAGGCTATGCTTGAATAGAGATTATGTTAATCCTGAAGGTGAAAGGAACCTCGCAGTGTTAAATTACTGGCTAGCTCAGACTGAATTATAGCCTCTCTCTCTCTCCTCCCTTCTCTCTCTCTCTCTCTCTCTTTCTCTCTCTCACTCTCTCTCTCAAGTGGCTGCTGACTGTCCTGTGGGGGTTTTAGACTTTCAATTACCAAGAAACACACTTGCTTTTATCACCTAAATTTGCTTTAATTGTGTTTACTGTATGTCCCTTGGTAGTGTTTGCGTTACCTTCAGAGTGCTGCAGTGTCCTCAATAGATACACATCATCATCGACTGCAGACCCACGTTTGATAAAAATCACCGATACAAAGATCGTCGTTGGTGATCTTGTGATGAATTTATTTGCAGCAGTGAAAGTGAAATAAACCTCGATAACTCTTTTACATTATCTGAATGAAAACGTGAATTAAACATGCATCTGATTAATTATACAAGACAAATCTTTCATCGTCGTGCTGAGGATCATCTGAAACCACCTGACAGGGACAATACTCTAAAGGACCCTTATGTTACATTTGAGGCGCTGCACTTAGAGCAGGTGTCACACTCATTTTAGTTCAAGGGCCACATGCAGCCTGATGTTAACTCATGGGCCGGATCAGTAAAACCATTACCTAATAAGCTATAAATAATATATAATATGTATAACGTATATTATAACTTTACTATAATGAACCATCTATTCACAACACAGATGGGCAGCCTGAGATGTCTTAAGAAAATGACGCAATTTCAACAAAATGATTTATTATGTTTTACTGATCATCATAGAAAAAGCTTCTTCATAAAGATAAGTCGTCTCAAAGATGCACAAACCTTTTTCTTTTGGTTTTAGAGATGTTTAAGTCAATCATTCATTTCATTTTTCAAGTAAAAATATAAAATAATTTGATTCTAGCTTTAAAAAAATGTCATATTGCTGCTTGTACTTAGACATTTATGTAATAGTAAAGTGAACATTTTTATGTTTGAGACTTTTTATCGAATTAAACAAGCAATTTATACAATCACAGTCTGCATTTTTCACTATTTTGTGGCAGTTTACAGACTAAACAATGAATCAGTTTATTCTCAATGAGGATTTCTTGGTTAAAAGTTTAGAGTTGAGTAGAGTTTTTTTTTTATTAATTATTTTTTTCACTCTCTTTGTTGGCCCACAGCTACATGTTCCACACACACACACACACACACACACACACACACACACACACACACACACACACACACACACACACACACACACACACGTACACAAGATAACGTTACTACCCGTCAACCTGCACTCACCACTATCGCACCGTGACACCATATCTTCACTTCTCACACACTCAAGCTCGACTCTTTGTGTCCATCAGTGTTTGTCTGCAGTGTCTCTGCTATTTTTTAAAAATTATTTCAATCTTTATAGTAATGTTTATGTTTACTGTATTCACCTGTTGCATTTATATTTTATTACCAAAAGAAACAAACAAGGTTCTTGGAAGAAAAGCATTTTTATGATCAATTAATCTCCAGATCATTTTCTCAATTTAATATTTAGATTATAAAATGTGGAAAAATTGTGAAAAAATGGTATTCCTGACTTTTTAGAGCTCACAGTGATGTCTTTTCTTTGTCAGAACAACAGGTTATGGATTGTTAGTCGGAAGAAAAGCCGCAAATCCTCACATTTTAGAAGAATATTGGGCTTTTGTTCTTGCTTGAAAACTAACAGGAATGATTTGTTTTTATCATAATAGTTGCCAATTAATTTTCTGTCAATCAACTGATCAATTATCCAGCTTATTGTCTGCTTGGCTCTGAGAGGACAGATGTTTGAATGATAGCTGAGTCACCAGAGACAATGTAAACACATATTTAGCTCTAAAAGCAAAGGACAGACAGCATTTTGTGAGCAGTGATATTAAATAAATATGCACCACACTAACATTTAGCATCTCAACTGGCTGATGTTCAGGTTTTCAGCTGTTTCAAAATGCCACAGCTTCCATTTCGCTATCTTAACCTGCAAAACCTGTTCAGTTGCTCGATTGTCAATCTGAGATACCTACAAACACACCACATGTCCATGTTTGTAGATAAGAAGATATGAGCCAGACAGCTTACGTGTCTCTATCTGTGTTGTGTCTGATATGAAACAGACTTATGGAAATGCAGCCCTAACCTGATTTTCTTAAATTAGTTTTCCAAAAAAATAAATAAACAAATGAGGCCTGACCTGAAAGGGACCTGAGAACAGTCTAGGGCAGTCAGAGATACAGCTGAGGATAATTAGACTGGATCCAAAATGTGGTCAACCCCAAACAGACCCAAACAAAGAGAGAACACCAACATTGGCAGCAGAACTGATGATCCTCCAATTAACAAGCTGCTACAGCCGACCGGAGCAGCAATAAATACCTGAGACAACCTTTAGGGAACAGAAAAACAACACTATTCTCATGGAGCTTCTCATAAATATAAAATATAAAATTCTTTCTTTTTAGGAACAGTTTTTTAAAAGAGTTGGACCCTAAAAAGAAACTGAGGTAGAAGATTATTTTAAGTGAACCCAATTTAGCATTTATAAGCAGTATATAAACAGAGGAACATGCTATCGACTGAAATAAAAATAACTTAAGATATCGGTTTTTAATATAAGTTTTAAAGGCTGGATGAAGCAAAAACAGAAGTGTATGCATTTTTAAAAAGGCATTAAATGTTTTTAAATGTATGTTTTAAATTGTATGTAAGCTGCATACTTTTTCTTTTTTTCCTGTTACTAAAATCCTACCTAGTCACTGGAGTTGGAAACTAATTATATAAAGTATATAAGTATAATCTCTGTATGCAGAATATCAGGAGTTACATTTGTTTGTAGTGAGTAGAAGTGGCACTATGTTAACTTGCATCGTCCCTATTAAATTAATTGAATAAAATATTTTTTAATGAATTAGTCAATGTTTTATAACACTATAATATATTTACAAGTGGATATTTTACATGTGTTTTAATGTGCAGTGTTTGTCTACAATTACAACTTCTCCAATAATTTATATTAATGGCTTAATTAAAGGTTTAATTAATTAAACCATACTGCCATTCATTATATGTTTATTCAGCAGCCTCCAGTTATAGAGACAGAGTGCAACATGTCTGTAAACCACGCCCACAATAGATGCCATAATATGCAACCAAGGGGTGAAATGCTAACAAAATTACCATAGCTAATTAAAAACATTACATTTCAGCATGTCAAAGGATCATTTTAGCACCATCTGTCTACCAGAGAGGAAAAAAGTATGTTGACAAACTCGATATTGTCGTCTAGCTCCGCGTCTGCTTGCTTGCAAACATAATACAGCAGAGATTTCTAGTTTATCTCTTTCCACTGTAACACAAGTTGCATACTGTCAAAATGCTTTAGCTTAACTCACAGACATATAGTTTGCCTAAAACATGTTTTACCTCATCCTTCCTGCTGATATTTCATATCTTACTGCCTGTATCGACTTTCATCTTCTTAAAGGCTCTGTTTTCGTTGGTCCAGCAGCTTATAAAAACTGAGTTCAGGGATTTTTTTTTACCCTGTTGGTAGTGTAGTGTATCCCACCCCACAGCAGCTTTTAGGCTTTTTTTCCGAGATAAGGAGGCACCTTCACGCAATGCAAAGTCAATGTAGAGCGATGAATTGTTTTTCCCCCTCTGGGGTGGGCAGGACTTAATTGCACTCTGTCTCTGAGGAGTTCTAGTTGCTGACACACATGTTAATAAACACTTATATCTATATTAAAGCATTAGTCAGGTGCCCAAGTGAGCACTGAATACAACATTCAGCCCCACTAGATGTAACATAATAGCACCAGCATCTCAGACCAAAACTAATGTGTGTGTGTATGTGTGTGTGTGTGTGTGTGTGTGTGTGTGTGTGTGTGTGTGTGTGTGTGTGTGTGTGTGTGCGTGTGTGTGGTTTACTCAATAAAGTTGGAGAATAAATGATAGTGATTATAAACACAACAGATACAATATAAAATGTTGTGTTATGTTAAAAGTTGGAATGTTTCCATCATTTTAAAGACTTGAGGTCTCTTTAGTCTGTTTAAGACGAGAGTTGACAGAAAATCTTTGGTCGTCGATCCACAACGGTGCTCCTAGATCACCGATTTGAGGAGTACATGATTGTTGTTGTTGCACAGTGTAAAGGAGACTTTCAGGCAGTCCAGACAGCAGCGTTTAAAGGTTATATTTGTGGTAGTTCCCCTGTTTTCTTCTACCTTTTACATCCTGACACAAACACCATTTTTCACTGCTGGTGCACTACTTGTGCTGTTTTCAGAGCATCACGCTTTGAGCTCCTTTATTCTGGCACTTCATGGTGATTTATCTGCAGCAGTCCTACTTCGTGTACACTTTTTTTTTTTTTTTTTACACTTTTGTGTGTGTCTCATTAATTTGTATGCTCATGCTAATTTTTGTATACACAATTATGTAAACAGGATGTGCCCGGGGGGAAGATGAGTGGGGGGGGGGATCAAATTAATTCTTAAAAAAAACAACTATTGTTTCTGGTTTTGCTGGGAGGCGCTCGGTGTCTGTGCAGACTTACTGGTGGTGTTGTATCTGACACCGTAGAACATCTCAGGACAGGGTCGTGACACCATCTGTCCAGCGCCGCTCCTGGGCCAGCAGGTGCCAATGCCATCGATGGAGGTGTCACAGTAAAGTCCCGAGCCTGCAGTGCGGGGGACAGAAATGTCAGACACAGACACACATTCCAGGCATGGCTCGGGACTACATATAGCCACGCGGACATTCTGACAATGCTCCATTGGTCTTTGCAATAAACTGTGGAGCTGAATAAGCTGTTTGTGTACACGGATTTTAATGATTACTCCTGTGCTGTGCTGCGATTTGTCTCCAGTGGTACAGCGCCAAGTCTATTTCCAGCATTGTTCTCGTCTTTGATGTTAGTCCTTATAATCTGAGTTCAAATCAAACTTGTTTCCTTGTGGGGTATTTCACAACAACGCTGCTTTGTAGTAGCTGCGCATGGAATCAGTTTCACACATCCGAGAACTGAGAAGGGTAACGTGTCCAACTCACCGCTCCATTGACCTGTGCCGTTGCTCAGGGTTTGGTTCCAGGAGGAGGCCAGGGACTGTACTGAAATCCAGAGGGAGAGTCTCATCAATAACTGCACCTTAATCTTTGTTTGCACAGTTTAAAAGAGGCTGTGAAAATCTCATTAGATTCAGCTTAACAGCTACAAAGGGTGAGCATTAAAGGGCAACGGTAAACACTGGTGACAGACCTTTCCCCGAGCAATAACAGGACGATAGCAGCAAATATGAATCTAGACATGCCCCGAGGGTCACGCTATTATTTCTGTAATAACTCAAGACGATTTAGATAAGAAGATGCGGAAATAGAGGGCAAAGTTGGCGCTTAATTCTAATGCGTTCAGATGTTTTTCAAAGCAATGCTTTCACACCGATTTGTGGTGATAGAATATGAAATGTTTCAAATATTTACATACTGTCGTCTTCAGGGAATGATATGTTTGGTTGTTTGTCGGATTCTTGTCTGTCAGGAGTTGAATGATGTTGGTATAATGCCACAAACCCACAGTAGCGGTGGATGGGTCAACAATGTATGACTTTGACTTGTCAAAGAACTGTTTGTATCCTGTCTGCTGATGAAAGCCTGTCAACACTGGTTTCTTTTAACACAAACAATAATCTTTCTGTAACATTAACCGAACAGCTTTTCCTTTAAACCAACAATAACTGATTTGTTTGTGTGTTTTTTTTGGCTTCTTTACAGCTGAAACAAGTGACAAGCTGATATGTTGAATCTGTTCGCAAACAGTTGCTTATTTCCACAGAACATCATTATCATTCATTTGGAGTCCTGATTCTGTCCACCTAGTGAATCTAAGTCCAATAATCACTCTCTTTTAGCTCTGTACCAACTCCTGAGGGAAATATCTGGTTCTTTAGCTGCTAAATGCCCCACTATGTTCGATAACTGTGTCTGTTTGGGGGTGAGCAAGTAGTGTACAGTGGCTTTTTAGAGCTTTTTTTCCCGAAAACAGCTGCCTGCTGTGGTCGAAAACAACATTATGGGAGTGCTGAGAGTGAACCAAGAGCTAAACAATGAAACTTGTTATAAAGCTCCGTAACCCTGAGGATAAAGCATTTTGGTAGCTTGGACCCAATCTGAAGCCTAAAAGTAAAACTCTTGTCTCTGCTGCTTTAATTCTTTTAAAAATCTTCTTCTTGCAAGTTTTCTGTTTAACCAACTACCCATTGTGCAGTTTTATACATACTATGATGCTTTTGAAGGCAACAATGAGCAAGTATTTCATCATTTCCATAACTCAGTCATCACTAAGACTGGATTTTATTTCAACATTTTTCTATACCTGAGTTTTGGTACCCGTATAAAAACAGCACTCTTTGATATTGGTTTGAGTCTTGAAGAAAAAATATCCAAATTCTCAATTTCCAGCCTTTCAACATGAATGTTCTAGTTTCTTTTTTGGTTAGGACAAAACAAGACATTTAGAGACGTCACCTTAATTTTTGGGAAACAAAGCAAAGTTTTTCACAATTTAAAAAAAACAAAATGTTAAATTGATTAACTGAGAGAATAGCTGACAGACTAATTGATAATGAAAATAATCATTAGTTGCAGCTCTACTCAGTTTAACAGTGTTTAATAGAAAACTTTGCCCAAATAAACAATAGTCTAAAGTTACAGAAGTCTTTTCTTATTTATTTACTCTTCATATTTTCAGGAAATATCTGATCAAAGAATAAGTCAACAAGTCTGACCAATCTGACCAAGCGTTAAATGACAATTTTCAATACTTATGATAAAATGATTAATCAGTCAATTATCATTCAATAATTCAAGATGTCAAATCAAACTAACAGATTTACTGCTTCTCTTTTTTATTGAATCAGAATAAACTGAATATATTTGAGTTTTAGACAAAAGAAGGCATTTTAAGACGTCAATCTGGGCTCTGAAAAACTATGATGGACCTTTTTCACAAACAACTACTTGAGGATCAAAAACTTATCTATTGATAATGTCAATATTTTAAACTTTAAACTCAATCCTACAGATACATATTCATGTTCAACATCCAGCTCTGGCTATGAGTGAGCAGTGTGACAGCATAATAACATAGTAACACCGCCCTGAGAGCATTGTTATTGCTCTGCCTGGGACTACTTTTGGACACAACCAGCGGCAAATCACATGAGGATCATTCCTGTGCCTGTGTGCACAGTTGTGTGTGATCCCTGAGGGTGCGCCGCAGTTTAAAGGGTTTGATAGCCAACTATTTCCCCTACTTGCGAGGTCTACACTGAAATTGAATAATAAGAAAAGGCATTTTGCCAATATCCACAAGGGGAAAGTTGTGATTCAGGGTGAGTGTTTGGCATTTAGCGGTTACGGTCATGAGATGGAAAAGACTGAAAATCAATTCAATCTCACACATACAGTAATGCTAGAACTCTACTTGAATTGTGCAGGAGAATACTGTTTTTTAAATGCTTGTTACTACTAAGAGGTAGTAAATATGCGGCTGATGTTTGTCTTCAACTTACGTGTGACATTCCCCGACAGCATTAGCAGAGCTTCACATGTCAAATCTGCTAAAGAGCCAGACGGCAGAAGGCTTATGATGGCACACACCTGCAAACGGAGAGGAGACACACATGTCAGGACCAATCAATGAGTTAAGTTCTGTAATGCATGATGTTAAAGTGTTGTGTGTGTGTATCCAAAGCCTTGACTGAAGAGTGTAGATCTCTGTTGATGTTGAAAAACATGTCAATCAGCCAGTGATTATGGTAACCAAAGTCTATATGGACATAGCGAGGTGTGACATCACCCATTAGTTTCATTGGAGTCAGCTTGAACGCCAGAGTTTTGGCTGGCAATATATTTTCCATTTGGAGCCAGGACCTTTTAAATAAAGAGTGCCATTTGTTTCTTTTCACACTTTGGAAACACACCCTACTTTCTCAGAAACACTGAGTGGTGCACATTTGGCTAATATTAGCTACTTTACAAGCTAACAGAGCAGGTGTCGTAAACAAGTGACATTAAAAGTACTGAATCCGAGTCAGTATGAGCCCCAGAGCCAAGGAGCGAACTGTCAATCAAAGCTGTCAATCAACACCCACACGGCAGACATCAAAGCTACTATAAGTCTTCAAATCTTATTAACAGAAAAAAATGACCAGCAGCACACTAATTAAAGGGCCTGAATGACTCATTAAAACACTTAAATTAGTATTTCTAGAGAAGAGTTGAGCCTTTTTGAATGGGTGTCTTTTGGAGCATCTAGTGGCTGTCGGTGGCACTTTAAGATCCTTCAGCATTGGCTTTAGTCTTAAATCATGGTTGTGAAAACATCTCCAAAGATTAATAACAGCGATCACGTTTTCAGTCTTCAGAGAGTAGTTCTGTGTAAGCAGGAAGGCTGTCCTGTTTACAGCTTCGCTAGCTTGTTGTGCTACATATCACAACCTTTTGACTTTGTACTACACATATACATTTCTCAAAGAATTGCAGTCTTTACTAACACAGAACTACTCTCTGGAGACTGAAAATATTCTTGTTGATGTTAATCTTCGGGCCCTTTTCTAAACAAACATGGCCATTATCTTCCTAAATGCGGGAACATTTCACCCAGTGCTGCTGTGTGACTCACTGATGTGTTTTTAATAGTTTTTAGAGAACAACGGATGTCTACGGCACAGAGGAATAAGATATATCAAGCTTTGTATACACACACACATAATTCTTGTCTGTAGATCAGTGCATTGTTGGTTTGGCTCTGCACATGAGATTTGTTGACAATAAGAAAAATATAGAAAATCACATCAGGCTTGATCCTCTAAGTAACACTATCTCACCGTCCTGCTGTTTCTTACATTATGCCCATTTAATCCCCTTATGTACAGTAGAGGAAGTTCTGCTGAATCAAACTGAAAGACTCTTGATGCCCTTGAGCAGATGATGCATGTATTAACAAGTCCTCTCGCCTGGTGCAGCACTCCTAATTTGGAGCACTTTGTAGTTTGTAATCATTTCACCCCCCTTCAACACACTTTGATGTTTACAGATACAAGGGTCCAATAAAATATAAAAGCTAAGAAATTACTGACTGCCTTCTTAGAGAGGGCTGTAATGTAAATTCAAAAATATTTCCACTTGTGCAATGGGTGTTGTCGATAGCCTACTTTGCATTTGTGTGGAGGGGAAAGAAACATTGAATAATGCACATAATTATAAAAATACAGTAGGCAGTTCAGAAGGGGTTTTGCGCCTTTATCTGCTCGGTTTTCATCTGACAGACGTACCAGTTTTTGTTTTTTTTGCTTATTTCTGCCACAATAACAATACAGGAGAGCATCTGCTCTAGTTATACACTATGATGAAAAAGGTGAAAGCCTGTTATTACAGTATATTGGGTTTTTGAATATAACAGTGGAGCGGAATTCATTGTGCAAATTATTATTTCATGCACACACTTTGATCTCAACTGGATTTCATTTGGACCTGGACGAGTGACTGCTGGACACTCTCCAAACCAGGAAGGCTGGCAACACTAAAAAAGGACCCAGTGAATTTGTGTATTGTGCTGCATGTTGTACCGCTGACATCTGGAACCGACCGATCCACTGCTGGCACACATGCAGCAACTGTCAGTACCATTTTATGAGGCAGAGAAGACCACAAATTGTTAAATGTCATCAGTTTAGTTTTTGTTTGGGCTAGACCGGCCTTTCTAATTGACCCTAAACTGGGTTACATCTCTGTGCAGCTGTCCTTGACCAGACCGTTCCCTTTGGACATGAGATGCCGACTACTATTACCTATACAGCCAATGTTTCATTTCCTCTTTAAATAATATATTCCTATTAATATTACATCTGAAATGGTAAACATTTCACATTTCTCAAACAGAAAACATTCAATTCACATTCTTTAAATATCTCACTCAGGGTTTTTGAAAAGCTGTAATTAGATGTGTCATTCTTGTGCGAAAGGCGCATTCGTAGCTGATGATTACAGTGGCGTGAAACACCAGCAGTCGATGTAGTCACATCATATAAAATGCTAGAGTGCCCCAGATTTTAAAGAAGGGTTCTTGATGCTTTGCCGCATCTGTTTCATGCTCAGTGAAGCTTGGGCAGGTATAAACGCACAACGTAACCTTCTGACTGTCCACTTCTTTCCACTTAATTAAATCTCAACAACTGACAGCCACAATGTGAAACATGGGTGGGCGAATAGCAGACAAATCCAGCCCTCCCTCAAGTATAAATGGGTCTCCTGATGAAAGCTGAAATTCTGGCTTCCATGTTTAATATCAAAGCTAAGCTCTCAAGACATAGAAAGGCATTAAAATCTGTTTTTTGATCACTGCATGCTGCTGAAATTAAGTCTAGTTAACCAATCGGAAATGATAGTTTAATATGTGAATCCTGACTCTGTTTTAATTCTGCAGCTTTATCCTGTTGGCCCGACACAGATTTGTGTTTACTTATCTTCGTTCAGCCTTGTTGTCCCTGTTTTGGCCGTATGTTCATGCGTGTCTCCTGCACACTGAGCGCCACAGGAAATCGGAGACAAATTCCTTGTATGCGTGAACATACTTGGCCAACAAATGTGATTCTGATTCAAATAGGTGGCAGTCGAAAAGAAACGACGTGTTGATGCCAGTTTGTATCTAATACAACAACAACAGAACATTCAATCAACCATAAATGAAGCCGGCTGCTGTTAATCATGTGTGGATAACCAATACAGTATGTCTCTAGTCTCCAAGTGAGTCTTTTGTTTTTTTGGCCAAACAAGTATTAATTGAAGGTGATTGCCCTCATTTACTAATCTGATGAAAGATGAAGTTCTGATTGTCACAGTTTACATCCAAACTTTCACAGAATATTTCACAAATTGACCGTAAATAACAAAAATAGATGAGTATATCCCTATCTACATCTAATGCTGCTCCCACTGCATGAGAGGCATTAAACTTTAAGAGTGCACGCTGCTGAAAATAAGTCTAAAAACCAAAAGAAATAACATTTGAACATGTGAATTCCTCAACTTTAGCCTGTTGGGACCAGAGCAGATTTGTTCTTCACAAACACAAATAGGTGGCAGTCTAACATAAACGATGCGTTGATGCTATTTAGTTTCAACCACAGAGCTTTCAATCAACCATAAATGAAGCAGGGCTGCTGTTTATTTTGTGTGCGCTAACTAGATAAAGTATGTCTCTAGTCTCTGATGTATTTTAGCCAAATATGTATTAAAATGAGTGAAAGCCTCACTTACTAATCTGATTAAAGATGAGGTTTTGACTTCCATACTTTACATCTGAACTTTTGCAGAATTTTCCCCAAATCTACTGCAAACAACAAGACAAATCCCACTGAATGTAACATTTTCACATCTAATACTGTCTTAAAATAAAGAGCAGCATTAAAACTGGGATATTTGAACATTGCATGCTGCAGAAATAACGTCTAGACCAGATTTTTGACAACTTTGTTCAGCTTTGTTGTCCTCTTTGAAAGAAGTATGATAAAGGCTGCTGATTATAATGTGTGAATAGTCTCCAAATGAGTCATTTTTTAGCCTGATTACTATCAAAATAAGCCGTTAGCCCTCATTTACAAATGTGGATCATGCCATCCGACCTCAGATAGCCTGCTGTCCTAAACACTGTTATATTGACATTTTCTTCTTTAATGAGGCTTGTGTTTTCATGGCGCTGCCCCATGAAAAATCCTGTCAAACTGGTCCGAGCTTGAACCTAACAGCTGAACCCTGATGCAAAGATCGGATAAAACAAGCTTGCACTGCTGTTAATGTGATTTGAAGCCGCAATACTTCGATAAGTATTTCATCAGGGGGACCTCATTTTTTTGACCTTAGCAAGCATGTGATATGTGAGTTGCTGAGTGGGAGGGGGGGAGAGGGAGGGATGGGGAGGAGGGAGGGAGGGGGTTGCATGGTCTTAAATCACAATAATGGGGACACGAATAGAAGGCAAGGGGATTTTAAAAAAGGGTTCAGAGGATTCTTGACTATTCTTAGTGCAGCAGCTTTCCTCACACAATGGGTAGGAGGCAGATGAAGTAATTCACCTCAGGCATCTGTAACAACATCAGCAGGTCTCTGTTGAGTGCACATGTCTTTATATTGTTGCATCTGCAGACTCAGAATGAGCCACAGCAGAGATAATAGATAGCTCTCTGACTGATCTCAGAAGAGCATTTTGACAGTAGAGAAAAAATGTGATTTTTTCTTTTTTTTTCTTTTCACTTTTCTGATTTGATCCAAAGAGAATAAGTGAGAGGAGGAGTGCACTTGCTGCATTAACACCCTTTTTTAATCTCCAGTGTCCCAAATCCTGGTGTTTTAGCATTAGCCCCAGTCTAATAGTAGAGGAGGAATCGTGTTACGGGGGATTGTTTTTTGTCATGCCACCTTCACAAAAAGTCCTAGTTCACGTTTTAATGTTTACGACTAAACACGCCGATTGCAGCTTCAGCGTTTATTTGAACTAATATGCTGCAGATTGTTTTTAATACTCACAGCTCCGGAGGTGGAAGGTGGAAATAATCTAATCCTGCAAGTCTCTGTCAGATTACTGTCCGGTTAAGACCCTTTAGTTTAGAGTAAGAAGGTTTTCTTTCTAGCTTTTAATTCTTATGATTTTTTTTTAATAGCTGTGAGATGGAGGCAATGGTCAAAACTGACATCTGGATGAGATGATAGTGTTAAATCCCTCAGCATCAAGATTATGCTCCGCAGAAATCCCTGAAAATAAGACAGATGTACTTGCTTTTATGAAGCTATTTTAATTCATCGCCAAAAACCCCAATGTGAGGTTTTAGAAGATGTGTTTAAGTCCATGCGCAAAGACGCGTAACTTACCTCAAGCAGATAGATGCATTTGCGACGCATTTCCAGCCCTTAATTTTTCACATAATTGTCATGTGTTCCATTAATTGTCTTCTTATGACTTGATAAAATGTTTTTGCACGCCTCCTTGCACTCCACTGAGACTATCCTCGGAGTTTAATTGTGCAAGCAAAAGTCGCAACAACAGATTTTTGTTTAGATGGTTCCAAAGAAATATTGTTGGAATTGTCACTTCAATCAACAGAGAAGGCGCGTAGCCAAAAAGAAACCAATCAGGTCTCCAAATTGAGCTTGCTTCCAGATGATACCCTATGAGAGGTTATGCTCCATTTAAAAAATAAAATAAAGATATAATCGAGCTGGTCTTCAGGTGATGAACTGTCCTTTCCGCTGGTAAATACTCAAATGAAGTCGCTCCGTCCGTTTCTGTTACAGGACTGGAAACCGAATCCACCTTGGAGAGACGCGCACCATCACACGGACACCACTGTACCCTTCAACGCTGGCCGTGGACCAGAGCACCTTTTACACGCATGGTTTACTCCCGATGTTACCCGGAGCTACACCGTCATCCCCCCCCTGCTTCACTTCCAGCTTCTGACTCTTGCGTGCAGCCGCTCTGTGGTGGTACAGATCGTCTCCTTAACGCGCCGCCCACGTTGTGCCACTTTATCGGGAGTATCCGACGAGACCGAGGAATAACTCAATTCCTCGTGGTGGAGTTAATTATGCAACGGCTCTCCGCTGCTCCGGATACTAATCTTTAATCCTTTCTGCAATCTAGACGTTACAGCTATGAGAAAGTTACAGGACGGGCCCGGGGAAACTGATTTTGGAGGGGAGGATCCGCGCGCATCAGTGAGGTGGAGAGAGACTCTTTATTAGGGAGATAGCAAAGGAAACCCTTCTAAAGTGTGCCCCCATTTCCAGCTGAATTGGTGCCAAAAGCACTCAGAGTTAACAGATTTGGCTTTGAGCGAAGATGGACAGATGGCTCCACTGTGTCAATACACTGAAGCATCCCAGGGGACCTTTTTAAATAAAATCCAATGAAAATCATTTCCAAAAAATGCTGCTCTGTGTTTAATAAACTCGCAATTCACATTCCCATGTGTTCAGATCAGTGCTGGGGGAAAAAAACAAATCAATTAGTAGATTGACAAAAAGAAATAAACAAATCCAAATGATTTTGATAAGGGATTAATATCTTGTTTACAACCTGTGAATCTCTGCCCTGTATGGGGTGTAAAGCTAAATCAGAGGGGTAACAACATAATTAAAGGAGCATGTCCTTACAAGAAAAACGACCCAGTAGGTCGTAAATTCACTCGCCAAAAATAAGGTTTGACTGACAGACGCCATCTATCGGCTGTAGTAATTATGACCTGGAGCAGTTTGTGCAAGGCGAGTTCCTTATTAAGAGGTGGGGGGTTGGGTGGATGGCTAGATTTAATTTTTTTTAAATTTTTAAATTTTTAAATTTTTTTTAGCATTTTAAAGCAAACAATTTCCGTAAACCTAACCAAATGGTTCTCGTGCCTAAACCTAACCAGACTTTAACCGCAGCGTTGTCACACCTGTGTTTTTTTTTAAACAGTGATTTGTAAAGGTTTTGGGAGGCAGTGTGTCATCCTCCAATGAGTCATTCTGGACTGCAGATACAAATGACTATGTGGTGATTTAATGAGTGATTAATAATGAGGAAGAAAAATTACATATTTCTGTTACGCACACTTAGGTTCATCTTTTTGTGTTTACTTTCTCTAATGTTTGCTTATTTTGGACACATTTAACCTGCAAACTGTTTTTTTTTTTACAACCCGAGGACAGTAGGACCACACTGTGAACACACCACTGACACATCACCACATTTTAAGCTGATTTGTTGAATTTCTTAGCAAACTGTTGCTTATTTACACATCCAGCGGATACCAAGAAACATCAACATGTCCACCTGAGGGAAATATCTGACTCTTTAGCTGCTAAATGCTTCACTGTGTTCACCAGCTAGTCTACAGCTAACTGTGTCTGTTTGGTGCTGAGCAGGTAGTGTACAGAAGTTTTTTTTTTAGAGCTTTTTCTCTGAAAACAGCTGCCTGCTGCGGGCTGTAAAACTAAAACAATGAGCTAAAAGATGATAAAATGCTACATGGAAATGAGGGCAGCTGCAGAGTCAGGGTATTAAATTTATGCGGGTTGGCTAGCACTCTACACATACACACTGTCATGTGATACTGTGTTGATATACAAATATTTACTATAGCAGCTGCGTCCACGTTAATACTGTAAACAAGTAAACATGCTTAATTTTTTACATTATTATTAGTCTAAACATTAGTTAGTCAGACATACTGTAGGCTAAACCGTTCATTGATTTATTGCTTTAAAAAAAAGTAACCACATTAAGCGATAATGAGTGTAATTAGCTGCAGTGCTAGTTCACATTTTGCAGCATCAGAGTCTTTCTCCTTCCCCCAGGTCCCGCTGTCTCTGCTCATTTTCATTCAGATTAATATTTTACACAGCACATCATATTATCAGACATGATATTACTCACATGCAGGAGCAGGGGTGGCTGGCTTCTGTCCATACCACTGAGGCTTTGAGTGCACAAAATGCTTTATGCACACTAAAGCTTTCTTTAGACACAGTGACGTGCAAAGAGGCATTATTCAAAAGATGCTTTAATCCAAGGTGACAGTGCCCTCCCTTGAGTATGCCATCTCGTGAAGTGTCAGTAGTGGCAACAAGGAAGTAGAGGACCATAGCGAACTGGGTTGCGTGGTTAGGATACTGTTTCCACTTATTAACATGAGCCTGCTCCATGTAGGACACAGTGTACCCGCCTGCATGCACACACCTCTGCGAGACTAGCGTTCAGGTGATGAAAAATATAATTTTAATCAATCTGACAGGTGTCATGCATGCTTCAGTAGAGCCATTTGTTTTGGTGTTGGTGTGGATTTCCTGACGGGTCTATTCAAGACAGTTGTGTAAGACAGTCTTTCTAATCCCTTTTCCTGCAGCTGGAGGAGTTCATCATCAAGCAGACTGCAGGCCACCCCCTCCTCCTCCTCCTCCTCCTCCTCTTCCTCTAATCTGAAACACAATTTATCTTCAATCTAGGCATGAGACATCCCCGGCACTGGAAACACAACATACTCTTCATGGCATCAAATCCTTACCATTTGTGCGTGTGCGTGTGCGTGTGTGTGTGTGTGTGTGTGTGTGTGTGTGTGTGTGTAGCGACGTGCTATGGGTCATTCCAGATGCACTGGTGATGACAAAGCAGGCATTCATTGCATGTCGGGGTGTAGTACATTTATGTAACAAACATGCTCTCGACCCCCGTAAACGTCTGGATAAACGCCCGGCTCTCTTCACATGAGTGCACTCTGTGATGAAGCAGCGTAATCTGCAGACCTACAGCCGGACGAGGTTAAATTGAAGATAGCTGTGTGGAAAGGAATGAAATAAGAGAATTCCAAAGTGCCTTTTCTTATTCTGCTTGCAGTGAGGGAAACATTTTTTGAGCCAAAACGACTACGCGATTAGGCGAACGGATCCTTCGACCGTAAATTAGAGACTTTCCTCTCAAGATAAGTGAAACAATAATTACATTTGAGGAACAGATGTAAGCTAGCAGCCATAATAATTATAACCTGGGGCAGTGGTGCAGTTCAAAATGTATATATATATTTTTTCACTTCGTGGAGGAGGGGTGGATGGAGATATCAACCCAACAGTGGACTTGGCCACAGGAGACCGATGTTCGTTTCCTGTTTCCAACCGCGAGTTGGGACTGTTTTTGAATAACAATAACTACGATTGTCTCCTAACCTTAAGCCCCCCAGTGGTTACGATTGGAGCCATGATGACGAAGATAGCTTAACTTTAAGGAAGTAGTAACTTTAACCCACACCACATGTTTCTCTAACCTTAACAAAGTGATCATATTAACCCAAATCGTGATCTTTCCCTCGACCTAACCGAATGTTTTTTGTCCCTAAACCTAACCAGACCTTGACCACAGTGTTGTCATATTTTAAGACATCATTATTTTCCGACAGTGATTTGTGACAGTTTTGGAAAACACAGACAAATGATACTGCCGACAGGATCTCCAGGAGTGCACATGGTCGAACGACGTTGGAAAATTAAGCAGACATTTTTTTGGACGATGGATTTATCGTTGGAGCCATTTATCAACCAAAAATGCTGAACTCTCTCTGTTTCCAGTTTCTCAGATGTGATGATTTACTTCTTTTCTTCGTCCTGTAAGATAATAAATGTAATATTTTTGCGTTTTTGACTGTCATTTGAACCAACCAAATAATTTGTCAGCAACACCGTGGACATATTCTCTGACATCAGACAAAGTGATTAATTGAGAAACAAATCTGCATCTTTATCAACAATCAGTCGTTAACAGCAGGATGTGTGTGTTCTTATGACTTGAATTATCTTTTTTATAGTGGATGCATCTCTGTTATAAAGCAAATCTTATCGCCAGACAAGAACATTGGTATTATTAGTGTATAAAGTTTACTTTTAAAACATTTTCTGCAATATCTGTGCATGGCAATTAAACTATGATTAAGTTAAATAAAAGATTGTGATAATAGCAAATAAACTATTATTAAAGGCTACTGCATGCTTTCTGCTTCCGCTTGCCCATGAGGTTCCATGTTAGGCAATAATCCGTCTGGCATAAATTTTGTAATCCGCCCATGTCAGTCATGTCAACACGGATCCTTCTGCGGACGTCCAGGTGCAGCCTGTACGCATAACAAGCGCGCCAACTGTGCATGTGCTGGAAAATCAGATGTACAGCATGTACGTACTGTATTCCTCCTGTCGTTAAGCTGTCGTTTTCCTTGTTTGACTTTTTCTTGTTCAGCAACATACAGGAACTCCTCAGCTGCATTCATACTGAAAACTGCCTTGAGTAAAACAATACATGGAGCTGTGTTGGCGTGGGTGTGTTTAAAGTGCCACCGAGACAATGATATACGATCCTGTAAATCCAGTTGGAGTAACAGATTACTGCGTTTAAAAGGCTTTAAATATGACAAACCACTGCCCAGTAGTTTGTCATATTCACAGATTGGATTTTACAACTCTGTAACATTATCATGCTGTAACCTTCTTTACTAATGCGCACATGTGGAAAGCTTCTGTGTCCGTGAACCCCCCGAAAGTATGTATGTAACAGCATGCAGACCACAGCTGTCCGCACAATGTGGAAAGCATAAATTAGCCTGGTTGGGTTGAAGCAAATACGTCTAGTTAAAGAGTAACTTAATACCTCCTGAAAGTCTTGTCTTTGCTGACCTCCAGTGGTTTAACTCCTGCTGCACTGATGCACAGGTGTACTCCATGACATCAGTGTTAGGTGTGGTTACAGGTGCAGCAAAGCACACATCCGACAACAGTGACGCTGGTTGTACTCAGAGGGCAATAAAACACTCCTTTTCAGCCTGGTGTTAATTTAGGGTTAAACAATGACTTTAAAACATGAGAAGGACTTCATTTCTACACTGGTTTTAATTTTCATATTTGTCGTAAAACTGTCTTGTTATGTGTCATTGCGGTTGAGCTCACTCCATTGAGATTAAGTTTTTCTTTATTGTGGCAGGAAATGCTGAGACAACAGAATTTAATTTTTTAAGATGCTAGAGACATGTGGTTGGAGAACAATATGAAATATGAATATAAATGATCACTTCAATGAATCAATAGAAAAGACTTGTATAGCCAGAAAGAAACTGAACAGGATCAATGATGCGGCCTCACTTTGCAAATTTAGATTCAGGCAATACGGTTGAGCAGACCTTGAGTTGGGATCGTTGTACCGTCTGCTGCTTCAAAGGACAAAAACTTTTAATCTAACACAGTTGAAAATCCCTACAGAACCGAGGAGACATTTCTGCGAAAAACAGAAGCAAACTCAGTCAACTGATTAAGATCTTCGATATGGTTGAAAGCTCGAGAATAAGTAGCATTTTTGTCATGGACCTCTGAAGGTGAAGGTCAAGAATAAACTGTCAAACTCAATTTTAAGAAAGAAGTCCAAGAGGTGTTCGAGGTTAAAGAAAGTCTAATATTACTATGACAACTGGGCAAGCTCAATTTGCAGATCAAGATTGTACGATAGGGTTGAACGCTCCAGAACAAGCGAATAAGTTGAATTTGAAATTGTTTTGTCATTGGTTGCCTCCAAGTTCAATATGAACAAAAATGTCTACAGATGCTCAGAGCAATAGAGAGTTTTAAACATTCCCATGACAACAAAGCAAAGTCAGTCTGCTGATGATGACTTTCAAACTACATGTTGCTGAGAATCTGTTTGATATGCTGTACTTAATGTGCCCTCCTTAACCCGTAGCTCTTCATTCACTCTACAGGCCTCCACTTCCTCTGTTGTTAAGGAGGCACTTCAAGTTATCAATTGCAGGAAAGCAACTGGGAAGGGCAACCGAGACCCTTATTATTATTTTTTACTTTACCTCTGCACCCCTATTTATTGCTGAACAAATTACATATCTCTATAATCTCTCGGTCTCTACTGGAGCCTCAGGTCTGGAAATCTGCACATGTAGTCCCACTGCGTAAGGGTGGTGATAAAAATGTTCTTAACAACTGTCGGCCAGTTTCCAATCTGTCCTGTCTTGCTAAAATCCTTCTTAAATCATTCCTCTGAAGAAATTCTGTGTTAAATCCACACCAGTCTGGTTTCAGAGCTAAACATAGTCCTGTCACTGCTAGTACTTTGGTTATAAATGATATTACATGTGCTGTTGACAGAGGGGAATATTGAGCTGCCCTCTTTGTTGACCTAACAAAGGTATTTGACACTGTTAATCATGCTGTGCTGTTTCAGGACTATTTGTCTCATACCGCAGACAGAAATGTGTGATTCTGGGGAATAATCGTTTTGTTTTATTACCACTTTCAAAGGGAGTTCCACAAGGTTCAATATTGGGTCCGGTGTTGTTCATAATTTCCACTAAAATTTAACAAATTGCAACGCCCAATTCTCCTCATGTAGATGCACCTCTAACAAGCATTTGGCAGATTATAAGATGCACTTTTTAATTTGAAATAAGTCCTGAATGCAAACAAGCCTCACTCTACAACCAGAGATATTGTGGACAATAGTTTGCATATTACCACTGTGAATGGGCACAGTGTTGAGAAGGTCTTAGAGTATAATTATCTTCTTATCTGGGTGGACCAGAAAGTTACATTTAAATTTCACATTAACTCCCTGGTCAGGAGGCTATGACAAAAACATTGGATATTTGTACAGAAACAGAGCTAATTTCCCTACTTTCAGTAGGAAGTGGATAATTGAGGTCATCTTCTTGTCTGTTTTGGATTATGGTGATGTTATCAATAGACCCGCCTCTGCCTCCGCTCTTAAACCCCTACATTCAGTGTATCACTCTGCCCTAAGATTTATTACCAGTGACAGTTATTCTACTCATCATTGCATCCTATATGAAAACATTTGGGTGTGTTTAATATTAAGATGCGACAAGCATTAGTTTCTATTTATTTATAAACCCCTTAGTGGAACTTGCCATCACTTCCTTATTAAATTGGTCTTATAGTCATTATTTGACTCTTTCAATGCTCAAAGTCCAGTGTGTAAACACAAAATTTGTGAAAATTTCTTTTAGTTTTAGTGTTGCACACACAAGGAACATTTTATAAAACACATTAAAGCTTAACACAATCGTAGGTCAATTTAAAACCATGATTACAAACTTCTCTGCTCATGAATTTAGTTGTTTTTGACTGTGCTTGTTTGTTTTCTCGTAAATAATTTTTTGTCTGTCTTTATTATTTATTACATTCTATATGATATCACTGAAAATGTGTCCATGACTTGAACGATTCATCAAGATTTAAATAACGGTTGAATGAAATGAATGCTTGGTATGACTGAAAGCTCCAAAACAAGCACATGAGTGGACTTTGAGTTGACCTTTTCTCAGCTGCTCTATCTACGATCAAGAATGAAATGTCAAGCTCATCTCAGACTAATGGAAAGTTTTAACATCTGCATTTTTATGACAACTGAGCAAACTCCATTTGCAGATGACAACTATGTGATAGAGTTGAAATCTCCAGAACAAGTAAGCAAACAGACCTGGAGTTGAGTTTGTTTTGGAGTTTTAAATACATCTATTGTCTGTGCCGGAAACATCTCATTAGCATAAATTCATTCATCCTGTCACTGAAGAAAACTTCAAAAAGCTTTCAGAGATATGGAAAACTTGTCAGGTCATTCAGTGAGATGCTGACCTAGAAAAAGGCATCAGCTTCATATTAAATCTCTGTGTGTGTGTGTGTGTGTGTGTGTGTGTGTGTGTGTGTGTGTGTGTGTGTGTGTGTGTGTGTGTGTGTGTGTGTGTGTGTGTGTTTGGTGTATGTGTGCCTATGTGTAAGCGGTGTATGCTCGTGCTGATTCTTGTTTTGAGTTTTTGCCACATCTGTGCACAGTCTTACTGGCACATTCAGAGCAGCACTTCAAGAGCTCTCCCAACAATAACAAACACAGAGCAGTCTAAAACACACTCGCAGAACAATCTGCCGGCGCAGTCAGGACGGGTGTGTGAGGAAGAAACAAAGACGGCATGCTTCAGAGAACAAGCAACACCAGTTCTGCTCATGTACTGAAGGAGGACCACATACTGTATATTTATGATGTGCATGTTTCCAAACCACAAGCATCTCTTCTCCTCTCACACACCCAATCTACAAAGATATTTCATGTGGTAAACAATTTCAAGAGTCAGTCCTTGAACCAGGTTTGTGACAAAGCCAATATGAGTTATTGGTGAAGCCTTCGGAAGATGGTGTATCGATTTTATGACAGGGCTGGATGTAGTAGCACCTTCCAAACATGACACAACTCTGTGCATGCTAATAAGGCTGCCGGACAAAGACGGGCTTTGTGCGTACATTCACCACTAACCTTTGTCAGATACAAATAGGTTAATCTAGAAAGCTTTTTTTCCCTGATAAGTAGCCTTGTTAGCATTTCTCATCCACATGCAAAACAGCCATGACATTTACACCTCCCACTGTAAGGACAGTGTGAAGAGGTGCTGTAAGAGAGAACAGGATTATTATTATCTGATTACATACACAAAAAAACAAGGGGTGGTCATCAGCAGGGGATGAAATAAACATTTAATTTCCAATAGTCTTTACAGGATTACTTCCTGACAATCATATTTGAAAAAAAAGACAATAAATTTGGTTTGTGCAGTTTTAGTGACATCATCCTTCTACATTCCTGACATTTACGGGGACGGAGATTGCGTTTTTTTTTAAGACGATAACAACACAGATGAAATTGCAATCCGAGCGCGGGAATAGATGTCATTGTGTTTGTACGTGTCTGGTATTGTTCATGTAACGGTAAAATGATGTTAGATTGGAGGCAGTGTAATACAGGAGAGCTGCAGTGTGCTCTCACTCAATTACATTTTGACATTAAAGGGATATTTTTCTGCTGATTGCAATACAAATGCCACTTTAAATTTACTGTGATTCAATGTTTTGAAAAACAATAATGTGGGAGGGGGTGAATAATTTAAATAAGACACTGTGCAATCAATGGTGATTTTAAGATAGATGGGTCACACAATCAATTAATCAATGATGACAGCTGATCAGCTGATATTGGGCCAATTTTCCATTTACTTTTCTATAGTCATGGTTGGACTGAGGCCACGGGAGCTGATATCTAGTCAGCGGACTTTAGACAATGAGTCAGAAAAAATGTAGATCCTGGAATCAAAAGTACACTCTGGCCATTAGAACTCCGGTCACAGTGACCGCAAGCTGAGCTAATGCCACCATGATATGAATAGCAATGCTTTTTCTTTTTAACAGTTTTAAATGTTTTGCACACGTAAGAAAAGTTTAATGTAACTCCTGTAAGTGTTGTGGGTTAGGGTTACAATTTGAGTTTGAATTTACAAGTATTGCCGGGATGTGTGTATGTGCTGGAAGCATTAGCGTTTCATGATACCGATAAGCTTTAATAATTTGTTTATGTAATTCACAGTCTAATGTGTATTCATAGATAGCATTAACGGTCATTTTGATACAACAAAGCCAGTGGAATGTTTACTTTATCTACACTCACCACATAAGTGAGTTCAGTTTGGCTTAATAGCATTTTACTATGTTATGTATGTAATGTCATTTGTGTTCAGAGTGTATAAGAGTGAGATTATTGCTAGGATACAGGCCAATTTATACCTGTGAGCCTGTAGGGATGTAGGCAGGAGAGGGAGGTTTATTGTATTTCCCAGCCATTGTTAGATTGTCAAAGTCATTCAGTAAACACAGTTAAAAATATAACTTAATCTAATGTTTTCATTGGTTAAACTGAGTACGAGCAGTCTGTGAAACATAAGAGACATGTACTCATGCTGATGTGTGCTTAATATTTTTTCTGTAGTGTGTAAGAAATGTTAAGGTCTAATTTACACATGTAGGTATTTGTAGTGTTGTGTACAGGATGTCAAAAGTAAGATAGAACTTTAAAGCACGATGGTAAACTAAAGTTATTACTGTGAAGTTAAGAGTTAGTAGAGCTGATGCAAGCTGAGCTTACACCACAATATGAATAACATTAAATATGTTTTGCACATTAGCCTCTGTGAATAAATGTGTTGCACCAGTTTGGACACAAACCTTCATTCTGAACCTGTAACATATAACATATTTACTTCACTGCAGGAAAACAATTATTAGAAAATGTGTAACCTATCCTGAACAGAATTACTGATAGAAAATAGACACTGTGACAGGTGGAAAGGGAAAATGTAATGTACATGGAATAGAAAACTGAATTGAAAGTCAGCTGCATGTTAGAGCTGTTCTAGGTTGTAATATTAAATGTATTTGTTGTGGGTGGTCAATATGCCGCCTTTAGTTTAATGCTTCATTATAAAAAACATGAGTTTATCTGTGCATAAGTTGAAGAAATGTGATGCTCTTAACATCCTTAGTTACACATTTTCATCACCTGTCATTCATTAAGGTTTGCTATGCAATGGCACAAAACCCACACTAGCTCTGTGTCCCATCTTGGCCACCCCAGTCAAAAAATATCTCGGATACGCCGCTGTGCACTACTACTAATGCAAAACAAACTAATAAATAAATAAATGAAAATGCACACTCACTGAAAGACAAATGTTTCCGGCCCACAGGGAATTGAAGTGACTGTGGCCTTAATTTATCTGGACACCAAAAGTGTGTTTTTGTCCTACATTCATCCATTACTGTAATGAAGCCACCAACAAAATGGACAACAAGATGCAGCAGGTCAGTCTCCTTGAACCTTTTCTAACAGATCAGCTTCAGTTTTTTCAACCATTTATCATCTGTCAATTCCTCTTTTCTGTCTGCGTGGATCAATATTTCCATCCATCCATCCATCGTCCGTCATTTTATGTCTTTACCTGCCTGTTTTCATGTTAGGGAAAAACAGACGTGCAGCACGGGGTAACACATACGCAACGTAGGAAGAAGCAGCCAGCAGGAATGGGGATGAGTGCCTTTCTTTAGCAGCTTCACAGACACTGTGCAGGCCCAGGCCCAGTTCGTGGAGAATTGATTATGGCTTGTCAGCGGTTCTGGTGGCAGGCTTTTATTTATCAAGTGGTCGTGTTCCCATGGACCTGGCAGAGCTGCAGCAGGTGTGAAGGTCAACAGGAGAGTCATATTTTAATCAAAGACCAAGGAGCTAAAAATAAAACTCCCCCAGCGGGCACCGCACTGAGAGACTCAAGGAGATGTGAAAAGCCTCACTAGTGTACATGTTGCAATTATCACGCATACACACTGGGGTTGTTGTTATGCATAAATGTCAGCCGGACAGGTTTTCTGCTAAGGAAGCCATTAGTGGTGAAGAATGTGCCGCAATGCACCGGGAGTCTGAGCTCGGGCCAAGACTGACAGCGTGACTCACATGCCACGAATCAGGTGACATTCGAGAAAAGAAAACATTGACAGCGATTACTGACGGTGTGTGTGCCAGGGCTGTAAAGTTATCTAATCAGCATTTGTGAGTATGTGTCTATCTGCATTTACATTCTATATAAAGTCATGATTGTTGTTTGAATAATTGCCTAATTATAAATTTACATATATTTCTCCAGGGCAATGAGACAACATTAAACAGAAGCTCCGGTGTTAAATTATATCCTGTCTGTAAATTAGATGACCTGGCAAAATAACACTCAGCTGGAAGGATATAGAGTAAGAAAGAAACATGATCTTCTTTTGTTTAAGCTGACTTTCCGGAAAGTAACAACAGGGTCTTTTCATCCACCTGTTTTTATTCACATATTCAATTCATGAATTTAAAAAAAAAACCTCAACAGAAAACATTAAAAAATCTGGAAATGTTGCAAAAAGTTTCAATGTTCAGCTGAGGAAGAAACATATGGGCGTCCACAAGAGTGCAATGGAAACAGATTTAACCATTAAAGGTGCAGTATGTAGAATTTAATGGCATCTAGTGGAAATAGATGATAGATGATAGAAGATGTTATTCATGAGTATGTTTTGATGAGTACATAATAACCTGAAAATAAGAATTGTTGCATTTTTATTACCTTAGAATTATTCTTTTATATCTACATATGGAGCGGGTCCTCTTCTGTGGGAGCTGTCATGTTTCTACGGTAGCCCAGAACAGACAAACCAAACACTGGCTCTAGAGAGGACCTTTGGTGTTTTTCACGGCCATTGCCAAGTTTTCCAACACAATTGAAAAGGAAGGGTGAGGGGACGGATATTCAGTCAGTTGCAGTCTGCAATCTCAGCACTAGATGGCACTTATTCCAAACACTGGTCCCATAAATTGTGACGTACATGAATCACGTGACCTCGTGTCAGATGAAAACATCAGATAGCTCATCAAATTAATACATAAAACAAGCAGATGAAGCATGTTTCCTTCATGTTTTCTACTTTAGGTTTAACTGCTGATATCATCTCATTGTTAAAAGCGCAGCAGTTATCTTGCTGAAACAACTCCAAACATTTGCTACTGTCTGGCCGCAGATACAGATTACCTCGGTGCAGGATAAATACATTTAAGAACTCTTAAACTTACTGCTGCCATCAAGGTCCTCAATGAGTGACCTGTGTGTTTTGTCTATTATTTTTGGAAGTCTTCATTGTTTATTATATTATATGTGAATGCTGCTGGCTCTAACACAATGTGCCCCTCGGGGATAATAAAGTTGACCATAACCTTGAAGTTGAACATTTACAAAACAGCAATGAATGAAAAAGCACATTAATTCAGTTTTTCTTTTTTCCAGGATCCTGTAAATTTGGTCAAAATTTGCACAAAACATTTGGGTGCTCCTGGCCAAGGGTGCCCCATTGCAAGTCGTACCCCCTTCTCTTTCACACTCTTTCCTGTCTGTCAAATAAAGATGAAAAAAAAAAACTATGTAAAAGAAAAACCTGCACAAAGTTTTGATTAAACCCAGCTAGACACTGCAGCCATGCTAGCTGCTCTGTGTGGTTGTACTTCTAGGTTGTGAACTAAACACTAACATGCTGATGTTCGTAGGTAAAAGTTTACAACCTATCCTCAAAAGACAAAGAACAGACGGCAAAAACAGCCTCTAATTACGTTTAAGTGACAGATACCATCTAGTCGCCACAGTTCAGATGACGTCAATATAAGGTGAAGAATTTCCATAATCAGATGAGACAGGTTGGGTCGATGTCTAGATAGGAGACTGCTGTTAGCTTTACAACCTCAAGCTGGAATAGTTCTTTCTAAGATTGTAACTACAATTGTCATGGTGGACCTTAACCACGGCTTTGTTACACCATGAAACAATTATTTTTCAACCAATAATGGTTTTGGAAAGCAGTGATAAAGGAGGTGTAGTAGAAAACACTCCTATGGGTCATTCTGGAGTGCATGATACAATCAACTTGTGTGGTTGTTTAATTATGAGGATGTGTTGGAAGATTTCCATGTTCACCATCTTAGTTTATATCCTTATAGAGAACTTCATTAGGTATTGACAAGGGGTTAAACAGACTTCATAAAGCAGAACAAGTAATACAGAGAATATTGACAAACACATTCATCACTCAGGTGTTGGAGACCTGCATCCTTAAGATCCAATTTTCTCTCAGATTGGACCAACGACAGGAGCACTGGAGGTGTATGATACCCCCATATAGGGGTCCAAACATATAGAAAGCGCAATAAAAGAAAAAAGATGAAAGTCCCCCTCCACTCCAAGAAGCTTTTTGCTTTTTCGTCCTTCAGTTGTTCTCAGCTCTGTGCAGAATGATGTATGTGGAAAAGTTTGTTTTCAGACTCATCTGCTGAAAGTGGAAAGTTTCTCTGTGCTCAACTTAAATCTAAGTTTAAGGCCAATCGTGGTCCAGTATGCAACTTACATAACTGTGATGTGGAAACTTGAAGTCTCCAGTACGCATACACTGAGAATGGAGTTTTCAGTGAAGTAGAAGACATCTTGTGTCCAGCAGTTAAACTTTTTTACTGTAGAAATGAAAAACCAAAGAAAAAATATTTACATAACAGAATAGAACAGCAGGTCTTTATTGTTATTGCATATTTCAAGTCAAACAAAAGTGCTTTTGCAACTCTGGGAAAGACTAAAAACGAATATAAATATAAAAATAATATTATTATATATTGTATATTTACACACACAGACTCATAGATACTGGATTTTTCAATGAGGGAGAATGAGGAGATGTATGATTTGAATGAGGTAATTGTACTTTTCTTGTGGAAAAACCATATCAGACAGAAATTATTGTTCCATGCAGGGTATTTTTTGAACCACTGCCCCAGCCACAAGGCATATAAATACCAACAATGAATAAGAATCAAATAGATAATGGATATGAAACGAAAATGTGTGAAGAGCATAAATCAATCAAGTCTATCAATCAGCTCTAGTTAGCACATGTACAACAGTATGCCACTGTGCATGCATGGACTCTGCAGATGTATTTTTCACATGTGCAGCACATAGTGTTCATTTTACAGTCCCTCTTTAGGGGGTTGGATTGGCATCACCTTCTGTTGCCTGCCCCAGCTGCAGCCTCAGGAGGACCAGGACTAGATTCACCCTCCACAGCAGCTCTCACAAGCGCTGCAGAGGCTGCTGTGTGGGGGAGGTGTTCGTTTCTTTGAAGGTGTGGGGTTACAAGTGCCCTTCCCAGCAGCCCCAGGAACATTCTCCTCTTATTGCGCTTATCAAGCATCCAGGTAGGGTCAATCTTGTTCCATATCACAAAGTCATTGTATTAGGACACATCAATGATGTTACCGAAGATGCCGAGATGCCAGCTGGCAGTCATCCTCTTGTGGCTCTAAGATCCAATCATCTTGTCCAGGTTGTCCACGCTTCCCTTGTTGTAGTCCTGGATGCTGACTGGCTTCCTGTCCTCACCATCACTGATCTCAGCTAGAGTGGTACTAAACTAAAGTGGTTGTGGGTGTGAAGGCAAACTTCCCCTAGTTGCAAGATGTACAATGGGGAGTTCAGGGTTGTTCTTCTAACCTTGCCAACAATAGTGATCTTCCTCTTTAGGAGCTGCTGGCTGAGTTTGTATGAGGTGAAGAAACTGTCACATGTGACATTGTGCCCCCTCAGTCCATATGTCACATTAAGCACAATCCGCCTCCACTGGTCAGCATCCCAGAGTAGACTTGCATCTTCCAGGCATATCTGGATTTTGTGTCACAGGTCACCCATATCTTGATGCCATACTGTACTTTGCTGGCTTGCTGAGTACATACTTCTGAAAAGGACAGTAACCTTTAGACACAAGAGATTACTATCGTTAATTATAAGGGTCACAGAAAACAATCACATAACCAAAGATATTACAGCAATACATAATCAAATTAACAGCGAAAATTACTTACATTACAGATATAAAAATAAATAAAAATGTACTTCTGAATGGAATCAGCTGCTCATCCACTCAGACACAGGGTTGTAGAGGTCTGGCAGGCGCTCGACCCACTTCTCTCACACCCCTCATATGTCTGCCAGTCTGTCTCTCACACGTCTTGCAGATCTTGACTCATGCTTTAAGGGTCATCCTTATGACATTTTGTGCTGCCATCCTGCCACGGTTGTCATATGGTGAAAAGGACCTGAAGATGATACATTATGCCGTGGGTTGTATTCTACCCCATCTTGTTCTTCTGTTACCTCCTCCTCCTCTATATCATTGTTGACTTGTTCCTCCTAGACATTTAAAAAATCAGATCTACGACCTGTTGGGCACAGAAATGTGCACTCATGGCTTCAGCAAGGAGAGAACTGAGGGTACTGTCATCTGCAGCACCTTTATAGCCTCTGACTGCATTTATAGCCTCTGACTGCATTTATAGCCTCTGTCTGCATTCTCCTTTAGTCTTTTAGTATACAGCGCTTACAAGAAATGTTTTATTTTGTCTGATATTGTTTTACTCTCTCTTTAAACTTGAGTAATATGAGGGATCATGGAGGGGAGATGCTGCATATGCAAGAAAGTTTTAAAGTTTTTAATCCAACCCAATTTGTGTGTGTGTGTGTGTGTGTGTGATATTGTGTGTGTGTGTGATATTGTGTGGCATACAGTAGGTTGCTTTTGGGGACAGATTTGAGACTTAGGACCAGTTATTTGAGGACAGCATGTGGGACCGAAGCCATGTCCCCAATTGGAAAAGATCCTGATTTTCAGGGGTTATGGTTAGGGTCTTGTAATGTCCCCAACTGTATAAGTCTATGTAATGTCCTCAAAACTGATTGTGTGTGTGTGTGTGTTTGGTTTTTGTGGTGCGTAAATTATTTCGTAACTGCCGGGTCAAAAATTACCCTGAAACCATCTTTGCACCCTGGTTGAGTACAGATTTCTTGGAGATATGAACAAAGGTGATATTTCCCTTTTTCTAATGTTTAGTTCACTCTAGGAAAAGTCATTAAATTTCAAGTTGAAATACAATAGTTCAGCGTTTTTTCCCCTGCTGTTAAAAAAAGTGACAGGTAATTTTTTACCCTTGAAACAATGAAAATAAACAAACAAAAGAAATAACACAGCAAGGCAGAGGAAGGTTAAACCCCTGTGTGTGATGGGCTGTTCCTGTCTGAGCACATGTAATAATTTCAAGTGATCACTTGAGAGCTGCTATTAAAGGTTTTTCCTATACTTCAGTGGAAGCAGGAGTGCGAGCTGCTTTTACAAATGTATTTTTTATTCACATAAATTGGCTCTTGTCTGCATCTCAAGTGAAATTCTCTGAACTCTGATATATACAGGCCGTGAACTTAGTTTGTGGTGGCAAACTGTGTTCTCAAGTGATTTGCTAGATCTGTATTTTATTCAGTAACCGTCTTACAAGCTAACATATCATATCCACAACAATAATTTTCCACACAGCAGGAAAAACCTCAGTGCAAAACGGCAGCATGTGTATCCCACACACACAGTGGGTGTCTGAAATTGCAGCGTCCCTGCAAAGCTCTCAGCAAACACTGCGGTCACAGTGTGATCACTACGGCTCATATGAAGATTAAAGATGTTGATAGTGGAGCGGGTGTCTCATTTCAGACGATGACTCGTTGTACTACTCTTTCAAGGCATTTAAAGATGGCATAATTCAAAAAGTGTACCATCGCCATGACAAGTGCACTATGACAAAGGTCACTGTCAGCAGGAAATGACTTGTCAAGCTCTCCTCTGCCCCCTGCTGTTGCATTACTCTCCATGCAAAGAGGTTGATGAGTGCAGCCTCAATACTCCGGCACCTGGAGGCTTTAATAACGTCTCCACCTCTGCAGACCTTCACTCACTGTGTGAAATGCAAAAAAAAAAAAAGAAAAAGAAAGGGAAAACACAAGGCAGGTACAGCTCTCTGCTGCCCCCAGTCTGCCCCCGCCATCTGCTAATCAGGTAGAACTTCATTATTCAGCAGAGTTTTCAGCCTCAGGAATTAATCTCTGTTAACGGGCTCATTAATTTCTCTGTCGACAATGAAGGAAGCACCAAAGAACAGATTTTTAAAGTCCTAAATCTGAGAACAATACAGGTGTAAGATTATTTATTTATGATTAATTTTATAATGGTTATTATGTAGGTGAATTATATTTAAAATGTCTTTATTTTTGTGTAGATTGGGAACAGCATAACAATGTGCGCCTTGCTTTTAGCATTAGTAACTTAGATTGGCGGAGTGATATCCGCCTACTGTTGCAGTTCGACTGAAGAAGTTGTCTCCAAGTTTTAACTTTCCCACACAAAGTACTTTTAATGCAGTTACTATCAAGTTCATAGTTAACGCCAGGAGTAACCAGAGATACACTAGCATGCCTGTGTGTCCACTAAAACAGTTTCTTTGTGGCTTCGATCACTCTTTCTGTTCATACTGGCTGCAGACGGATCACTTCCCATAACTATTTCAATGTAAGTCATTAGGGACAAAATCCGCAGTCCTGCTTCTGCATAAAAATGACTTACAAAGTTGAGCTGGAGCTAATACGAGTCTTCAGCAGTCTGAGTAAGCTGAATCAAGTGGGTATCATCCAAAGTTATATGGTCTTTTTAGTTTGACATTCCCTCGCTGTGTTTTATCTGGCTGCAGTGCAGGGATAGTAACACAAAGAGAGAATTGGTAAGACTGTAACTCTGGAAGATACCCACATGAAATCTAGTCAAGTCCATTTTTATTTTTACAGCCTGATGTCATAAATCACATATTTACAATCTGTATAGCAATAGTTTCTATCCTTAGACCCTTGACTTGCGTAAGAACAAACTCCCTAAATGACTAACACACACTGCTGATGACTTGTATTAGTTTCAGCTGAACTTAAGCGGACTGTCAGTCATCTCACTAATCACTAAAATTGCTTTAAGAAGGATTCTCCTTGTAGCTTTTATGGATGTAAGAACAAGTACAGCGACTTATTCCTATTTCAATGAACAACAAAATTGTGAATGTGTATTCAAGTAGACTTGAAAAAATGTGAATCAAACACTGATTTAAAAAACAACAACTTTCAAATCTATTTTCAGTCTGCAGGATACGACCTGGTCAAATGATTGTAAAATGACCCAAAGAAGAAAGTTATGGATGGAAAGCAACATCTGCAGACGGACTGCTACAAGTTTTACCAAAGCAATAAAAGGAAAATAATTTAAAGGAAGCCAAATATATAAAGATAATATACAGCATAGCAGTCTCCAACCATGCCAGCAGCTAGCGGACTGTACTGTAGGCTTTGGCGTTTTTAGGGTTAGGGTTAGGGTTAGGGTTAGGGTTAGGGTTGGGGTTGGGTTAGGGTTAGGGTTAGGCATACTGACATGCTGATGATTAACTAAGATGGTGAAAATGTTGAACGTTACACCTGTTAAGCGTGTTAGCATGTTCCAGTAAACACGAGACATAGCTCAGACTGATGGGAATAACATTCGTTTTTCAGGTACACGAGGGTCCAAGAGTCTGAGACCTCTTTCCAGTTCAAGTAAATGGGAAATTGGTCTCAGACTTTTGGACCCCACTATTTTGTTCCCTGAAGTATAGTATTGCACATGGCTCTAGAAGAAAAGATTATCCTGAGAGGCGCATTGATGTCTGTACAAAAATTTCATGGTGATATATTTAATAGTTGTTGAAATATTTCAGTCTGGACCAAAGTGTTGATTAATGACCGACTCACGTTGGCTAAAGAGAAGAAAACAAAATGAACAAACTGCAAGGTCCCAAAGTTAAAAAAAGAAAAGCCAAAGAAAACAAATACGTTTTAAGATGCTATTTCAAACTGATTTAGCTTCTCTAACCTTTTCAAACACATCAGCAGGTCTGACTCATTAGCACACAGAGATAACATGACGATGTGTTACAACAGAGAGTCTGTTCTCCAGTTGAGAAAAGAAGCTCTGAGCTCGTTAGCATGAGCGAGATAAAAGGGTTTGTCCGACAATTAGCAGATGTTCCCTGACACGCGCTGAAGTTGTGAACAGAGTGCTTTCACAGACTCATCCTTAACGAGACATTCTGGTTTATTACAACATGCATCTTATAGTTGTGGCTTCGTTTCTTTCAGTTATGAGAACATTGCACTTACTGAAGTAACTGCTGAGATTTGGGAACACAGTGACATACCCGAATCCTAAGGAAGAATGAGTGATGACCAGACAGGCTGTAACAAAAAGCCAAACTGTTATCCAACTTATCTAAAAAACTGTAGTTGGACTTAAAGTGAGCTCAAAGGAAACATCAGTAGGAATCCCTCAGTGAACAGGAAAAATGTGTGAACCCAGCTACACGGTCTGTAAACAGTGTTGGATGTTCACAACGGACAGTTTGGGTCATAATATTACAGTAATTTGGTTTGTTAAAAAATAAAATTCTCTGCCAGCTTGTGTGCAACTTCTTCCCCCCCATGAGATTTTGTTGATCTCAGTTATTCATGAGCGTGATATAATCTTAACCAATAAGAACAAAAAACATAAGAAAATAAGGTTAGAATTATCCTTGAATGATGCTTTAATCTCATCAAATGCCTGGTGAAGGCCTCCTGGTTACCAGACCAGCATGCACACGGACTCTGATATGGAAAACAGACACAAAAACATATGATGCCTCTATTCCATCTGGAGATTTTATTAGGCGGACAAAACGCATAAATGGTTGCACAGCTCGAAATGCACAGATTCAAATCAGTACACTTAGCGAGACGGCATCTAAAATGTAAAAATAATGAATTTGAGAAAATGTTGGAGCCCACAAAATGTGCCATATATCAATGAGTGCAGTTAATATTGTATATAAATGGTTACCAGACATGGCAACATTACAACATATTAAAAATGAATAATGATGTATGCAGAATACACACAATATAAATGTGAATATTCTTAAAATCAGACAAAAAAATCGACCAATAATAACATATAATGAAAATGAGATAAACGCTTACAGAACAGAATTTTTTTACATCTGGTTTTATTTCTTTCTCGTTGTTCTTTCTTTACTCTTTAAAACAAATTATGCATACTTTCAAACATTCAAGAAAGATCCTGCACTTCCCACATCCAACTTCACAGCTACTTTTTGTTACTTTCAAATCCCAAGCTCCCCATTTTGTAACACAGGCTTTCTGTGATATATTGGTAGTCCCCAAACTATACTATCACATGAGTAATTTTTCTCAGCTTTTTGAAAACAGCTGCTTGCTGAAGCCGAAACCGACACTACGAGATCACTGAGAGGAAACCAAAACAGTAAAGCTGCAGCCGGACAGCGAAACAATGAGCTGAAACTCGCTGTGAAGCCTCGTAAAACCAAAACGAGCTGCAGAGTTGCTCAAAACTTGTATTGATTATAGCTACTTTAAGTTCATAATTATGTGAAAGTCCTCTCATGAGTTCTCAAAATGTACTCTGAATCAACAAGTAATCAGTCATATTCACAAACATTCAGTCAAATTTGTTTATTATTTACATTTTAAAGATTCACTTCTTCATTTTTCACAAACTACTTACAGCTGCAGCTGCTGCTGCTGCTGCTGCTGAAGCTGCTGCTGAAGCTGCTGCTGCTGAAGCTGCTGCTGAAGCCGGAATCAGCACAAATACAACATGCAGGGCTGCTGTCAGTGAGACTGTAAAACCTTCTGCATTGTTTCTCAAAATTATGAGGAAGAAGCATCGCTAACGAAGATACACACTGTGTCTGTTCTGTTTCAACCACAAAAAAGAGGAGCCTCGGGAGAATTTAAACTATCAAACAATTTGTTCTTGAAAGTCAGCTGACTTTGATTTTTTTTTAGAAACTTAATTATACGACTCCCAGCAGTACATTTATTTCAAGTACAAAGACTTCCAATCAGAGGATCTCATGTCTAAAAGTTCTGAAATAGACTGAAAATGAAAACCAGGAATTGAATTATAATTGATCAAATTTCTATATTAACATTATCAAGTTAATGACGAGGGATTGGGGGTTATTTTGGGACTGTTTTTTATTGATACAAATAATAATAAAGCACACAAATAAAATGCTGAAGAGTTCATTTTAGCCCCATATCAAGGACTCAAAACATCATAACACTACATATTATCTACGTGATTGTTACTTATAAACCATCAAAATTAAGATTAAAGAAAGCAGTCCAAAAAACCCCTCAAAAACCTTCTGCATATCAATGCAAACATGGTCAAATGATGTCAAAATATATTATAAAATGACCCCAAGATTCTTTCTATTTATGTTGATATTTTAAGCTGAATGCAGTTTCTCAGTGTGGATAGTCAAAACAAGTTCATGCACAAACACAGTGAATTTAGTGTCTTCCAGTGTTTGACAGTAGTTTTTTTTTAGCCAGTATTATTTCTATCAACGGAGCTATTTGTATGTGTGAAGGTGACGAAAGATGAGTTGATTCAGCTGAATTCCTGAATGATTTACTGTACAGTGTCTGCACTCTCTTAATGCTGTAATCCAGACATTTTTACACTTCCATTCATACATATTTCTACTTATAATTTCCGAGTGAAATTTTGTGTATTTGCTCTCTGGAGTCCACTTTTTCCCCGTCAGTATCTGGCCCATTTCCTCACATGGATCATTTCAGTTTGTTCCCATCGTTGACCCCGTGCACTCTTCCTCATGACAAAAATATGATGTATGTGTGCAGAAGATAGTCAAACATTTGGCCTCAGCTGGCCTTCATTCAACCTGAAAGGAGACAGTTGTGTTCCCTGATCTTGCCAGGGCACATGACCCTGTGGGAACTATAATAAAAAAGACAAAAGGAGAGTTGTTATGATGCAACGTAATCATGTTTCACCCAGAATCAAATCACTGTGAAACAAAATCTAAAGCAAACTGATAAATTCTCCAATTTAGCCATTGAGGTTTTACCAGACAAACTAAATATTTACATTTACTTTTTATTAATGAACATTTTTAGCAATTATACAGTGGTTGCTTTCTTCAGTGAATGTTTGGATAATATCCCTTAACATAAACAGACAATCATCACTGTGTAATCATTTCTCAGGCTGGATAAACATCTTTCGGAGCCATTGCCACCAGCACAGCAGCCATCCTCTTCTGATGGCTTGTACATAATCCGTATATGAAAGCAGTTACCGTGTCAGAGTGGAAGAAAAATGTTTTTCTACAAGAAATTTAACTATAAAACGTTTTTTCCCCCCTTGAGATATCCTTTAATACACTCCATGTTTCTGATGTTTGTTGCTCAACATGAGTAGTTTACTGGAACTTCAGATGAGCACAAAATGAAGCAATAACAAGCGAGGGCCTCCAGGAGAACAACTGCTGATTGTCCGAGGAGGGAGTTTCCAAAAATCCCCCCCCCCCCCCCCCCCCTCCTTCTACCCCCACCTACCCCTCCTGCAGATTCAAGGTTGCTTCCTGATCTTGCATGTTGAGGAATGTCATGCACAGACATCAGAAGTTACTTTCATGGGTTTAAGTTTCAAACGAGCGCACACATTTAACCTTTATGTCGCGGTAAATCTGTCAGCGGCTCTTTTAATCTGATTTAATATGTTCCAAAGCAGCAGCTGGCTAATTTCCAAAACCCATTGTCTTTATGAAGCCATTAAAAAGACATCAAACAGATAAGAATCCTATAGAGAACAAATTAGTTATACACAGGAGCAGCTTCAGGTAAAGAAAGGCTGTGTCTGACCTTTTTTGATCTAATATTTAAAAGCTTTTTAGACTTTTTTTGATTCAGTTTTTTGTTCACAGTTCATGACCAAATTAATATTGACAGAAAATATAATTTATGCAGCATTATTTTTTTTTTATATTTGCCTTTGCAGTTCAGTAATACATAAACATAATATCTAGAATCATTAGATAACTCTTCTTAGGGTTTGATTTTTCTATTTAGAAATGTGTTAACATACAGCATGCACGACTTTTTACTCACATAATGTTCCCTCATTGTCACATCCAAGTGGGTTAATTTAAACCAATTACACTCCTTCTGTAAATACAGCAACTTATAATAAATACAGTGTCTACTCCAGCATAATTTGCACTGCCACGCACTCTTGCACTTTATATACCCCAGTCTGCTCAGCTTTTACCTTTATATAACAGCTATAAAATATGTTTAAGTTTGCTTGCATCTGTTTAGATGATATCTTTGTTAAGCTGCAGTGAACTCTCTTTAAAGGATCAGTCTGGCAAATTTCTACTTTTCCCCTAAACCAACAATGAACTGATCTACAGTCCTTACAAGTATTGTGTGTGTGTATTCAAAGCCTGATAAATCTTTTTCATCTGTGCCGTAGACCTCCTTTATTGTCCCAAAAAACTATTAAAAACATGCCATTGAGAAACACTGCTCTACTGGGTGAAATATTTCTTTTACTGCAAATATTATGGGCATGGAAGTTTGTTTGGAAAACGGCTCTAAAGACTAATAACAATGATCCCGTTTGCAGTCTCAGGAGAGCAGTTTCGTATAAGGCGGACGTCAGTGAGCATGTGCAGGAACGCTGTTCTGTCTTCTTTATAAGGAACTACTCTCCTGAGACTGCAAACGTGATCACTGTTATTAGTCCTCGGAGCCGTTTCTCAACAAGCTTACATGCCCATAAATTTTGGGGTGAATGAACATCCCAAAAATACTTTTAAGATCAGTTTGTTGTTGATTTGGATCTGCACATGAGATCTATTGACAGTATGAAAAATACAGAAAATCACCAGCCTCATCCATGTATGTGTACGTACAATAAAGTTAATTCTGATTCTGATTTCTTACTGTATTTGTTTATTTATTTTTGCATTTATTTTAAAGTTGAAACCACAAAGCAAGGCAGAAAACAGGGGTGGAGACCAACATGCAACAAAGATTCGTGGCCATAATCAAACCACAGACATTGCAGTTATGCATCTTAACCGTCAGTCAACAGGACGCCTCCTTTTTTAAATTCAGTTTTACCCTCATTTTCTGTTTGGGGCCTCTCGAAACACATGGTCTATATTCTCCAGAGCAAAGTCAGGAACAAAGTCGGCACTTCAAAAAGTTCACAGGGAATTACCTCATGTGTTATCAGTACATTTGAGATCAATTGTAATTACAACCAATAAGCTGACAAGTCGGCATCAAGCCTTCCTCAGTGTGACAGCAGTGAGTGACACATCATGAGATCACTAATTACACCTGAACCCCTAAGAGGAGATCCTCAGCTTCCTCCCTCAACCCCTAATGATATCCAAAACAGTTCAGTTAGTCAAAAGCTGACAGTTTTAAAAATACAATTTATCACTTTTGAAAAACATACCAGAAGGCTTAAAGGTGAATGAATCAGTTAGACCATGTGGACACTGCATTTAGTTGCTTTTTGAGACAGAAGTCTGGGACGTCTCCACCGTGAGTCAGTGACACCTGTTTGAGTCCAACAAACTGTGCAGCCGGAAGGTGAACTATGATTCATTCCCATACAGTGTTTGGCCATATGGCTGAATCTGTTTTTTTTAGTTCTGATTACACATTTGTCTTCAGAGAAAAACATACCTAACATACTTTTGTCGCCTTGATATTTCACGTCCTTCCCTTAAATTTGATGAGAATTACTTATAGACACAATTTGTTTTCAGAGGTCAGAAAGTTTTTGATTTCTGTCATCTCAGAGCGTCCAACTTTAAAACACAGTTAATTAAGTGGATTTTCTACTGTACTATGTATTTTTACTTTTTACACAATAAATAGAAATCCCAAATATGTATATTTGTATTTCTGTTATTGGAGTTTTATGACAGGTTTAATCATAAGCGGTCTAACAAGGCAGGTGTATTTGTGTATAGCACATTTTAAATGCAAAAGCAATTCAAGGTACTTTACATAGTGCATTAAAACATAAACACTGTATAAATCATTACAATGCAATTTTAAAACAATAGAAAACTTCATTGCAAAAGTTAGGAGCAGAGAACAGATGTACTTAAAGTTCAGTGGAAGGAAGCACAGCATAAAAGTTTTTACACCCGAATTTAAAGATGTCAGATTGAGCCCTAATGTCCTCTGGAAGTGTGTTGCAGCTTCTAAATAAATGCAGCTTCTGTATGTTCAGTCTGCACTCTGGGAACATTAAGCAGCCCTCTACCTGATGACCTGAGACGAGGCGGAGAGGGTTCAGTGGGTAGAAGACAGTAACAGATTTATTTTGGTCCTACGCCACTGAGAGATTCATAGATTTATAGACCAGCAGCAGCACTTTAAACCCAGTGAGAAGAGCTGTGATGTGTTCAGGTGTCTTAATTTTGATCCTTTTTTTTGTGTGTGTGCAAGATGAGTGATTGACAAAAAAAAGACAAAAAAACAACAGGACAGTACCAACGGGAGAAGCAACAGGATCCAGACAATAACGCAGACAAAACAACAATATGAACAATAAATAAATAAATACTAGATTAATACTTGATGCTTGTGTGTTGATGTATGTGTGTGTGTGTGTGTGTGTGTGTGTGTGTGTGTGTGTGTGTGTGTGTGTGTGTGTGTGTGTGTGTGTGTGTGTGTGTGTGTGTGTGTGTGTGTGTGTGTGTGTGAGAGAGAGAGAGAGAGAGAGAGAGAGAGAGAGAGAGAGAGAGAGAGAGAGAGAGAGAGAGAGAGAGAGAGAGAGAGACAGAGAGAGAGAGAGAGTGGGCAAGAGTGCAGAAGGGAGAGATGAGATGATGAAGAAGATAAGCTAAACAAAATCAGACAAAATAAACATAGAAGAAAGCTCCAGTGTTTTTGGGGTACATCTCTGGCTTTGTCCCAAGGACCAAGAGGTGAAGCCAGGACGGGTCACGACAGCTGGGCCGTGGTAGAATTGAATTTATTTATTTATTTCTCATTTTTTATTTATGTCTAAGTAATAATCCCCACCGTTTCTCTCCTCCTCTGATCCTCGCTGTGTCTTTAAGATGGCAGAATGCAGCGTTTGAAATTGATTTGATGTGGCTGTCGAAGTTTAACTTTGGGTCCAGGATTTCTGACTCCGACTGGGTTTGGGGTTTTCAGAGGCAGAGAGCGAACTCTTCCTCCTTCTGGGCCAAAAACATTTATCTAACAGGGTGTCAGGCATCTTATCCTCACCATGCAGGATCTCACACTGTTCGTTCCTTTGACTGTGAATGACTTGGACAAGTGAAGAGAGTTTGCTCATCCATAAAACATTAAATAATTGTTGAAATAGCAACCTTTAAGGCCATTAATTTTGTCACCATCATCAATTGTGCAAGCAGAGTTTGAAGCAAAGGGAACTGTAGCTATGCCTCAATATTTTTCTAGGTATTGGGTTTTAATGGAAGCAAAAATAACGGGATGATTTAGCATTTATTGTTATTATTTTTACACATCGAGCAGAACGATGAGGAAATAAAGCAAATATCTTTGTTATCACTCCCTTCTTAATGTGGCTGTAAATCACAAGCTAAACATAATATTTGCATGCATAGACTTAGAAGCAGGTTATTTTACCCTCTAGTTTCTTCACATTTGAGTTTTGCAAGATGTTTTTATAGTTTAAATTTAACTTTAGTCGTCTATAAAAACGACTCAGTGCAGATGCTCAGAAGACTCCATCCGAAAAGCTTTTACTACCACACAGACGGCAGATTGGATTTCTGTGATTAATATGAGCTAAGTGTACAACATTCTTTTTTTTGTATACTATAAATCTACACACACGTCACCACGGTGCCAGGAATAAAATCCTTGTGCAATATGAATTTTTAATTAAATAATAAAAATGATAAATATGCCTACCAGCTGCTGTTGTGGAGCAGTGAAATTAGGCAGAAAGAAACCTGGATCGATGAGATCTCGCACTCATCCCCCCTCTCTAAATTTCTGCTCTGATGTGAATAACAGACACACAACACAGTGGGAGGTTTGATCCACAACAAACTTTGACTGAGCGGCTTCACTCCTTCAGCCTAAGGAAACAAACAAATTGAAAGGTGAAATTAATCTTAGTTTAGATGCATTAGATTCATTTGGAGATTTATTAAGATCCTATTCAAAATACACGAGTAGGCAAAAATAGCAAGTCTATCATTTAAAATACTGCAAAACTAGTGGCACAAAATACAGAATTATCATTAGCAAAGTGTAATAATGACGATTATATTAATGTATTAAAACTTCTAGAGTTCTTACAATATTCATGTATTGTTGTTTGAAGGAGAAAACAAAAAATGAACTCTGTTAAACAAAATTGTAGTGGAGAAAATGAAGAAAGTAATAAAGAAGAACAAAAAAATATTGATTAATCATCTATACTTATTGTAATCTATTTAAATTAGATTACAGGCTGAATTCTTATATTTATATAAAGCAGTATAAAGATAAACTCCTCAATTTAGTTTTTTTTGTGGTCCTTATATTTGCACAAATCAGTGTACTCCACAATCTCAAATATTCCATTTTAATTTAAAGTACTGTGCAAAAGTTTTAGTCACTAAAAGCAACATTAGTGCTAGAACCAGTTTTTATTTACATTGATCCAAAGTGGAATAAACAGCAGACACCTAAATTAAATCAGTTTTTGATGTGAACAGCAGCAGTTCTCCTCAGTACACCTGCACACAGTTTGTCAGGTACTTATCAGAGTCGGTTGTTGGAGAAGTTGACGTAGTTCTTCTTCTTCTGTGGATCTTTGTGTCTCAGCTGCTTCTGTCTCTTAATGTAATCCCAGACTTGGGCAGCTGTGCTTTAAGAGTTACAGCGGCTCGTCCAGTAATCAGACTGGTAGCTTGCCGCCATCGGTGTGTGTTTGTGTGTGTGTGTGAATAAGTGTGTGTGAATGGGTGAATGAGCAGCACAAACATTGTAAAGCACTTTGGGATAAAAGCGCTTTATATAAATGCAGCCGTTTGCAATTTTTCTTCCCATTTACCAGACTGACTCCATGATGTTGAGATCAGGGCTCTGTGTACCATCTGCTGCAGGACTCCTTGTTCTTCTTGTGGCTGAAGATAGTTTCTTTATGACTCTGGCTGCATGTTTGGGGTTGTTGCTGCAGAATCAATCTGGAACCGATCAGATGCCTTTATGATAGTTTTGCATCTAAAGCGCCTCAAACTTTTGAACTGTTACCTTCTGTACTTACCATTTTATGCCACTTATTTCCACTTCAACACATTTCAGAGGTAAATATTGTACTTTTTTACAATATTTGTAGTTACAGAATGCAGATTAAGATTTAACATCTAAAACATATGATCAGATTCTTAAATATTATACATTGTTATATATAAAAACTATATAAATTAGCTTTGGATCAGCTGCAACAGCTGTATGAATGCATGTGTGAATGTGACATGTTGTCTAAAAGCACTTTGAGTCTAGCCTATAAAGGCGTTATATAAATTCAATCCATTTTACTATTTAAAATATCACAAATTCTTGCTCGTAAGCCCGCAGCCTTAAAATCAGATTTTCAACGAGCTCAGAGAAACTTTCCACTGTCAGCAGATGAATATCAAAACAGTTTTTTTCTAGTGTCAAACTCAAACATCACGAACATCATTCAGCACAGTGAAGCTCAAACATCCAACCGAATACACAAAAAGAAAAACACATTTTTGAGTAAAGGAGTTTTTTCACATTCTTCTACAACTTTCTAATTCTTCCACTACAGATTATAATATCAATTTGGATTATAATTCAGGATATGTGAATGTATTATCAGCGCTGGTTTGTGGTCAAGGACAATCCTCTAACAAAAATGTAAAATATGTGTCTGTTATGTAACTGTAGCTGTCAATAAGCAGCATGCAGCAGACTAGATAATGCTGCATGAAAGGAAAAAAACCTTCAAAAACTGGATTTTAGAAATATTGATGTCAGGATTCGACTATATTTTATGTAATTTCCACACATGACAGTCTAAATGTTGTTTCGATTAAAGGCTTCTCTGCATTGCCAGGAAAAAAAAAATCAGTTTAGGAAATTTTGAACCAGTTACTTATTTATTCATTTCCTGGCCTACCCAATGGTCAAATTGAAATATAGAGTGTTAAAATACACCGTCTAGCCTATAAAGTGCCCGCCATGTGTTTTATCGTGTTTATTGATGCTTAAATCCAGATTCTGAGAAAAAATAACTACAACATGACGTCGCTGTCCGTAGCTAGAGCTGCTGAAGTAAAGTAAAAAACCTCCAGATTGACTAAAATAGGAGCTTTATACGCACAAATCTGTATAATCCAGTATGTAAATAAAACATTCTTTATGACATTTTCCTCCTTTCATCAACATTTTGTGAAGTTTGGCTCATTTTATTATAGTATGGACTCTAAAGCAGGGGTCAAAAGTTACTGAGTAAAGTTACACAAGTGTTGAAGTTAAGTGCAGTTTTTAAACGAAAGAAACTAAAAAGAAGAAATAAAATGACAGTATCAGTTTAAACTGGTCATGGGAAAAAATCTTATGCTACTTTAAGTCATTACATTTCACTTATTGTACTTTTTTACTCCACTAACTTTATCTGACAGCGAGTTATAAACTGCAGACAAAGATTTTACACATAAAACACATGATAAACTTATATGTTATTGTTATATAGATACCTGTCAATATATAAAGTAATTAAAATTACCTCCAAACTGAACAGCTGCTTACACATTAATGCATAGGTTATAATAAGGTTTTTACACTATGTTGATCCATTGCATGTTTAGGTTGATAATAGTTTTTTACTTTTACTTTAAATAAATAATGAAGACAGTACACTGCAATACAGATGTAATACACAAACCTACTTACTATATGCAAGTGACAGTAAAGTGGAAGAAGTACTCAGATCCTTTACTGCCGTAAAAGTACCAATTCATCAATGTAAAAATGCTCCATTACAAGTAAAAGTCCTGCATGAATGAAATCCTACAACAGTAAAAGTATTATACAGTAAAATCCCCTCTGATATGGACAAAATCTGACAAAGTCCTGATACACAAATCTGTTTTCAGTTTTCAGACTTTTTCTCTAATCTTTGATTTTTGCTGAAATATTGAATCATTTGAACATTCACTAAAATGAAACCATGTGAGACGTTTAGAGGGAAAAATCATTATTTGGTGGAGCTGTTAACAACTCATGACTACACTGCTTTTTGTCAAAAGCCAAAAAAGGTTGGAATCTTTTTCATCTTTAACAATGTGTTGTATTTTAAAAGCTTGTTATATTATCCATTGTGTCAAATCTTCATATAAAGAGTAATAAAGCTGTCAAATAAATGTAGTGAAGTGGAAGTATAAAGTAGCATCAAATGGAAATACTCAAGTACAAGTACCACAAGGGTCATACTTAATTAAATGTACTTAGTTACTTAACCCCTCAAGGACCCCCGAGAGTCCCCAGACCCCACTTTGAGCACCACTGCTGAAGCCTATATGTGATACTTTGCTTCTGTCATCTGTGGATAAATGTATTTATTTTTCAGTAGATTTTTTCACAAATGGAAACACATGTGTGAAATCTCTGAGTAAACCTATAGAGCATTATAATCCATTTCACATGAATCCTCGCAGCTTTGTTCTCCACACTGTCTTGTGGAATAAGAAGCATCTCAGTAGCTGTTCCACCACAGATCAGCAGAGGGAAACGTAGGACACTTTTCTCTCCACCTCAGACAATAAAAACAAGGCGAAGCCCACACAGACGGCAGCATCACAGCACCATTCAAAGACTGGCACCCGAGCAATGTCTGAAGAGTGAATAAGCTCACACACACACAGCTGGGAGAAATATGCATACATGACCGCCGATCTGGGACTAGAGATGTAGTTGCAAGGATGCCAGCCAGCTACATCTCTCGTTTGCTCCTCTTCGTCTGGATCTGCGCGGTTTGGGAGGCGCTGGCCAAATCTCTTCCAGATCAGGGAGCATTTGGTAAGCTCGCCATACGGGGGATGCAGCACAATGAGAAGATGGGAGTGGTTGCAATTTTTTTATGGCTTTTGTCGACAAATCGTCGATCCTTGCAGCGATGCGCTCAAATATCATATCGTGCTGAAAGGAAATAGATTTTAGAGGATGGTTTTTTTTTAGGCGTATCTGCGGGATAAGGCTGGTTTTTGATGGTGTGTAGATGCATTAATATCCATGAGGTGATAGCACAGAGAGGGCCACACCATTGCTGGAGAGGTGATTGTGCTCCAATACTGTGCAGATGTGTTGCCTGAGAGTGTGATCTGTGCTTGTACTAGGCCTTAAATACAGTATAATATCAGGCCTGTGTTGCTATAACCCGGGCCTGCATGTGCTGTTTGCTTACATGAATGACACTGAGACCGGGGTGGCATCAGGTCCATAATATGTGTCAGTGACTGTAAACCAAACATGCAGGGGCTTAAAAAAATGCATTTGCATGATTCAAAAAACCCCTCAATGTTTTCATGTTGAACAATGATGTAGCTGCAGCCTTAAAAATAACCAGTGTGCATATTGTTGTGTGCATTTTGAAGGACATTATATAATTGCATTGTATTATGCATGCCTGAAGCTATTTGAGCTGCCACACTGGTTACAGGCAGTCGTGGAATGTAATCAAGTACATTTATGCAAGCTCTGTACTCAAGTATACTTTAAAGGCATTTTTCTGTCTCATTTTGTGTCACTTTACACTCACACGCAACGACATCTCAAACTGAAATATTGTAATATTTGATCAGACAGCGATATTTTCAAGTTACTTTGCAGATTAAACACAAAACATAAGATCAGCCTTTAAAATATGAAGCTTTATTCAAGATTAAACTATAAAGTTCCTCACATAAGCTCCACTTAGACTAATCACAACAGTAAAATGTTGCCTTTTAAGGCTGAGCAATGTGGACAAAATATCCTTATCGTGACAATGTTGTAGGGATGACTATTCGTATTTTCACAAAATATTTACACAATGAGATTTTCTGTAAATAGTCATCAGTAATGTGGATATAATGAATAATATAACAGCTAGAACAGTCTGTTGAGCTCAGAAAAATACATCACTTTACTGTAAAGCAGCTTTTAAAACCAGCAAAAGACGACTTTTATGCCATATCAAAATATTACGATATTTCAAATTTAAGACAATATCTAGTCTCATATCATGATATCAATATATCGCCCAGCGTTACTTCCTTCACCTTAATACATCCAAAATGAAAATATAATAACAACACTCCCCGGGGACATTTTTCTGCATAATGAATAATTACTCTTGATACTTTAAGTACATTATGCTCATATTTTAAAGCAATACTTCTTACACCACTGGTTTAGAGGTTGTTTTTGAACCCTGAAAAACTGTGATCTATCATTTTGGTCTGTTATTGTTATAAATAATAGACTAATTTACTTTCACAGTGTTTTTATTTTTGTGGCTGTTGCTTTATTTATTTATTGTTTATTTAACAGGAACAAAGCAGAAGCTCATTTCCATCTGTAATGTTCCATCTGGGTGGAGACAAGCAGAGACGTGCAAGTTGCTGAAGTAAATGCTAACAATCAGTTGTGGTTAATTAGTATTAAAATTAGGAAAGGCACATTTTTAAAAAGAATAACATATACAGAATAACATTAGTCATTCCCCAACTAGGGAGGATACCACCAGTAATCTGCTGGACAACACAATCAGTACTGACTAATTAAATAATCAATTAATTGATACTTCGTGTTGTGAAACAGCTGATGATGAAGCAATTAACATCTAAAGAAATCTGCAGGGTGCAGAGTATGTTGTGTTTTTCGGAAAGCGTGGACACCAATCGTGTGTTGTGGGAAAATCTGCTAAATTCGTTAATTATAAGGGATTATGCACATTTTACAGCTTTATATTTTTAATCTGGGGCTCTACTGGAATATCTTTGTGTGATTCACAGTTAAAGCGTCCTTATTTATCTTGTAATGGCTTGCAACAAGGTAGGATAGGAAAGATAGAAACATAATCGCCAACAAAGCCTCCAGAGCAGCTTGATGCCCTGGATTTTGCCTTGCAGGGAGCATTTTCACATATGTTAACCTCATGTTTTAGAACTTAACCTGTGTTTAGTACAGACATGTGACATCATAACAGCATATAAATAACAGGAAACCAAAAAAAAAAAAAGCATAATACAGCAACATTACATTTTGAGGAAATGGCAAAATATCAGTTTGAAACCACAGATTTTGAGTTTTAACAATTTATCTTGGCTCTAGAGAGTGGTTACATAAAGTTTAGGAAGGTTTATGCTCTATTAAGTCTCGGTTGAGCTCATATTAAAGGACTCTGAGTGGTAAAAATTCCCAGACTCTTGATGTGACACAGTGACTCTCAGTGTTTGAGTCAATGGAGCCGTTTCAACCGACAGTGCTTTAAGTGCAGAGCCCAGATTGAGGAAATCCTCTCTCTCCCCACACACACACACACACACACACACACACAAGGGAGCCTTTATAGAACCATTTATGGTAATGGCTGACAGCATTTACACAAGCACAATGGATATGGCCACACATACAGACACAAACACGTCACCTATTATCCAAATGCGGCCTTAGCTAGGCTGAAAACTTTCACACCGAGGGGGTTTTGAGTTTGTCGCTAGAGACCTGCAGGGTTAGAGGACAGCTGACAGCTCCTAGTGCTGCACGGACTAAGCCGAGCGAGGAAGCACAACAAGCCAGCTTTTGGAGAGTCAGCGTGTATCCATGGAAACATCCTCAGCATGACCCACATCCACGCTGTCCAAGAAGCAAGATGAGAAACAAAATGTTCTGGGGCTGCACAAGGCCGGGGATGAAGGGGCTAAAATAGCAAAGCAATGGATTTTGTGATGGATGTGCATGTGATGGCTGCAGACATCATCATAATAATCTATTGGAGATGATTCGGGGCGCTGCTGTTTGTGATGATGTCAGCTGCTGGATGCTTGATGTTAACATGTTCCCTCATTACTGTGTTGCATCATAATGGATTCATTGTACAGCAGCCAAAGGGGGGACTTGATATATTGAGCCATACTGCAGTGTAATTACTGGTTAAATGCTATAATCGGATGACAGAAGACCAGTCAATCATAAATCTGTAGTTTTGATTGAGTGGAGAAAGAAACCTGTAACAGAATGTCAAACACTTAACGCTGAGTGTAAAATATCTCCCTGAGGAAAATATTGATTCTGTTTCTGTGTCGTTTAGTGCTTCAACTACTCGTCAGTTAATGAATTAGTCAGTAGACAGAAAGTTAGGACATTTTGATCATTGTTACAATCATTTATTAACCAAATCCCCCCGAAACATTCACTGATTCCAGCATCTCAAACGTTGCATTAAAGCTTTGATGTCATTTTCTTGGCAGTTTCCTGGAAAAGCAATTTGGTACTAATTAAAGGGAAAATAAGAGAGTGATCTTTGGGTTTAATTAGTTGTGTTGAGTTGAGTGAAGCAGTTGTTGATCCCATTTAAACACAATTAAATATTGTCAAATATGTTAAACTCTATATTAACATATAGACAAATTCTCAGTATTCACAATCTTCTGTGACTAAAAGACTCTCCAGGTCACACTAGCAATTCATCATAATTAATTGACTAGAGCTGCAACTCGTGATTATTTCCATTATTGATTAATCTGACAAAAAAATGTCTTGATTATTCAGTTAGTTGTTTGGTCTATAAAATGTCAGAAAATTGTGAAAAATGTTGACCATGAATCCAGAAGTGCAGGTTTAAGCCCACAGATACGATGTTTACCATCATAGAAGAGTAAAGCAACCACATTTAACCACATTTAAGAAGCTGAAACTGGAAATGTTTAATATTTTTTCTTGAAAAATTGCTCAGAGTGATTATTAAAATAATTTGGGATTAATTCTCTGTTTAATGACTAATAATTGCAGCTCTACCTTTAACACTGTCTCCACTTTCCCCCATAAAAAGAACCAAATTAGAGTTATTTTCAGAAAACTTTCCTATTTTAGACTATTTATGATAAAACACTGACAGACTTCGTGTCTGATCTGCTGGATGTGACTTTATTAAGTGGGTCTGCTAGATGTGACTGATTTAAATTAACTGCAGGTTTTTTTTCTCATGTTGATATAAAATGTGGGTTTTTCCCACTATCAGTTACATTTAATCAGTCACAGCAAAGTTAGTAAATTTAGAGCCACAACCATTTATGGGCTTGTGTTACCTCACAGAAAAAAATGATCCTCATTGAGTTCCATGTAGTGTGAGACACATGTTTTAGATTTTGGGGGAAAAGAGAGAGAGAGCGCTGCTGTCGGATCAGTACTCAGAATCGACAGATACCCTGAGTTGAGGTTTTGTATCTGGAGAGCAGCATGGGATCAATATGTCTCTAAAAACAAGCAATTTGAAGAAGTCGCCTCAAGTTCTGAGAAATGATGATGGGCACTATTACTCGAGCTTTCATAGACTTGAGAAATAATGATGATGAATAAGAAAAATAATAATTAGTTACAACCTTAATAACCTTCTAATCTGTTTAATTATTTCCCATAACACAAGGAAACTAAAGTCAGGCTGCAGCTAACAAACATTTTCTTCATCAGTTAATCTTTTGATTATTTTTTGATGAGTCATATTGTTTACTATCTATAAAATGTATTAAAAGTAACAGAAAATGCTCATCATAAATTTCCCACAACCTTAAATGACATTTTCAAATTCTTTGTTTTGTCCAACCAACAGTCCCAAACCTTAAGATGTTCAGTTTACAATGATATGAAACTGAGAATAGCAGCAAATCCTCAAATTTAAGACACTGAAACTAGAGAACGGTTTATATTTTTTTATCTTATTTGCCAAAACACACAAGTCAAGACAATTAGAATTGAACTCACTTCCTCTTTTGGCTCTTACAGAGGTTCAAATAAAAATCCAGGTGTTCGACAACAGCGACCTCTCACCGTTGGCGGACGCTCAGGTGGAAGTCCATGGCAATCAAACCGTCTTGGCGTCTAGTAAGGCGGGCAGCGATGGTGTCCTGAGGGTGAGCTTCCTGTACCGGGCAGGAACATGGGTCATCATCACAGCTTCCAAACAAGACTACGTCACCAACTCAGTACCCTGGCACTCCAGCCGCATCCCCCGTGAGTCTCCGAGGAAGAAAAATCAGCTTTTTTTCATTCGTCTCATTCTCTGCTGCACTGTTGTTACACCTGAAGATCTCCTGTGTTCATCTTAAGTGTTTCTTCCCTCTTTTAGTGTATGCATCTGTCAGCCTGTACCTTCTCGTGCAGAGGCCAGGAACTCTCATTCTGTACGATGACGTCCTGCAGGTGCTGTCTGGATCACCAGGTAACAAAAAAAAACTACTTTTCAATTTCAAAACGATCAGAATACATCACGTATGCTCATTTATCTGTCATACCTTAAATTTATGAAGGATTATTAGCCTCTTCCAAGGAACTAAGTCACAATTTATTACTGCAACTTCAGAAAAACTGTGAATCACAGCCTGACATTTACAAACTTTCTGATCTATTTTGGTTACTTGTGGAATTCAGTTTGACCCCCGAACAGTTATTCTGTCATCACGTCTTAAATTAGTCTGTCTCCAGCAGAGAGTGAGGATAGATTCACACCCTTCTCCTCTCATGCGTCCATGGTTTTCACTGCTTAACTTTTAGATGACCCTGTGTTATTTGCTGCTGCTATCACCATAGCAACAACTGCAGCAGTTTTGACAGTTTATACAAATCCAGCTCAGTCAGAGCCATCTCTTCGTATCTGTTTTAAACCCAGATTCTAGTATGGCAACAGTTTCTAAACCGCCTTTGCCAGTAAGACAAAAAGCTTAAGGTTGTGGAAGGATTTACACATCAGGAGTTTGACTGTTTCTTTGCAGGAGCTCGTAACCAACCGCTGGTGCAGCTCCAGAGGAAGTCCCTTCAGCTGCCATCCAACTCCAACTACACGGCGCTGTCTGCTGCGCTGACAACAGCCAGGAGTCAGTATGAAATCGGTGGTTTCCCTTTTCTCCTGGGCCAAGAGACCAACAGCTCAGGTTGGTATCTTCCTTGAAAAGCAGTGCGGAGGGATGATATACGATATACTAATGAAAGTAATAAAGAATAATGACGTAGACACATACTTTTGTTGTTTTTACACTGGGCTGTTCCTCATGGTTTGTTTACTTAACTCTTCTCTGTTCAGGGTCAAATTTCACCCATTATTATGTTATACAGGCTGTAAAAACACCCTATACACATTTATCTTAGTCGAATTTTAGTTAATCTGCCACAGTATACAAAAATGGAAATAAATTATTATTTACATTTTTTGTACAAAATTGCCCTCTGTTTATTTAAAAACAAAAAAAAATCAAAAATCACCATTAAAACATATCGTATTCTTCAAATTCTATAAAATGATCATAAAATAGCAAATGTGAATGTCTATTTTTTCCATAAATAAATAGAACACACTCTGTTTGCTCTCTGACAGCTTCATTAAAGATTAATCAAACATTATTAATGACTGATGGGGAACTAATGAGTCAGAATATGAACAGTATGTAAAGGTCAAGGGAAATCTAATCTTACAGCCTACATAGACAAATGTGTGCTTTTTAATTTTATGGCAACAGGTTGCGTTTGACCCTTTCCTGTTTCAACATGACAATGCCCCCGTGCACAAAGCCTGGTCGATAAAGAAATTGTTTTTCATTTAAGTGTGGATGAACCTGGCTTGCACAGAGCCCCGAAGGTTTAAACATGTTTTCCACGGTTACACACAGATACACAATCATCCAGTAATCTAATCACAACCTCCCAAATTACCCACACAGTGGGAATCCAGCGTCTGTCAGTGTCACTTGGTCACTGGAGGAGATAAAGCCAGATTTACTGTGGGTATTGGATCGTGTTGTTAAGTCTGCATTGTAGCAGACTGGTGGGGAATCAAATAAGTGTTGTCTTTTTTATAATAATGTTTTGCACCCAAACCTTGATCAATAGAAGTCAAATAATCTTATCATACAAGAGGGATTTGTTGCCATTAATAAATGGATGAAAAAAGATCCCAACCAATACATAGAGCTGGTATTGGATTACCTCAGGTACTGTTTGTTAGTTTTCGGTCACAACTCTTAAATGCCAAAAATGATGAATAGATACATGTAAAAATAATGAAAAAAGATCAAATATGAGTAAATGTATTGTAGTTTTCTTCTTTTCCTTTAAAGCCAATATTGTCTCTGTCTAAAATCACTCCCTATATGCTACCTTATACATTATTTTGACTTTCCATTTTATTTGAGTGTCTGGAATTGAAGTTTCTCAGTGCACTGAAAATAGTCCATGGCATGCAGCGTACAAATCCTGTATGATTCACTTCTAAGAGTCCAACATTGTGATGGAACTGGTAACAGGGTTTGGTTATTTCATAAAATTGTGTAGCTGATAGCAGTGGGTTTTTTTCTGTTCAGGTGCAGAAACTGGGTGGACAGATTTGACAGCGCTGGCAGTGGTCAGTATTGAGCTCTTCGACAAAGATGGCACTGCAATCCAGGTCTCGGATCCAATCCACCTCTCTGTGCCGCTTCCATCTGACACCCGCAACAGGATGGCTACAAGTGTGCCTGCTTGGCTGTATCAGCCTAAGACAGGTAAGGGCAAACATAATCATAAATGTTATGCAACAGCTGGGCACTAGTAAAGACAGAATGTTTACTAATGTAAAATATATTTTCAGATGTAAATTTCTTATGATTTAGGTATTGATTTTGTTTTGTGAATGTATTCTATGCTTCTGTTTAAAGTGTATGTATCTATATAATTTGAGTGATAATTATTTTTAATTCTTTCCAGGACTGTGGGTTAGAAACGGGACTGGCTACATCAAAAAGGAAGGCACACAGTTTGTGTGGAACGTCGTGGTTCCTCAGATGGGCTACTGGTTAGCTGCCTTTCCTACATCTTCAGGTACTGTAGCTCATCTCACCCTCAACTCTGCTGTTTGTGCTGTTCTGCTTTGTCAGTGTTGTTGCTGTTCCAGCTGCAGATGTTCTTTGATGTCCCCTTGGGGAAAAAAGAAGCAAACAATCTACAACAAACAACATCTGCTATTATTAGACCCTTGATTTGGAAAAGGCAAAACTTCCAAAAAACAATCTTTTAACAGAGGAAAAATGAAACTAACAACAGATGAAGCATCCCTCTTCCAGGATGGAAAAACATAGAAAAGATGATGTTTGTTTATGTGTTTGCATGTTAATATTTGTTAATTAGCACCAAAGACAAAGTACAGCGGAGGCAGATGGAAATATAATTACTTTCGTAGATATTTGGTATAAACCAAAGTATCAAAATTTTGGCCTTGTGACGATGCAAAGTCAATATGCCAAAGTTACTGTGAGTCATCCTGAGGGGGGGCATGAACATCTGTACAAAATGTCATGGCAATCCATCCAATAGTTGTGGTTTCTTACTAACTTCTTACGAAAAAACTAAAATATTGCCCTGCTGGTGGCACTAGAGAAAAAGTCAGAGGATTAATCAGTCCCTACGAGTCATCCTCTGAGGATCTTATGATTACCTGTACCAAGATTTGTGCCAATCCATCATGTAGATCAACAGATATTTCAACTGGAAAAGTGAACATTTTCATGAAATATCATCAAAGTCATTAGGATTCATCCTTTGGACACCATGAATGTCATAACGATCCATGTCTAATAAACACATGTTTCATGTTAAATCGCTTGTTTCCTGGTATTTGAACAACAACACTGATATTGTGATACTGGATGAAGTCAGTGTAACATCATGTCCTCGCCAAATTCTCAGGGTGTTGTTTCCTTTCCTGCTTCAACCGACCATCACGGACCTGATCAAAACAAAATCATACTTACTTATTCGCAATGTCAGAGGCTTAAATAATCCTGGCAGATCTACTGAAGTATATTAATCAGCATGTTGGTGAGGTGACATTTAGGAATGTTTCTGAGAGACCTTTCTGCATGAATTATCTTCCAGGATTGGGTCTGGCTCACCCGGGTTTGAGAGACATCACCACCTACCACACCCTGTTCCTGCTCTCCATCCTGGGCTCCCTGGCCCTGCTGGTGCTCATCCTGCTCTGTGTGCTGCTCTACTACTGCAGGTGTGGGGAGCGTAGGCGCAGGTCTCCATTTTAGGCTTCTATCAAAAGCATCAATGACAGTGATTTTGATGATGATACAGTAATTGCAAATAACGTAAATGTAAATGTGGGTTTAATTTTATTCCCTCATTAGTTTGGACTGTTAAATCTGGCATGTTTCTTTTAATCCCCAAGCAGATAAAAGGTATTTCTTTCATGTCTGACCTTTAGTCTCTGTTTACCTTTTAGGCGGAAGTGTTTGAAACCTCGTCGACAGCAAGGAAAACCCCACACTTCCAATCTAAATGGTGCCAAGAGAGACCAAGGCACGTCCACTTCACGTCTGAATCTGATCTGTGGAGGCCATGTTGAGTCCGGCCCCTCTAACGAAAAATCTGACATGTCCCCGTCTCGAGACTACCAGAGTTCAAGGGAGGACTTAACCAAGCATGTTCCAGCTCACATGCTACGACACGCAAAGGGAAAAAATGCTTCGGGTCCCCAACGAGGCGAAAGCTTCCCCATGAAGGTTACACGTGCCACAGAGACCAACAATCTGGACAACCCCTTGCTGCATGAAGACTACAACCGGAGCTACAGCCCAATGGAAGGCAAGGAGGCCGAATATCACCGACACCATAACGCCAACGACAATCGCGGATACTCCTCCGATCCCCCGTCCCCGCCTCGTTTCCAAGGCTACGTACCAAGCCAGTCTGACAAACCTCCAGAATATTCGGCTGCGGCGGCGGACAGTCTCGCCAGACCCACCTCCCTCAACACACAGCCAGGTCAGATCATCTTCTGCAGCTCCATTGATCAGATGAAGGAGAACATGTACCACAGCATGGTACCAACTTTAGTCATTCCAGCCCACTATATGCGCCTGCCCTCTGAGTTTTCTGGTAAAGATGGCAAAGACCAGAAGGACCAAGACAAAGATGGTGCTCAGATGGGAGGCCAGCAGCACCATCACCACCACTCCCAGAAACAAGGCCAGCAGCAGCAACAAGGTGGATCCCAAGGTGACGACTCTGAGGAACCGAGCTGGGCGTCTGACTCCTCTGGCGGACCGGTGACCATCCCGGTGCTTTTCAACGACTCCACCATGGCCCAGATGAATGGAGAACTGCAGGCTCTGACTGAGAAAAAGCTACTGGAACTGGGGGTGAAACAGAACCCGAGGGCGTGGTTCATCTCCCTGGATGGACGCGCCAACGCTCATGTGCGCCACTCCTACATAGATGTTGGCAACGACCTGAGTGGTGGCAGTGGGGGCGGTGTATTCGGAGGTGGTCCAAGCGGCGGCCCCAGAGATATCAATCTTGAACCACCTCTGGAGGCTCAAGAGCGCAAGTTAGGAGTCAACCGAAAGGGAAAAGATGATCGCTGGGGGACGGGAGGACGGAAGGGACACGGTGTTGGAAGCAGCGGTGGGAAGAGTTACTCCAAGCTGGCCTACCCCGACCACAGCGAGCCAAGCAGCAGCAGCGAGGGGCGCCCAGTCTCACCCGAGGAGAATTCACTCACCCCTCTTCTGGATGAAGGGCCATCCTCCCGAGGATCCACCATCCCCAGGAGAGGACGCAGTCGTGTGAACAGCAGCCGCAGCAGCAACAGCGAGAACCGCCGCGACTCCATGACCAGCCCTGAGGATGATCCCGACGACAAAGATGAGAACAAGAAGAGCCCCTGGCAGAAGATTGAAGACAGGCCTCTCATGGTCTTCCACCCCAGGAAGTAAGCTTTGTGAACTTAACAAAACACTGGACCTTTAACAATCTTTCCAAAAGGGTAATCGTTCCACGTCAAGCATGGAAGAAGAGTGGTGAATTCACAAAGAAAGAATCACAATAAGCACAACCATGCTTCACTGGTCCATTTTCAGGTTGTTGTTTGACCTTTTGTGTTTCTGGTGAGGTGCTTTTGCACTTTCTGATTGCTCTTGTAGTCTCACTGTCAGTTTATCCCACTGGCTTCCACTAAGATGATCTGTGGTAGATTGAAACCAATCCAGTTTATTGTGTATCGTGTCACCTATTACACCACTGAACCATCGTCTGAGCCATTGCATATACTGTATTGACTGTGGAAATAGCCATTTTATAGAGCAAAATATAAGAATTAAGCACTTGAAAATTTGATAATTGATTGATACAAGTATTTGGAAGTGACATTTTTTATGGTATGAAGGGTATTTAGGTGAATTAGATTTGCTTCCCTGAACTTGTATTTGACACAAAGGCCCGCATTGACGTTTGAAAATGTGCACCTTTCTTTCCTTGACTACTCTCCCGTCCTAAACTGTAACTAGGTTAAGTTTCCTTTAAAGGAAACAGCTTCCTAAAGCCTAAATATGTAGGGAACTTATCAATTAATCAACAGATTTTTTTCTTGAGCCCCTGTGAACAGATAATGCAAAGTCCTACGTGCAACTTGCATTTTGCTCCTTCAGGGATGTACTTGATTTCCTCCTCCTCCTGTACTGTGTTCATGTGTTGTAATTACTTACTCAGATATTAATGATTTGAAATGTTGAGCATCATCTTCAAGTATTTTGTCATAGTTTTTGTCATCGAATTATAGCAGTGATCTACGAGTTCTGCCAAATTAACGCATTTCTGCCTTTCTCCTGTTGTTGAGACTTCTTTGCGACTTCTGTTGTGTAAATAGATTCCCAGACATTTGAAAGATCATTTGGTAGAGAAAAGGTTGCATGCATATGAATGTATGAAATAAACAGAAGGCACCAAAAGCCCCCCACAGTTCTTCAGGCTCCTACGTAGACAACCCCTAATTGCCAAGAAACTCGGGAAAGTCTAAGACAGATGCGGCACAGCAAAAACCATCATTTAAAGACTTACCTATTTAATATTCTACTGAGATCTACAGGGGTTGTTTATAGACAGGGCCTGTACCACTTCTCTCCTGTAAGTGCCTTCTTTCACATAGGATCGAGTGATAGGCATGGAGGTCCCTTTTTAAAATGCAGTTAGACGTCACCTGAGCTACACTGTCAACATCGGCAGGCACTAATAAGCACACTGCATCGTGGTAACAACAACATACGTCACTCTGGGGAGCATGCCTGCCAAAACTGACAACTTTTCTTGCGGCTGATATGTCCTTGGATATTCTTGATTTCTTGTATCTATCCTCTTTTTCACCAAACTTGTAAATGGTATGATGAACTATATGAGATTTTAATGTGTATACGATGTGCATGTATCTTGTAGAATAGGGTGTTTTTAATGAAACCTTTTTTTGAAATGATCCAGGATGTTTGGCACAAAAATGTGATGCACTGACGCATTGAAATGTGTTGCCAAATGGACTTGGTTATATAAAGATACACTGACTTTTTTTCCCCTTAATCCAGTTCTAACAAAATTCACTTCCGGTCGTAAATGTTTACAACGATAACATACTGACCAACACGTTCCCGCTGTTTCTATTATCACCGCTGCCTATGACGCATCAACAACTGTGAACTATGTCATCAAGATTCGTAAAAATTCAAAAGTTAACAAAACTTGAAGAGGTTTTTTTTGTTTGTTTGTTTGTTTTTTGCAGAGTAAAAAAAAAAAAGGTTGATTATGAAGAAAAAAAACCTTTGGAAATCTTGAAGGCTGTATAAAAGCTGACTTGTTGGTCCTTTTCGCCATCCGCTTGCTGTTCATAAGCCTGTGTCAGTAGCCAACAGATCAAACTGAAAATGTGATGTAATTCAAAGTCTGAAGAATAACACAGCCATGAAATGAGTCCTACTGAACTGTCGTGTCCACTGCTGTAAATGTACCTTTTTGGACCAGATATAGAATTATTATGAGTTGTGCAATCGTGGCTTTCCTAGCTTGTTTTCGTTTTAACAATGAATCTGTTTTCTCAGTAGGTTTTGTGAACTTGTGTTTGGACAGTTTCAGAGAGTATTCAGTCACAAGTGATGTGAGGAAGAACTGCAGCTCTGAGAAGACACATCAAACACGCTTTGTTGTTGATAGTACAATCCATATGAGGGAGGATGCAGCTGTAGGCCTTCATCCTGTGCAGTAAATCATTCGCTTCATAAACCTGGTCAGTTGTTTGTAAACTGTAAATTGATTCTTTCTGTACATGAGACGAAATAGAAATAAATTTGTTCCCACGGTCAGTCGGTGTTTGTGATTTTATTTTAAAATACGAGAGATGGTGGTCCTAGTGTTGAAAAATGAAGCCCTGAAGACATTTTTTCCTTACATTTGTATCTTACTATGAGTGATGGGGTCCCACATGAACATAAACATAATTATTATTTTCGGACAAATTAGAAACCAAAACTACATATTTGGCAAACAGGTGAAGGACAAAAGCAGCATACAAATGAAAAAGAGAAGTAATCTGCACACTTTGCGAGCTTCAAGTGTCATTTATTTGACAGCTTTACTTTTCAGATGAAGATTTGACACAATGGATAATATAACAAGCATTTAACATACCTCACATTGTTAAAGATGAAACCAGTGTTTCACAACTATTTTGACTTGTGGTCTCTTACAAAAAGCAGTGTGTAGTCAGGCTCACATTTCAGATGCTTAATATCTGATTTTCCCTCTAAACTTCTCACTGGTTACACAATGTTCAAATGATCCAATATTTCACCATAAATCAAACATTAGATAAAGTAAGTCCAAAAACTGAAAACAGATTTGTGTATCAGAACGTTGTTTTTTCTTCTTTCCTCTCCCATCAATCATCTCACCACCCCTCACATTTATCTGGTGAACCTTTGGAGGGCCCCGACCCCTAGGTTGGGAACCACAGGACTAAACTAGCTAACTGTATATAAAGTAGTGTAAACTAGCTCCACCTCCAGCAGCTACAACAGTAACATGCTGCTCTAACACTGATGCTTCACTATTAATAATCTAATGATGTCATATATAATAATATATCAGTCAGAGGGACCAAACCACTACTTTTACTGTAATACTGCATACTACATCACTCATATTACTGCAGTACTTTTACTGTGATACTGCATACTACATCACTCATAATACTGCAGTACTTTTACTGTGATACTGCATACTACATCACTCATACATCACTCATAATACTGCAGTACTTTTACTGTAATACTGCATACTACATCAAGCTTATAATACTGCAGTACTTTTACTGTAATACTGCATACTACATCACTCATAATACTGCAGTACTTTTACTGTAATACTGCATACTACATCACTCATAATACTGCAGTACTTTTACTGTAATACTGCAGACTACATCAAGCTAATAATACTTATGTACTTTTACTGCAGGATTTTTTTACTTGTAATTGAGTATTTTTATATTGCTATATAGTTTTTTACTTACTCAAAGGATCTGAATATAACATTTAGTCCATGTGGTGGATGTTACTATATTTGTGGTGTGATGTCCCTTTAAGAAACTGCACAGTCACATGAGAGTGTGTCATGTGATTATTGAACAGAGAGTCAAGAAATAGCCTTCAGACAGTCCATCCTTGTACTCTCTGTGAATGCCTTTGACAGCAGGAAACAATACGACATATATGTGAGCATTTGGACTTGTTGCACCAGACCTGCTAGGTAAGAAAAACCTGTCACTGTTTCTCATATAAATAAAAAAGTCATTCAAAACCTGCTAGCTTTTGTGTTAGCCACCTAGCCTGCTAAGCTACACTGACTGTGTTGTTTTCCTTTGGATTAGCTGCAGCTCTAACATTAGCTCGCTAATTGCACTGACCTGTAAAGTTGCTTTTACCTCTTGACACATGACTCATACAATTTGTGCAACAGGTGATAGAGTTATTTGAGTATTTCTCAGTCTTTATCCTTCAATAAAATGCTGATTAATGTTGTTTTTTGCTCTCCATCTTTTTTTTTTTTTAGGTTGGAAGAGGAGCATGCATCACAGTCCTCTTTGTTAATATCAACTCAACAAGTCAGCTTTTAACAATGGTAAAGTAAAATAAAAACCTATTGCTTCATGTTTTAGCTCTGTTTTAATGCATTTGCTGCTTTGCAAAGGTTTAATTTGCATTGGAAATGTGCTTTCTACCCCATTATTTAAAAGGATAGGGGCACAGCTTTTGTCTTCACACATCAGTCAGGTGTCTCTATGAACACATGTCCTCCATCACTACATTCTTAGTGCATTATGAAGGGATCTTTTTATAGTCTGTATGAATAGCAGGAATAATTATAGCAAGAAAAACAGGTCTCACTGCTCATTTGGGCTCCTGACTGTTGCTTTAAGATAGACCTAAACAACTGTTAACCCATCCTTGTTAGGATCAGATAAGAGCGTCTACATTGAAACATGTTTTGAAGAAGGCTTTCATATCTGATCCTTAAAGACAGTTAATAGCTGGACTTCTAAAATACTTTATAGCAGATTTATGTGTCAAAAAATGGCCTTTTAAGACACAAGGGTAACTTGCTGCCCCTTTATTTCTGTTATGAGGTAAAAAAAAAAAAAAAACCCATCTCACTTACTTCTGCTATATTTATTTACTTATATACACTTATTTTCTTATTATAATGACCTTTGTTAATACATGAGCACATCAACACAGTAGTTACAGTTATACATAGATGCAAGGTTATTAATCTCATTAGAGGGCCATAAATATTTGGTAAATTTGTGGATGAAAAATCCTCAGAAAAGGCAAAGTGTGTGTTTATTAGGGGGGTTTTGCAACAGTTGATTCTTGAGCTGCAGTAGTTACTCGATGAATCCATTAGTTTCTAACTATTAAATTAAACTGCAGCTATTTTATAATTCATTCATTCTTTTGAGTAATTTTTTAAGAAGGATTTTTTCCAAATTTTCTGATTCCAGCTTCTAAAATGTGACATTTTCTGGTTTCTTTACTTTTCTGTGACAGTAATCTGAATATTTTTGGGTTGTGGATTGTTTGTTGGGATAAAATTAGACATTTGAAAGTGTCATCGTACACTTAAGGAAATAGCAACTTATTGATTAATTGAGAAAATAATCTATTGTAAAACTGCAGCCCTGAATTTAACATCCTAAGTAAATAAACTAGCAGCAAGTGAAACAGAGTGCAAGAAGCTTTGCACCGATTTAATCTTTTCTTTCTTCAGTCTTTTATCAGCTGCCACATTTTTGCAGCTTTATTGACTTTCTGATGTTGCCTCATGACTTTGTATTTGTACAGCTTTTGCTCATGATAGATTTTTTTTTAAATGCAGCTGAAATAATAAGCATATCTGTCCTTCCTCTAATGCAAAGTAACACACCTTGCATTGTGCAGCTACTCAATAGATAATGAGTGCCAGAGGAACTGAAGCCCTCATGAGAAACAGTATATTTGTTAAATCTAGTGGCTTTTGGTTCTGTACTTACTGCTGCTGCTTAGGACATGAAATGCCAGAGATATGTGTGCTATAGATACATTAAACGGACACGAACATTACAGCAAAGATCTGCGTTTGTTCAGTGTGGAAATCCGGTTTATCAAATGGAATGCTTGCCGAGCTGCTGCACATACTTACACAATATCTTACTAGTTTCTCACAACCCGAAAGAAACACAGAAACCAAGAAGATAAGATAGAATTTGTCGACAATAGTTCAGGATTTTTTGTATAAAGTCTGTATTACTTTTGCTGACAGGCTCTGTGTTCTCCCTGTGTTCAGACCCTGCAGATGGGGATCCTGTGTCTGGCTCTGCTGGGCCTGAGCACAGCGCTAGTCTGTCCCGATGGAGGCATGTGTGAAGAAAGAAATACCTGCTGCAAGAACACTGTGGGAGGATACGGATGCTGTCCACTACCAAACGTGAGTTATTTATTTATTTTAGTGTCTCAATAAGGAGCGAATCGTTCAATCATTAAACCACTGGTAGGGCTCGTTACTGTACTTGTCGCTGATACAGTCGAGTTCTAGTGACTTATTTGCCATTTGCAGAGTACAGTGGAATTCCTGCACGGTCATTTAATCAGTAGTGGAGGAAGTATTGCCATTGAATATCAAGTAAAAGTAGCAATACCACTGTGTAATTACAATATTAAAAGAAACTATTATTAAAAGTAAAAGTTCAAAACTATTGGCAGCAAATGTACTTCATGTGAAAGACAGTGTTAAATTATATTGTGATTTATTTCTGATGCATTGTAGTATAAGCAGAATTTTAATGTTGTAGCTGCTGCAGTTGGAGCTACCTTTTCTGTTCTTTATGCTGTTGTGTAGTTTTATCTATGACATCAAATTTTATCACCTGATTAAATATTTTATGTATAAAATCTGCATCTGCAAAGTAAATTGTAGATTTTGCTGTCAAGTAAATGAAGAGGAATATAAAGTAGAATATCCCCCTCTAAAATGTAGATAAGTATAATTGAAATATAGAAACATACAACAGCATAAAATCCAGATATTATACAGTAAATAAAACAGATGTGACAGACAGGAGATCAAGATAACAGCTGAATCTAATAAATGTAACACGAATTAGCTGACATTAGTCCGTATAAAAGCAAGAAAATATAAGAGAAAAAGACTTCAGGAATAAAAAAAAAATTAAAAAAAGACCCAATAAAAAAGAAAACAAAGGAAATATCTACAAAGAAGGTGGATCATGAAGGAAGCAGAAATATTATTAATAACCAAGGAGAAGAAAAGAAAAATCCAAAAACAGTTTTATACAATAAATGCAGGATGTTTGGTGTGTGCAGGTTTAACTCGAGTCAGCACATGAATTATCTCAGATAGAAGAATGTAGGTCAGATAACGCATCAGCACCAGGTCGCATACACAGTCCAGGTTACATCAACTGTGGCACCATAAATCCACAAGGGTGGATTTAATTAATTAAGGACCGTTAGATAAACATGATATATTACATCCAGTATAAATTTACAAAAAAAACAATAAGACAATGATAATAAAAAAAAAGCAGATTTATGATGTTCTTCTTGGGTGTGGAACGGTACGGCTCTTCAGTTTGGGGATCCACATAGTTTAGAGTGACTGAAAAGATCTGAAGAATTAATATGTTTATTAATAAATTGTATAAATAAATAAATATGTTTAGAAGATTTTAATACTTCACGGCTACGTAGTCATAGTTAAAAATATGCCTACATGTTTCAGCCATCAAGGTCTTCATCAGGGCGAGTTCAAAATGTTCGCCTTTTGGCTGCTTCTTATATATGTTGGTAAGGAGTCACATGATCAGTACGGACAGGTAGTAGTCATGTGATTAATGTAGACAGGTAAAGTCACATGACAGTGTACAATGATGGGGTATTTATTGTATTAATATGGACAAGACAGATTACTAAAATGATATGCATAGTATATAAATCCTGTCAATGTATTACATCCTCCTGCAGCCAACATGTAATGAATTCATGTAAGGTAAATACAATACTGTGTATATTGTACTTGTTACTGTGGTAAAATGTGAGAATGTGAAAATAAGATTAAAGATGGATTTGAATATAGAGAGAATTTACATTGACCTAATTTTCATCAGTTTTTTACTTGCAGTTTGGTTCAATAAACCTTTTTCCATCTCCAACTATCTCTTGTTTAAATCTCTCTTCAGGCGGAGTGCTGTTCAGATCACCTCCACTGCTGCTTCGAGGGGACACTTTGTGATCTGGACCACGAGAGATGTGTTAATAAGACAGTTTCTCTGCCCTGGATGACACGACTTCCTACCAAACAGGTCCTGCTCATGAGTTGACTGTCTCCTGATTGGTTTTTATGACCTTTGCTCTAAAATCAATGATGCATTAAGTTCTAGCAGCCAGTGATCGTTTCTGCAACTTCAACCTTTAGACATGCAAATGAGATTGTTAAGAGCATGTAGGTCAGATAACACATTTGGCACCATTAGATTTGCTCCATTTGCAGATTGTTTATTCTCATCTTTCTTTACTTAGACAAAAAGCATTACAGAATGAGTTCTGTTTTATTGAAGTGAACTTTTAGACCTGAGCATGTAAAGATAAGCATAAATAAGATTATTAGTTCAACAATGTGGTCCAGAGCAGGATATCTTGACCACTGAGAGGATTTGTGTGGCATGATGAGGAGACTGTAACGCTCCTCAAATAAATATACATGAAACAAACATAAATGTCGTATTTCCATCATATTTTTTACACTACTTTTCACTATTTGGCTGCTTTAAATTACTTTTCGTGCCTCAAGCATGGCAGTGAAATGGCTGGCATTGACTTGTTTTCTTCTCTTTTTTTTTAACCTCCGGTCATTGGTATGCATCGGATGTGATGCCTGCAGCTCAGCCAGGAAGTAAAGGCAGTCATTTGTCCGGACCAGGAGTCTGAGTGTCCGGATGACACCACTTGCTGCCAAATTCCTGACGGCTCCTGGGGCTGCTGTCCATTACCCAAGGTAACGTACATGAGCTCACCCTCACACACATTCTCACACTCACTAAACCACTGTCACCTAAAAGCACCGGCTCAACAAAAAAAAAAAAACCCAAGCACTTAACACCAAGAAACATTTTACATGGTCTGCTGCTTGTGTGTTTAGTCATTGTTATTTTGGAAAGTATTAACATCTTAAGTTGTCGTTATTTTGGTCATTTATACAATTTTTGAGCAAATTTAGAAATCCTAACTTACCCTTCACACTAGACGATAAGCACAAAGAGCTTATTTTGAATAGAAACATTTAATTTGTCAGTGCATCTCCAAATTCTCTTTATACTGGCGAAATACAGCCCTTTGTACTTTGTTTGTAATACACTTGTAATCCTATGTCTGACTCTCAGCATTCAAGCTGTGCATCTACAAGCTGTCATTGACTAAAGAGAGTCCTAACGGTCAGGAGTTATTTTCCTCTCTCTGCAGGCGGTGTGTTGTGAGGATAAGCTCCACTGTTGCCCCGAGGGAACACAGTGTGATCTTACCCACTCGAAGTGTGTGTCTGCCTCACAGGAGTCTTTCCCCTTGCTGGTGAAGCTGCCTGCCAGAAGGAGGGGTAATAATCCAGGTGGGGAATTCCTCATTTAGCATTTTAATTGCCTCTGCTTGCTTGTGGGTTAACAAATCATCCAGTCTGGTGATCATTTACTGACCAGAGACCCACTTGAAAAATGTCTCCACAGCTGTATGCTGATGATACTGCACTAATAATTAATGAGTATATTTCTCTCTGTGGCGTTCATGTTTCTGCAGCTTCTGCCGTGGGTTCAGTTCATTGTCCTGATGGGAAAAGCAGCTGCCCAGACAGCTTCACCTGCTGCCAGCTACCCAGTGGAGAGTATGGCTGCTGCCCCTACCCTGATGTAAATATGACTTTGTTCTAATTATTATTGTGATTAAATAATAAGTAGATGAACACAGTTTATCTACAAATTATTTGAGGATTTGCTGCTTTTATCTGTTTTATATCATTGTAAATCACATACATTTGTTCAGTTGGTTGGATAAAACAAACATGAAGACATCAACTTGGGCTCTGGGAAATTGCTATGCACACTTTTGTAGACTTCACAATTAATCAATTTAATTTAATCATAAAGTAATCATAATAGAAATTGATCATGTAAATAATTGTTGCAGGTATACAGTGTTGCACAGACAATATTTGTTATAAGACCCCAGGTTTGCTTTAAAAAGTAAAGATTTTTGAAATATATTTCATCCACACAGTCCTTTAGTGACTATATTCTGCGTTAGTTTAAGTGCAATTTTGGCTGAAAAAGAAGCTACTGATGCCAGATCATCTATTCCACTCAACCACACTGTTTAAATGTGTTATTTTCTGTCACCAGGTTGTCTGTAGTTTGTGTAAATCTTCCTCAGTGTTACAGGTCCTTTCATATGTACTTTTGCACATTTCTTTTAACTACAACACTGAATAATAATCAGAAGGCATTCAGTGTTTCATAACTGTAGTTAAAACAAAACAAAACAAAAAAATAAAACTGTGGAAACTTAAAAATGCCTTTTTTTCCCCCTTAACTTGTGTCTTTAGTCAACAATCAAAGATTAGAATCTGTTTTTATGATGCCCACAAAATAAATAAAGAACTGAAACACAAGCTTATTGATATGAAAAACCCAAAACACACAAAAAAGGATATGTAACTGCTTCATGACCAATTCAGGATGCATTACTAACGTTTTTACTATGTGAAAATAGCCCTTTGTAGCACTTTGGCATAGCACCAAAAAGCGATGTTCATTTTTATTTTTGCTATGTTGGGTCATCCATATTTGCTCTATTTGTAATTCTTCTAATGTACGAGGCATGAGGTTTCTTTGAGACATATAACACCCATTACAGAATTAAAGAGGCGCAGGAATGCTGCACAAGTAATAACCCGCCTGTTAGATCAGTAACATTTAATATCACGCATTAAATCAGTGTCACAGTATGGGTCTCACATCCCTGCCGACATGCAGAGGCAGCAGCAGAGTTACAGTCCTACGCTGTGGTTTTAATGAGGCCACATCTTTGTAATACAATATAATATAATATCTACCAGGCAAAGAAACAAATTACCAAGTTGTGTAACTATATCAGACAAGGGAGAACTAAAAACTTCTCGTTGGTGGATGTGAAATGTTGGCTCAGATCATATACAGACTGGTACAACAGCACAAAGTCAACTGCTCTTTTATCAGGAAGCTTTTTGTTGCTGCTTGAAATTTGTAATTCTACACAATTCAGTGCAAGATGATGAGGATTTAATGCCGTAATAGCGCTTGTGGGAACATTTCAACATGGGTGTGGTGGTGAGGATGCAGCAATACTAACTTATGTTGCTTCAGGGATTTTTTTTTTTATTGGATTGAGATAAAGATTCATGGTGTGAGACAGAAGCTTTTAGAGGTAATGGCCCACAAATGAGCAACAGTGTACAGCATGTGCCTGAAAGAAATAAGCTTTTTTTTAGGTTGGAGCAGAAAATCATGCAACTGTGTGCAAAAAACAGCCAACGTATATTGTTTGACTCACTCTGTGTTTGATATTTTATCCATGCTCAGGCCATGTGCTGCAGCGATCACGTCCATTGTTGCCCTAGCAATACGACATGTGACGTGGAGCATGAAGTCTGCAAGTCTGGTGAGATGCAAGTGCCGCTGTTGAAGAAGATCCAGGCTCAGAAGATCTCCAATGACGGTAAGGAGTTATCACAGTAGATAAAATGTCATGTCTATTTAAGATATATGTCTTACTGAATGTATTTACATTACAGGAATAAAAAGATAAAAGTCCTGGAAACAAGTGCTGATCATTAAATTATCTGTCTGTTCTGTATTTTCTTCCTGTTAGTTGTGTGTCCAGACAAGCAATCAGCGTGTCCTGATCAGACCACATGTTGCCAGATGTCCAACGGCACATATGGCTGCTGTCCAATGCCCGATGTAAGTGACTCAAGTAATACAGAGGACATTATGGATAGTAATATCTACCTAACCAGCTCCTGTGAGCACTGTTGCCAATTTAGCAACTGTCTGTCTTTCTTTTAAACTTTAAAAAGTCTGTATCGACTTTATTTAAAGCACCGAGACAATTTGGACACTTTTTCGGCAAGGTCCACCACATTTTTCAGTGAGCGCTCTCTCATGTCAATGCAGCGTGAAACACATGGGTCGAAATACTCGGACACGAACCAAAAACACTGTTCAACTTGGAGCTTTAAAAGCATCAGTTCAGCCTCATATTGACACTGATCGTTACTTTCCTCTTCTCTTCCAGGCCGTCTGTTGTTCAGATCACATCCACTGCTGTCCTGCAGGCACAGAGTGCGACCTGGTTCACAGCGCCTGTACGTCGGCCCAGGGAGAGACATCCATGGCCATTAAGATCCCTGCAGCTGTGATAGAGCTGGTGGCAGTACAGAGCAGAGGTGAGAGTGTGACAGTCACCATCAGCAGGGGGAAATCCAGCCTGTCTAGAGGAGTTAGTGACTGTGTTTACTATCATGGCACCAGGTTTCTGATCATTCTTATCAATTCAGGTTATATAGTAATTAGTCACTATGATAAAAATATGATGCTAAAAGATCTAATGATGAAGTCTGGCTTTGGTAATGCAGAACACACACAGCGTTGTTGCTCTTGCAGCTGGAAACCAAAAGCTGTGTTTATCCTCGGTAAAAAAAAGAAGCTGAGATGTTGAGGAACGGAGACAATTTACAAACCTGGATACAGTTATGATCATGTACACAGAGATATGAATAACCAGGTTTCTCACGGCCCACGTTAAGGTCATAACCCGAGTATGATCACAAGCAAGGATAAGACTCAGAACTGGGATACTAATACAAAAGCAAACACACTAAGACACACACACTGCATACGTCTGGAGGCAAGATTTTCCAAGATCCTGCTGAGCTAAGTCTGTAAATATTTAACCACCTTCTGAATTGGTGTCTCTAGCAACGAGATGAAAGGTTGTGTATGCTCTGTTGATTATCCGTTGCTCTCAGAATTAATTGTCAGCTCTGTGGAGCAGATTTAGGCCTTTTGTTTAGTTTCAAGGGGAAGTTACTGTTTAAATTTATATCCGGATGTTATTTTTAAATCATAATCGATCCAGATATTACATATGATGGCTTTTCGTATAAAAGTCATACAGTAGCTGTCTGGTTTCTGGCTGTGACGCCGTTGATGTTTCTTGATAATAGGAATAACAAATAAGGGCTGCAACAATTTAATATTTTTCAGTACATCATTAATTGACTCATCCTTTTTGTCTATAAAATGTAAGAAAAAAAAAGTTGAATAATGCATTTGCAGAGCCTGAGGTGACGTTTTCAAATGTCATCTTTTGTCTGACACAACAGTCCAAACTCAAAATGATATAATAAATATATTTAAAATAGCTAGTTTAGTTGTTAGGTTGTTGGTTTTGTGTAATTTAACTGATAGTTTCAGCACGATAACTCATTATATAACACTACACTGTTTAGAATAGTTTTTATATATGTGCATATTGACAATAATAATCCTGCTAATCTTTCAGTCGGTGCTGTTCCCTGCAACGACTCTGTGGCCTGCGCTGATGGAAACACCTGCTGTAAATCACTAGGGGGAGAATGGGCCTGCTGCCCCTTACCGAAGGTACCAACATACTGCTGCGTATAAATCAGACTGTGTTTGGCTCTCTGTCCAGCTGCACAGAAGTGATTACTAAGCTCATGAGTTATTTCCCGTTTCCAGTGTTTTGACTTTGAGCTGTCAGGGATTTCCACACACAGCTTCTCCCCTGATGGACTGTCTCATACTTGTTTAGTTGCACTGAGAGAAATTTGTTCTGTCGCAGCACTCTGCCTCATGTGTGTAGAGTTAAAGGTCAACATGATCATTTATTCAGTCTTGGCATATATTCAATTTCATTGTCTATTAATGGAGGTCATCATCAGTTTTACAAAGACAGTTATTATTAAAACTGAACAGAAAAAGCAGCCCATGAATCACACGTTCAGACTTTCTAATTAATGTTGATCATTTGCGTCATATATTAATGATTAGTTTCTCCTCCCTACAGGCCGTATGTTGTAAAGACCACATGCACTGTTGTCCACACGACACCGTTTGTAACCTGGCAGCTTCCACGTGTGATGATCACTCAGGCAACGCCGTGGTGCCCTGGCTCCAACACCAACCCACCTTCCTCTTATTAACCGATAACAGCAAGTGTGACAAATCCACATCGTGTCCAGGAAAATCCACCTGCTGCAAGACCGCCACTGGAGACTGGGCCTGCTGTCCACTGCCTCAGGTAAAAGAGTAAACCAGTCAGGACACTGTGAAGGATACTGGTCAGCGTTTCTAGGGCGGTTTTGATACGATAGACGTGTCAAGTTACAACTATCCTGTGTTTTTTACACTCCAGGTCTGTATTTTGTACTCTTGAGCGTTGAGTGAAGTCTAATCTCCACAGGCAGCCATTCAAACATCACAAATCTCCTTAGTTTGACACACATGAGTAGTATATTGATCTAATTGTACACTCTGTATCAAAATTTAGAGTCCCCTTTCACTCAAAAATGTATTTTTATTTCTTCATGTTCCATAAGTTGGATGTTGTTCTCTTCGCTGTGCAGAATGATGTACGCACCAAGTTTGTTTTTACATTCATCTGAAAATGGAAAGTTTCTGTGTTCGCTGTAAATCTGAGTTTAAGGCGTGTACGCTAAGAGTGATTTATGACATCGTAAGTAGTTTGGAGCCAATTGTGGTCCAGTATGCAGCTTACACAAGTGTGATGTGGAAACTTGAAGCGTCCAGCACACATAAACACTGAGAACGGACTTTACATTGAAGGAGGAGGCAGCTTGTGTCCAGCAGTTATGAATTTTGAACTTTTGAAATGAAATATATTTGCATATTAGTAGATTCTGTATTTTTAAGGACGGAGAAAGTGAAGAATTAGTGGAAAAAACATACAAATGAAAAAAGACACAAATTAAAACATGTCTGGAGGGGATCTTTAAATTATAACCAGCACTAAATGTTCCTGTGTTTGAGCTTTCAGTTATTTATTTTATACATTAAACTTAAACTGTGTTAGTGCTGTACTTTTAGTGAGTAGCTAATCAATCAATCGATGATCAAAACTTTTCTTTTGATCAATGAATCGACCAATGACTGCACCTCTAATTTACTTATTAACAGGCTTTCTGTTATGATACATTCTTTAAGGACAGTTCCTGGTCTGTATTTATATTCAGGGGCTCTACTGGAATATCTTTGCATGATTTCCAGTTAAAAACTCCTTATTAAGTATTGAATGTTCGACCATGTTTAACATAGACATCAGACAGACATTATAACAATATATATGACAAAACCACTATAACACAATCTCCCTGTCTGCTCTCTGTTTACCTGCCAGGCTGTTTGCTGTGACGACCACGTGCACTGCTGCCCTCACGGCACCGTCTGCAACCTGGAGGAAGAAACTTGTGACGACACGTTAGGTTTCTTACCGTCCCTTCACTGGGCGTCAAAAATCCCCGCTCTGACCTCGGAGCTGCAGGAAGAGAAGTGTGACAAGCAGACCATGTGTCCTGGAGGCACCACCTGCTGTAAGAAAAACTCTGGGCAGTGGGCCTGCTGCCCCTTACCTCAGGTCAGTCTCTTCTCCGCAGTTCAAGGGCTTGTCAAGAAAAGGCCACGACAGTAAAAACAAGCTTTTCTTTTGTTATAACAGTGTTGATGGTTTCTGTTAGATGGGAGATCAGGGTGTTAAATCTTATCCTGCGTTCAGTCATAAAACACTACGCTTTCACATAATCTAAACAGATGTTGGTTTTTTTTGGACAAAAGAAGAGCAAGAATATGTTTGTACTGCAGGCATTCTTTAGGTTATGTGTCATTTTTTTGGATGTTGTATTGCATAAAATTTCACAGACTCCTTGCTAGATTTTTACATCTGTTGAACTGAAAATCGAACAATAAGAGGGACTCCTGCTGGCATTTACGAGCTGTTCAATCTTTTTCCAGGCTGTGTGTTGTAGCGATCACGAGCACTGCTGCCCTAAAGGCTACAAGTGTAATGTGGCTGAGCAAAGTTGTGACAAAGTCGGTGACCGCAGCCTCCCCTGGCTCCAAAAGATACCAGCCCTGCAGAAAGTTCTCATCCAGGCAGCAGTTGGCAGTCCAGCTCGGTCGGCCAAGAACATGTGTGACGCCCAGACCAGCTGCCCAAAGGACACGACCTGCTGCTTCATGAAAAATACTCAAAAATGGGGCTGCTGTCCCCTGCTAGAAGTGAGTGTTTGACTATTTCAAGTACCTCACAAAAGGGTCCATATTGATTTTTTTTTTTTTTTTTTTTTTTTTTTTAATGTATGACTCCATGAAGCAACTTTAGTAACTTTCTCTTCTCCTCAGGCAGTCTGTTGCGAAGATGGAAACCACTGCTGCCCCAGCGGTCACACCTGTGAACCCCACCGCTCCTCCTGCTCTAAAGGCCCCCACGTTATACCCTGGTTGACCAAACTGACCGCCCTGACCGAGACGGGCTCCGTGACAGATGTTAAATGTGACGACAAGAGCAGCTGTGCTTCAGGAACGACCTGCTGTAAACTGGAGTCGGGAGAGTGGGGATGCTGCCCTCTGGTTAAGGTGTGCACATCGCTGACTCTCTGTTTGTAATAGGAAGTTCATTTGATGTAAGAGAATGTGTTTAAGTAACTGTGAGAAAGCTCTGTGGGGTTTAAAATGCATAAACATCTTATTAGATAGGAGTCTTTTTAAAAAGCGCTGATGTTTATTGGTCGTTTTCTCAGGAATCAAGGTATAATTGGCTGCATGGCTTACGACACACAATTAGCCTACTGTTTCACAACATGAATAAATGTACAGTAGGTCTTTATTACGGCATTTTTGTAAGCTTAGTCCCTTAGTTCACGCTGGAAAATCCTACTTTGGTTGTTTTTTTTAGGGATTACAAACAAAAATTACAAAAGTAGAGCTGCCACAAACAGTTATTTTCATTTATTTCAAAGTAATCTTAATTATTTTCAGAAAATGATGAAAAATAAATGTTGCAGCTAATGAAAGTACTTAAGAAAGAAAAGATTTGATCGCTGCAAAGATGAATGTGTGACAGGGTTGTTGGAGTGCAGCAAAGCTTGAATAAAAGCTTGCACACTGTTTCACTTACTGCTAGTATATTTATTTATGATGATAAATTTAGGGCTGCAACTAACTATTATTTTCATTATGGACCTTTTCCTTGATTAATCAGTCCGTTGTTTGGTCCATAAAAGGTCTGAAAATTATGAAAAATGATAATCACTGTTTCCCAAAGTCCAAGATGGAACCTGAGAAGTTTTCTTTTGTCCTGACCAACGGTTCACAACCCAAAGATATTTATTTTACTGTCATAGAGGACAAAAGAACTCAGAAAATAAACACATTAGAGAAGCTGGAAAACAGAGAATTTTGACATATTTTCTTAAAAAATTACTCAAATTGATTCATCGAAATACTAAAAGAGTTGGAGATGAATTTTCGGTCAACTGACTTGACATTGCAGCTCTAAACAAAATACTTTGTATGTTCAGTTGACAACTTAAAATCCGTCACTGAAAGATCCAGAATCCATAAATATGTAAATGTTTTTCATTACCAACGTGTAACCGCTGGACAGCAGATGTTTCCTCCTTCCATTGTCAGTGTTTATGTACACTGGAGGCTTTAAGTTTCCACATCACACTTGTGTAAGCTGCATAATGGACAACGATCCATCCAAACCAGTTAAGATGTCACAAATCATGATTGTTGTACATTTATTTAACTGAGATTTAAGATGAGCATTGAGAAACTTTCCTCCTTCAGCAGATGAAAGTGAAAACAAACTGTGCACATAAATCAATCTGCACAGAGAAGAGAACGACATCCAACTAAAGAAGCAAGATTAAAAACACATTTATGAGTCAAGCAGGGCTTTAACGTTGCGGTTAAATTCACAACCCCTACCATGGGACAGCATTACTTGCCACACCATTAACTGTTAAAACAGTTGCGTAAATGCGGTTGTAAAACGATGATGTCTGATGTGTCATTCTGTCTGCTCTCCAGGCCGTGTGCTGCGCCGACCACGAGCACTGCTGTCCTCAGGGCTACACCTGCAACATGCAGACGGGCACGTGCGAGAAGAAGGAGCATGACGTGCTCATCCACACCCTCCCTCAGAGCAAAGTGGTACGGTCCGAGCAGATAGACGCCGAGGTAGAAGCGGACGTACCATGTGACAGCACGGGGGTGTTTCACTGCCCCAAGCAAGAAACGTGCTGTAAGACATCAGCGACAGAGTGGGCCTGCTGCCCCGCACCCATGGTACGTTCTTACATCACACATCACTCTCTACTCTCACATTATCTTGTGGGGTAATTGATTTTGTAAGCATTATAGTGACGTCATTTGAAATGGTACCTCTTCTGGCCCGATCCTCTGGAATGTGCATAATGTGACCAGCGAGCATTGTGTCACATGATCCACTCATGTTAAAGCTTCCCTGTTTTCTGCCTGGTTAAACAGGCTGTGGTCCAATTTAGTTTTTCTTTTATTGTCCCATATTCTTCCATACATCATTATTCTTAGAGAGCAGCCTGTTCTTCACTTGCCTGGAAAGTAACTTGCAGCATTTTAACAACATATCATTGTTTTGTTTTGACAGGCTGTCTGCTGCTCTGACTCAAAGCACTGCTGTCCTGCTGGATACTCATGTGACCTGCAGGCCGGAGGTTGCACCCAACAAACTCAGCTGACCTGGGACATTTTCTTCGGGGACAGAAAGAGAGACTTTGTCCCCCGTGGACTTTAACCCACTAAGAGGTGCTCTGATCTTTGTCACACTACAATCTGTTACATCCATCTACCGCTCATGTTGTCTGTGGACAGTGAGGGCTTTTTTTCCAACAGTTCCTGTTTACTTCATCATTCATGGAAGTATATTCACCAAGTTTTTACACTCCCAAGTAATTTTGGTGGTAGTTGTGGAAAAGATTTGGCTTTGGTGCTATACATGAAAAAAATACCCTGAATGCCATCAAGTGACAATACACTAAAATGTTTTTATTTCAGCATGAGTCATCTTGAAGTGAAAAACAGTGAGCAGGAGTATTTTCATGTTTTGCACCTGGCAAAAAGAGAAAAAAATGCATCATCACCCTCACTTAATGGAAATCATACTTTATAATAAATGTACATGGCATTTAACAAATATGGGAAGTATAGCAAGGCTGCGACTGCATTGCATAGTGTCATTTAAACAATAAAGCTGGCATTTTTGTATTTTTCTTATCATCAGCAAATCTCATAAAAAGACCAAAACAAACAACATGTTGGTGTCCTCAGCTGTCTGTGGCTCTGAGCTCGCTGCTCCTACTGAAGACGTCAGTCTTTAAAAACAGGTCACAAAAAAGGCTCAATAATACGAAACACTGCTGAGAACTGAAACATTACTGGAATAGAAGTATTCAGTGTGTTTTTCTAGGACTATTTTCAGCCGTGGATTCTTGGTAATCATAGTAAAATAAACGCTTAAAAGAAAAAAAAACAACTAAATTGAATAATTACATTGTTGCAAAATTTTAACTGACTATAATTTCAACAGGCTCAGTAAATATTCCCCAAAGTTAACTTTGATGCATCCAAGTTCAATAACCGCTCCCATTTCATGATCATCTGTGAACCAGAATATTTTAGGGTTTTGTCGACGCCTTTCCTAAAATTTGGACCGGACTCAGACCTGGAGTCGGGTCTTTGTTACTTAGAACCACAAGGACTCGAGAAGACCTCCACTTCAGAGTATTTCCAGCAGCAGGACAGCCTATGTGGGATTTAGTGAAAATAACTACAAATATATGTATGTTCATGGTAATAAAAGGGTCAATTGAAAAACAGAGCTCTATTACACAGAGGAACATGATGTATTGATCTTCAGATAAAAAGAAAACACTAGTAGAATCAATTCATGGTTTGTTTTTGGTGTTTTTGTGGGATTTGTTGACCAGTCGTATCTGTTAATTTACATCAGGAAGTTAAAGGTGTCTGCGTCCTTTTGAATATCAGACAGCTTCATGGTTTTTGCTATTTTTTGATTATTATTATTATTTGAAGTGAGTAACTGCCCAGACCTGTTCCATTTTCTCTATTAAAAATAGAGTAACGTGAATGTACTCTCTGCCTTATTGTGAGCAAAATTAAATTGGGGATTAATTTAAGATTAATGCATCATATTTGATATAAGTATTCATTTGCATTCTCACACCCCCTCTTGATGAGGAAGCAGCATTTCCTTTTTTTCCCCTTTTTTTGTATTTGCTTGAAGGGCACAAGTTGATGACTGTTAATCTGCTAGTATTAAAGGGAGCAGTAATTAAGTCACAACTGATTTTTCTGTATATTATATTTCATCTTTATCTTTTCTGTGAATTAACAAGAAGTTATGACATTTTTTAAAAAGTGAAGATACATTTAATGGAAAGCAGTGATGGAAATAGTGTCTTACTTTAATGGTTAAAGCAAACAAACAATGACGGACCATTCAAAGAGCTCGTGCCTTCTAACATTTCACTCTTTAAGAGGTGCTGGTTGGTCAGTGTCAAACATCCAATTTCTGCCTGAGGAAAAGTCTGTCAATCACTGGAGAGGAAAAAATATGCTTTCATTTTGTGTCTTGGACAGCTGTGTCTGGATTTCTCTGAACGCAGCCAAGAAATAGGAGCCAAGTACATCGTAATGTCATGAGGAAACAAATTCTGGGCTCGCTCCATCACCAGAGAACAAAAACCTCTTGAGACGATACCATGTGTGTGTGCTGAGATTTTTAACTGAGATGAACTTCAAGATGAAATGTTTATGTTTGACGAGCAAATCACAGTCAGTTTCCAGTCATTGATCCATATCGTCATCGAGTCTTTTCATTCTAGTTTTGGGAGCTTCCAAAAACACCGAAGCGAGCTCTTGAATGTCATAGGAATACTGCTCTTGAAACGTGTATTTCATGAGTTTTGCTTTGTTTTGTTGAAGGCCTCAAAAGTGTTTAAATTGTAATTTTATCAGAATGACTTTTTGCAATTTAAGATTGGACACATGCTGAAATAAAATGTGAAACGTGTTGATGATTTGCATTGATTCCAGACTCTTCTGTCAGCTGAGTCAACGTAGTTTAATTTCCATTTGTCATAGCCACTTTCAGATGCTTGTCTTTTTTTGGGTGTTTGTTTGTTTGTTTGGTTTTGTCCCCCCCGCTGTGATTTGGACAAGTACATTTTTTTGCAGCCTTTTTAAAGGAAGATATAAATTTGAGAAGGAGGCGAAATATTAAAGACTGAAATAAAGTTCTTCAAAATATCAGTTTGGTGGGTGTGATAATTAAACTCAGTGAGGTCATCCCTGAAGTTTATCAGTTGACAGGATGTGCAGACACTCACAAAGCAAGCCCACTCACTTCCTCCCTCCCATATCCTCTTACCCCCACCCCCGCCTCCCTCTCCCTTGTCATCAGAAAGTTGTTGTGGCGACCCGGGTAAATACACGAGGAGGCCCCGCTGTCCCACTTAACAGTCAGCTTGGCAGCTCAGCACTGCCAGGCTGATACAGGAGCTCAACTTCATCATCTGCCACCTGGTGGCCGCAAAGAGCCCTCCGCTTGAGATGAAAACAAAAGGGCAACACATGCTGTCTCAGCTCTAAATGGGGTCAGATACTCCTCTCCTGTGTGGCTCCATTGTTAAAGATCTCCAGGACAGTTATTTATGTGACAGCTCTTCAACATAGACTGCTGTCTTTGTTCGTAGGCAGAGCTTTGCTGGAGCGTTGTCTCTTCTCACATTGAATTAATTTAGGAATTGCTTTGAGCTCGTAATTTAAAGGCATACTCCAGTGATTTAGTAGTGCATCCCAATAAAGCGACTCCTCTAAATCAAGAGGATTCGCATGTGACAGATCTAAAAAAGAAAGGGCAATTTTTTTTTTTAAAAGAAGCCAGGTGACTATTGGTAAAGAAAAATGGTTACTACAGTTCCCATAATGCAACTCAATAGCAGCTGTTACTAGACCGTCCCTGCAAACGCCATCGATTTTCACACCAAAACAAAAAAAGTTGTAATGTAGGTTTTCTCTTTAAATCTGTAGTCTCTAAGCCTTAATTAAGTTAAAGGATCAGTTCACAATTTAAAGAGGTTTTTCTTGCTGTAATCATTCCTCCTGTTCATACTGAGCGTTAGAAGAGCCCTTCATATTGTGCTTTCGGTTTAAGTAATAGACAAAATCAATCCTCATTTTGTGCAAAAACTTGAGTCAAATCAAGAGAATATCTTCCAAAGTTCCAGTTGAATTTCCTTGGACCATATTTCTGTTCTTTTAAATGAATTTTTCCATAAAACAAGTACTGTGGATTTTGGCTCCCATCACTTACATTGTAAGTGCATTATGAAGGAATCTCCTAATAGATCAGTATGAACAGGAGGAATGATTACAGCAAGCTTTTTCAGTGTCTCAAACTTTTGAAAGCTCCTTAAAAGCCAAAGAGAAGGGGGCTTTACAACTGAGTAGCACTCAACCTGTGATTAATAAACTGATTCCCATGTGTAAAATCAGAACAGTGCCGCCTTAAAAGTTTGATATTTTGAGATATTTGGTTTTTTTTTGTTGTTATTGTTGCTAGGAGTTCGATGAGAAGATAGATACCACACTCTTCTATATCTGTCTGTTAAAAAAATGAAGCTAAAGTCAGCTGCTGTTTAGCTTAGCTTAGCATAAAGAGTGGAAAAAAGGGAGAAACCGCAGACCTGGCTTTGTCCAAGGATAACAAAAGCTGCTTATCATCATCATGTTTGAACTATTCCTTTGGCCGGGTGCAGTGACAGTCTAGCGTTCCCCCCCCCCTGTTTTCATTCTTTATGCTAAGCTAAACTAATCGTTTGCTGGCTCAAGCGTCACATTTAACAGATTAACTAGAGTTGGTCTTTCCATCTAACTCAGCAAGTAAATTATGTTTATTTTCCTCAAAATGTTTAACTTTTCGTTTAAACAGACTGGATAATAATCAGAGGAAACGTATTTGGTTTTATTGCAGATATACGCCACTTTAAAGCCTTCAAAGTTCCTCATCAACATTCATATATGAATCAAACTTGCTAATTAATCACTCTGTAAAGTGAAAGAGACCTGAAGAGGCTCAAACTAGCCCGGCGAGGCTTTTCAGTTCTATGTATAGCTGACTTGACCTACCAACAGCACAGAGGACTGAAGTGACAAAAACCCATTGACGCATGAGCAAACTTTCTCCTCAGCCTCACTATTGGTCAGTGACTGATCCCATTCAGATGTTGCCAGGGAGAGGGACCCTTCACCCAAAATCACACCCATACACCCACCCACATAGGCGCTCTCACACTCCCTCTTCTGGTATTTTGCTAATTCCCACAGGAATGTATAGATTCCAGTCATCTCTATTTGGGACAGCAAATGTTTTGGTGGAGATTGCATTGATGAGTCGGTGCCAATCACCCGAGTGTAAAAACAACAGCGATGTTAGCAGATGTTATTGGGGGGCTTCTTCTATACTCGAAGTTGACTACACTTTGAATCAATCCGTTATTATAATATAGAAACATGACACTTGATGAGAAAGTGGCATAATACTCACCTTTGAGATGTTTTAGGGATAAAACATGCAAATTTGTTACTGCAAACTCCATCACAACCAAATCTGATTGATTATGGCAAATCAAATGTACACACTGATATCTTTATATCTAATTTTGCTCCTTAAAGTAAAAAATAAATAAATAAAGATTTAGCTTGGATCTTTTGAAGTTTTCTACATCTAAATCAGACGATTCATTGTTGAAAAGTATATTTAATTGTACTTTATTTTAGCATACTTAGTATACTTGCATGTGCACCATTTTTTCTACATTTTTAACTACTATTTTGAGGTACCATTACATTTCAATTATTACAATTAAGTGTATTTAAGCGCACTTCAATGAAGTAATAGTACACCTATATTTAGATGAGTGTATTTAAATGTACAGAAATAAAACACTAAAAAGTGTGTGAAATGAATGGTTTTGCATGCTAAATACAATTTACATGTGAAATGTCCAAATTCCAGCTGTGCCTTTGTGATATTACATGTAAAGTTGTTGTTTTCATTTGTTCTCCGTTACATTTCACACATATCTGTAAATGTGTCTGTGTGTGTGCATTACGTGGCATGTTTACATCTCAACGGTTGTTTCACTTGTGTTAAATTCACAGCATACTTTAGAAATGCGAATAAATATGTTGATTATACATCTGAACATGTAAAATGCACTCAAATTACATTTCAAGTATTTCTAAAGTGAGTTGAACAAAGTGTATTTAAATACTCTTAATTATAACTTTAATTTAGCCCAGTCAGTTGATTTATTCCTTAATATCATCTAAAGAAACATGACACTTATTCTCCTGTTGATTCTCTTGACACAGACTTATAATACTCACTCTTGGAGACGTCTAAACATGCAAACTGGCGACTGCAAATTCAGTCATAAACAAATCTATCTGATTATAGCAAAGAACATTTTAATACACTTGTTGATTTGCATCTAAATTTGGTGCTTAAAGTAAAAACTAAACTATGTGAAACACTCAAGAAGGGGAAAGACAGACAGACAGACAAGTGTCACTGAGGGCACGTACAGTATCTGTGGAGGTTGGGGTGAGTGGGTGGGCCGGGGTGACTGAGGTGTTAGAGCTCATAGCTCACACACATGGTCGACCAATCGGCAGAGCTTGCGGGGGCAGCAAGCCGGTAGGTTGCAGTTGGACACGGATACACACATGACACAAGACAGACAGACAGAGAGAGAGACAGACAGACAGTGAGGAAGGAAGGAAGGAAGGAAGGAGCAGAAACGTGTCTCCTCTTTTCTAAAGGATCACTGGAGTGAATTCACCAGAACCTGAGACAGGAAAGGAAAGGAGCAACTTCCCTCTGAGGTAGTGTGTGCTCTGTTTGTGCATTATTTCACAAAGTTAGGACTTTAAACCACACTGGTAGTAGTCTGACTTTGCTTTACTGGAGGTTTTCTCACTCTCAGCTCACAAGGTGGCTTTTGGGAAGGGAGCAGTGTAGCTGACAGGAAGTGAACCGCCGGTGCACCATGGGAAGAGTACATCTGTCATTATTTGGGATGTAGGACCGGTGTTTAAAGATGTAGATTTTGCATGTCCTGGAAGATTGATTGAGCCTTAAATAGGGTGTCATCTGAGAACCAGAAAGTTTAAATTATCATATCAAATTAATTAGTTTATTTTGGGGATGCTTAGTACTCATTTGTATCTCTTTAACCCATTTTCAGCACTTTCTTTAACAGCAGCTTTATGAAGGTGAATCATGTTACATAATTATGTAATTACAGAGTAGTGGGTAAAACCAGACACCTGTTGATTTCTACATGCCTTCACACACAAACTCCTTACGATACTTGACAAAAGTACTTTAGATATGCTATCTCCTCCACTCGCAGGCTCTGTATGAGGATTTCAGGACAAGTGCTGTCTTTCTGTGTGGGAAGTGTCTGTGTTTTGATGCCTCAGTATTCGCTGTCAACATGGCGAGCGCTGAGGAAGAGAGACTTTGACAGCTGGCCGGCCCAGTGGAAGGCATGCGGCTAGTTCCCAGCGTGCCAAATCTCTGCATGCTATTTATACTCACCTTGCCAGGCTCACTACTGGTGTCTGTTCATTCACGCCCGGCCATGGCAAATGCCACCGCATTAAGATGCTTGCCAATTACCCATTTACTGTTTTACTATGGTTGAACTGACATGGGTGATTTCTATTACGGGGTCATTCTGGTGCCTGAATGCTAAAATAAAATTTGAAGGGTTCATTTCTATAATGATCACAGCTAAAATTTACTGAAACAAATATATATATTCTGGGTTTTGGATCTGTTGCAGCTTCTTAAAGGACCATTTCACAGATTTTCAGCCTCATTTGTAGCTGTTCAAATAAGGGCTACAGTGTAAAAAATGCCTCTGTGCCTCTGTGGCTCCAAAGGCTCTTCGTTTTTAATAGTTTTTGGACAATAATGGAGATCTACAGCACAGAGGAAATACTTGTCAGTAGATCAATTCATTTTTGGTTTGGCTCTGCACACGTTAACAATAAGAAAAATCAAAAAAATTGCCAGACATATCCTTGAAGGCAGGACTTGTTTTTACAGACAGATACCGCTACTATTGTAGCTCCCAATTCTTCACTGCACATGTTAAAGAGTTCAACCAAAGAGTAATGTTCCCTTCTCAGAGCCTGAAAAGGTAAATCTATCCAAGTAATTCACAAAAAGACAGCAATTATCAATATAATTTTATGTAGTGGAACTATGTTCATTTTTAACTTCGTAATCATCTTTCAACCCTTCAGATTTATCCTGCAAGCCCATCAGGGGTCCAAACCCAGAGATTTAATTGACTCAAACCAAACTTGATCGCACACCATGTAAAATAATGACCAAAAAAACAACAGTATATCACCATAATTATATAATATTTCAAGCGATATAACATCCCTCACATATAAAAAGTAGAGATGCAAAAGTAGTAACGTGAAAAACAAAGCATAAAAAACATTTAATAAATAAAAATAATAGCAGTGATTGTTTAACGCTTAATTTCAAAGATTTTGGTGTCACAGATTGAAGCACCAAAATTAATTCCATTTAGTAACCATAAAGTAATTCATTGAAACAATTCATGCCTATACACATTACTTTTTGTCCTGTAATATCTTTGTTTGAGCAAGTTAGGCCATGATTTCCACTTTCAGAACTTGAAATACGATGTGACTGACCCAAAAAAATCACCAGAATTGAGGTGTTAGTATATATGATGTGAATTCTTTTGAATATGTGTGTTTTTTCCATCTTCTCTCCTGCAGCTCTCATAAAGTCGATGCACAGCTACAGTGACAGAGAAATGGCCATTCCCCGGATGTTCAACTCCAACGCCCCGTTTATCATTGTGACCGGAGGATCTGAACTCTCGTTTGTTGGAAAGGAAGATGACAGCCAAGCGTGTGAGGAGGAAAAAGAGTCGCTGGTCCAAGCCATCACCCCGCATCTGAGCCGAGTGATGCAGCACGGCACTGCCAAGCACGTGGTCACAGCAGGGCAGGACGTGCCTGAGGAGAATGCTTGTGTCTCCATAGTCGCACAGGCTGAGAGTAAGATTGTGGGTCTTTGCTGGGGCTCTTCTGCTCTAATAGTGGGCATATATGGTTCAATTCCCACTGGGATAATTTGTACTATATATTGCATGATGGATGTTTGACACTTTAAGATGATTTGAGTAAAAAAAATCCTGTATCTCAAGTTGGATTTTCACCACATGCTTCTCTCCACTTCCCTCAGACTGTTGAAATCTTTCCAAAACCAGTTAAATTGAGTCAAAGGTTCATGGTAGTCAAACGCTTCAAGCAAGATTATTTTCTGAGTTCATAAAAGGAAGAAAAATACAGTTTTAACCAAACAGCAGCGATATACTTTGCCAGCACAATAATGCACAACTTGTCAGTCATTTAAATACACTGTCTGAACATTTTAGAAAACACTCAGTCATAAAAAAAAAGCTACTCACAGTCCCTAATATGATACTAATAAAATAACTGCATCATTCTGTTTCCCCTCCTGTAGAGAAATCAAACAGCACTAAAATTCACAATTGAACATTTCTACTTAAGAAATAATTTGCCATATTTGCCAAGGAAATTCAAGCACCAAATACACCTCCTGTCAGTATCATTAAGCTGCTGAAGCATGCACTGAGTTATAATTTTCAGTTATATCTCTAACTGTTAATTCTATGTCACTGTCTCTGCCCCAGGAGAAGACTTTCAGGAGTTCAGCCCTACCAACACACATAGCCTCTACTCAAGATCTCAGCTGCTCAAAAAGCACAGGTACTTCACAATATACACCCCTAATACTGCAGTACATAGGACATGGCTGAGAGTATATGAAAGTATATTACTAAATTGAGTTCCTAATTATGTTGTGGTGACGATCCTACATGGATTATTAACAAAGCTCAGGATTTGACACCAGACACCATGATTCAAGTCCCATGTGGGCTTAGCTCAGGCTCAGGCAACAAAAGGACTCTGGTTTCGGTTATAAAAAGATTGTGGTTTTGGTTAATAAACACTCTTTTGTGTGTCATGTGCTTCAAGTCACTGCAGATCTTTTCTGTATTGACGAACATAATCTTTCCAAGCCAGTGCCTAAAAATAACAATAAAAAAGTGTGATAATGCTGTTGTTACTGCCAGCGGATATTGAACTACAAGTTTGCATATTTAGATGGAAAACAAATGCCTCATCTGTGAACATTTTAATTTCTGTATGGACATGTTTATGTCTTTCCAGATTAACAACATTTCCTCATTATGTGACTATAAAACATAATCTAGCCCATATGAGGTTCTATCAAAACTAATTTGCTGACTTCCCAGCAGATGTTGGAACCTGGCTGCAGGGATTTGCTCCCATTCAGCCTCTAGAGCATTACCGAAGTCCAACACTGATGTAGGGAGATTAGGTCTGGCTTGTAGTCGATGTTTCAGTTTGTGTCAAAGATGTTGATTATGGTTGAGGTCAGACCTCTGTGCAGACCAGTCAAGTTCTGGGTAAAACCATTTATTTATGGAGCTGGCTTTGTGCACGAATGCAATGTCATGTTGAAACAGAAAAGAGACAAAAACAAACTGTTGGTATCACACTATTGTTTAAAATGTCACTGTATGATGTAGATTCATTAGCATTAAGTGGTCATATCCAAACCAGCCTCAGACGAAAGTTGTGTATGATGCTGACTCTAGTGACTCCTTGTGGTAGTATTAAGAAGACACTGTCACTCACACACCCACCTTACAATGGATGTCACAGAGAGAGACTGAGATGAATGTGCTTAAAGCAAGACATCGAATGCACTAGGTTTCACAAAGAATAACAAACCCAAACATATCCCATCAGAATAATTGTAAAACAACTTAATAATATAAAAATCTACACACAGAGACTTTAAATTGGGTAAAATGATTCATCTTTGCTGGTAAAGATCCTTAAACCTGTGGAGTTTCTGTTAGTAAACTGGGAGTAACTCATATTATCTCATTTGCAGGCCTCTCAGCAAAGAAACTGCGCTCATGAGTGACACAGAAGATGAGGACTTTGACGGCGCCACTAAACTCCCGCACTACCACCTCCAGAGGAAACAGCGCAGGAAAACCAGGACAAGACAGAACCAGGAGCAAGGAGAAGAACCTCCAATCATCCGTGGTCTGTGGGTGCAGGAGATTGATTGGCTGAAATCAGCTGACAGCGAGATGACATCGTCTGCTGAAATCATACCACCTCCTCCTCAGTTTACTGACTCATTCTCACGCCCTCGCAGCCATGGAGACCAACACTCCTGTGTGTATGAAGGTCACAGCAGTGAAGATGTGTGTGAATGTGTCAGAAGAGTGGAGGATGTGTCACTATCAGAGGACCAGTACAGATCAATAGATACAGAGGACACATCCAGCACTGATGACAGAGGAAGCTCAGACTCTGATTGCGCCGAATCTATTTGCACTCATGAAAGTGATTCAGACTCATCTTACTGCGGAGAGGACGACATACAAGTACACAACAGCTGTAGATGGAATGACCTGATGGGAGTGTCTGGTGTTAACTCCTCTTCCTCCCACGCTCAGCGGGACTCAGACTCCTCCAATGGTTTCACAAGGATTTCAGGGTGTGCCAAAAGCCTCTTGGGAAATCCAGACTCCACCTACACCCCCCTGCACACTGTGAATTCCTCTCCGTGTGTGTTTAGTGCTGCTGATGTGATCGATATTGACACAGTTTTGGACTGCCTCAGAGGCAGAGTGACACAGATGCCAAAACTCTTTGTTTCACCCTTCTTTGAGGATTTGAAAAAACAGACTCTGAATCACTGGAAACAAAGTGTTCCTGTCAATGAAGGACTCATATTTCATGATGTAAGACATTTACATTTAATTTATTTACACATACAACTTTGCTGATATTAAAATGCCAACATATACCATAAAACTATAATAAGTTAAGAACACCAAAACCTGCTCTAAAAAAGTTTCAAGCATGCACTTTGAGCAACATCCCAATCAATCATATCTCAGCAGAAAAGAAAGAAATCACATGGGTTTTTTTTTACTTAAAGGCTGCTCCAGCAATTTTGTGTTGCACTTCCTCAAAGATGGGGGATTCACAAGAGACATACTGAAGTAAGAATGGTCTAAATTGAAGCAGTGGAGGCCAAGATATCTTGATTTTTGATCTGAAAAGCGTATAACAATGTACACTATTTCCCTCTAAAATGTGCTGGAGTAGAAGTAAAAAGTAGCATAAAATAAAATAGTTTTAGTCACTTGCAGGCAGCAGAACAAGCTGTAAACCCAACCAATTATCTTATCAGTTGTTATGATGAACATGTTAACTAACACTTACCTATTTGTTGGGCTAACATTAGCTATTTTAGCTTAATTGTGCTAACAAAGCAGATATCATAACATTATACTGAGTGAAATATTGCGACATAGTATGACTCAATGTGAGTCTTGGAGCCAGGGAGATCAACAGATGAGCCAGCTGTCAATAACAGCGGCCAATCAAAACCCACATGGCAGACATCAAATCTACTATAAATCTTCAAATCTTACTAACAGAGCAATCATTTTCAAAATGACCACTAACACACTTATTAGAGGGCCTGAATTTAAAGAGTGAGACCATAATGACTCATTGAAAAAAAATGATTCACTTAGTATTGGTTCAGAGATGTTGATGCTTTTTGAATGGGAGTCTACTGGAGCATCTAGTGGCCATCTGTGGAATTGCACTTTAAGACACTTCATCTTCTGCCTCAGCCTTAAGCCACTCAAAACAAGTTGCTGCATGTTTACAGTAGATATTTTACCTTTGACAACTGACAGGAAATCCTTGCCATGATCTCACTGATTGGTTGTTTGGCCGTGATGCAACAGACTTTATGATTTTATGCTTTAACACTGCTCCTTCATTTCCCTCAGCCTGTTTCTCATTTTATGCTTTCAATGTGTTTCTTTTGTATTCTTAAGCAACTCCAGCCCAATAGTTCCCAGTACAGGGAGGGAGAGGACTATTACATCCAAAACCACATCCAGAATGGATCATACGGTGATGTATTCTGTGTTCAGGACAGAAGGACTGGATTCAAATGTGCAGCCAAGAAGGTAAGCCAAGAAAGAGTGAGTCATTTAAAATCCAGATACACATCACCCAAAACGTTTTAAACATTATTCCCCTTCTAGATTGATATCAGAAATGATGATTAAGTTAAAAGTTTCTGAAATAATAATTTCAAAAAATTCATAATGTCCTTTTATCTCAGATTCCACTGAATCATTTCAGCAGAGAGGAGGTGAGCACGTGGAGCACTCTGAACTCCCCTCGTGTTGTGGAGCTCTTCGGGGCTGTGAGGGAGGGGCTGAACGTTGTACTCTTCATGGACTTGAAACCAGGTAAAGTCAGTATCAATAACACACATACTCTATCATAATGAGGTAGTTTGAGTAGTCTTATAAAATAACCAGACTTGTCCGAACCTCTTCAGCTTGTTTGGCACAGCTCCTAAAAGAGATGAACACCCTACCTGAGGATTTGTCCCTGCACTATCTTCATCAGACCCTAGGGGCGCTGGAACACCTGCACCACAGAAAGATCCTGCACCTGGATGTCAAAGGTGGGATCAAGTTTCAGACAAGATGATAAGTATGGGTGTTTAGTTTCTATGACTAGAGCACATCTAATGCAAAACAGCATCTCTGGTGAGGCAATTTAAGGCGGTGATGGATGTTAACTTAGTACATATACTCAAGTCCTGTAGTCAAAGCTGCACTAATCAATATTTTTATATCAACAGTGGATAAAATGATCTCTATGAGTAATAGAGAATAATCAGCCAAATCTTCTTAGCTCTATGGAGCATTTTAGTGTCTTTTGGCTCATTGTTTTGGTTTACAACTTTAATGTTTGAGCAGTCTTGTATTTTTAGTATTTATTCATTGATTTATTGATTTATTGATTCATATTGCCTGTGATATATATACACACACACACAGGGTATGGATTCCAACGTTACCTTGTTTGGTTAGTTGTGAGACCCCACAGTATCCATCACTCGTTGCCGTGATAGTGGATTTGATATTATCAGCAATACTTACACGGAGGGAGGGAGCCCAGTAAAGCCTCTAGCTACTGGTTGTCAGCTGGAATCCACAGTGATGGTTCCTAATCCTAAACTGACACCTCACCCCTAAACCCTCAGTAATCCCCGCTGAGAGGATTGAGTAGCAAGGGGCTTGCTCAAATTAGGCCCCTCTATTGTCCTCTGAGCTCACTGCAAGTCTCATTCAGCCAACAACCATCAAATTTAACAGTCTCATCATATTAGATCTTCACAAAGAGGTGGAAAAAAAGTGTGTGCTTGCTTTATTTTTGGAGATATTATCTTGTGCAGCCTCAGGATGGCTGTTCAGGAGTTTGGCCAGTGAAGTTTTGGTCTCCAGTGTACCCATCACTCTGACAGCCTCTGACAGCCTCCTCATTTCTCAGTCAACTGTTTAATAATGAGCACCAAATGAAAACAAGCTGTCTCTCTAAATCCTGTGTGTTGATTTTATTCCAGTTGACAATGTGCTGCTGTCTGCAGACTGCAGAGACACATTCCTCTGTGACTTTGGTCTCTCAGAGACATTAGATGACAATGGATGGAGCACCAAGGCCTTCAGGGGTAAGTAAACTCTACAAATGTCAAACAGTTCATGTCAAAAACTGAATAATTGTACAACTGTGGTAAAAACACAATCATTCACCTGATAGTTATTGGTCACATTGTTGGATCTGCCAACAAAGAAGAGAAAGGATATGTAACCACATCAATTGTATTTCTGCCATTGAGGGAAATAAGCAGCTTTCATACAAAAGGTGTTTTTTTATTGCCGCCTGAATCTTTATATTATCTTGTTCTTTAGTAAATCTATGATAAAAACAAAGAGATAAAGGTAAACACAGGAAATGACTTCACTGTATACCTCTGTTGGCCTCTGAGTGTGGTTGGTACATTCTGCATTTATGTGTTCAACTGATGATCTCATCAAAACAAACTTACAGTGACTCCAAAACAACTAAAAGTGACATGTAATTGATTAAGTATTTCGCTTTCATAAAGTTTAAGACTCCTGAGAGCTTCATTATAAAACAAAAAAAGGGAAAAATTGATGCACCAGAGGTCAAGATAGCCTGACTTTTAAACTAGATGTAAACTTGACGCAAGGGGTTAATGGGAGTTCCACTGTAGATACCTACTGTGTAAACTAAACTAAATGGGTAAATATCATACTGCACCTGATCAGATCATATTGTGCTTTAGTTATATTCCCCATGTAACAGTAAGTTGACCTTCTTTCATTCACTTTATGATACAAGTCAAGTCAAATTTATTTATAGAGTACATTTGAACATAACAGATATTGACCGAAGTGCACTACAAAGAAATATGAAATATAATTGCCTAAATAAATATATAGAAGTAGCTGTAAAAGACTAAATTAAAACAATTTTATCATTATATTGATAATTAAGGGGACTCAAACCTTATATTGGGAAGGATTAATATATATGGGTCGCTGTTTTTACGGCTTTCATTCTCTGTGATACAGAGAAGGGGTTGTGGTGAGCAGAGGGTTGGCAATATAAATGATGTCGTCATATTTAATTTGTACTGAACCTTTACTTCATAGTGAAACCCAAAGTGTTAGAGTATTAATAACAAAGAACACACAACATCAGGTAAATAGTAATAAAAGTAAAGGTGAAAAACTCTTCCTGAATAGAAAGGTTTTAGGTTTTTAAAAAAAAAAGAGACTAGGGTCTGTGCTGCCCTCAGATGGTTAGGAAGGCGGTTCCACAAGCGTAGTGCAACAGATCAGAAGGCTCAACCCCCCATGGTGCAGAGCTTAGTACTGGAGACCAAGAAGAGCAAGCTGCTGGCAGATCTGAGGGTGCGTGTTGAGGTCTTTGGTGTGGTCAGTTCCTGTAGGCAGGGAGGCGCATGTCCGTTGATGGATTTGTATGTGAGTAGCAGCACTTTGTAGTCAATCCAGGGAGCCAGTGCGATGAAAACAGAATTGGTGTTATATATTTGTGTTTTCACAATCTCATTATGAATGTACTAGAGCTTCTGAATACTCAAGCCAGGCATCGCAATAATCCAGTCTTGAGGAGACAAAGACATGGACAAGTTTCTCTGCAACTGACAGGGTTAGAGAGGAGTGGAATTTACAGATGTTTTTGGGATGGTCTTATGTGGTCATCAAAAGTCAGCTGAGGGTCAAACCACGATTAACCACGATTAATGATTTAGGAGTAAATGGGGATGTTTTGGCCATAAAAGCTGAGATGAGGTATGAAGGATGACTGAATCTGGTGTGGAGTGAGGATAAGGAGAGCTTTAGTTTTGCTGCTGTGTAACTGGGTTAGGGTTAGGACCTTTACCTCCGTGAGACAGGTGCTGAGGCTGCAGTAGCAGTAGTAGTAGTAATATAGCTGGGTATCATCAGCATAGCAATGAAAAGACATCCTATGTCTGCTGATGAAACATCTACAGGGGAGTATGCAGAGGATAAAAAGGTGGAAAAGGATGCTTAGGGTTGCCATGATTATTTTTCATTAGTTGTAGGACTGACCGAGCATCTTTTAAGGGACTCTGTAAGTCCTTTGATGTTCACCAAAGTTTCTGGACAGCGAGACCAAGGCACCTGAAGCATCGTTCTAGCTGTTTATTTTCCACAGATCATGAATGTAATAGGGAGCAGAGCGTGAACATTGACCTCGTGTCTTGACAGGGCTGTGAGGATCAAAGATGCTGCTTAGAGATGTATTAACGGGTTCCACTGGTTCACTGGATGGAGTCAGTGATGACCAGGTCAAGGGTGTGCCCCCTGGTGTGAGTAGGGAAATCAACATGCTGCTTCAGACCAAGACTCTATCAGACTCAGGAACTCACAATCACAGGGTTGTTAACATGTATATTCACAGCACTAACAATGATGATGTTGGTTGACATGAAGCAGAGTGAGGTGAGGATGTCATGTAGAGGAAAGATGAGTTTGGTTTGGGGAGGGTAGTGGATAAGAGGCACTATCATGGAGTATGGAGGTTTACATTTTAGAGCACGGCTTTCAGTAGTTCAACAGAAGAAAGATCAGGCATTGGCGAAGGAGACAGTCTCAGTTCAATCCAGTGTGGTAAACCACCACCACGGCCAGAGCTGCAGGCTTTTTCCATGTAACTATAGCCAGGACGGCAGGCCTCATTAAGCACAGAGTAGTCTCTTGGTTTTGCAAGGTTTCAGTTAGGCCCATGAAATCAAGCTTCATGTTGTCCTTTCTCCGGACAGTCTTTACATGCATCAGAAACTTTTAGGAGAAAACACAAGTAGCCAAGCTAAATCAGTTCTTGTGGTTTTGTGGTATCGTTGTCGACAAAAGGAAGATGTCACCCTTGAGGTATGACATAAACCCTTATTGCAAAAGCGTAAATCCAGATTTAGTCACTTTTACGGGTCAAGATCCAAAAATGCCAGATCCTACAATTCCCACCATGCAATTCAATAGCATCTTTTTTATTATACCCTCATTGCCTTATAAACACCCACATCTTTCAAGCTTTGGTGTGTATCTTATTATTTTTAATGAAGCCAAAACGGAGAATACCATGATGACATCACAATGACATCATCAGTTATTTTCCCAGACTTGACAAATCCCCTCCAGAGCCACAGAGGATATTATGCAGCTGTTTTCACAGGCTGAGTAGCACTTCTCATAAAAAGTAAAGTGATCATCATGTATAAAATTGGTAGAATCCCTCTTTATACCTCAATTTTACACATTATGGACAATACAATAGTGAAGATTTAAAGCCATATTACAACAACAACAAAACAAATGTAATGTATAAACGTGATCACAAGCAAACAGAGAAGAATAACATGGGAAAATAAAAGGTGATAAAGAGATACAAGAGAGAGTTTACAATTAATTTACTGGTTTATTCATGTAGGAGCCGCCTTCCCTGGCACAGAGACCCACATGGCTCCTGAGGTGGTGAGAGGGGACCAACTCTGTGCCAAGGCGGATGTGTGGAGCAGCTGTTGTATGCTACTGCACATGCTCAACGGATGCCACCCATGGATACGTTACTATTCCCATCCACTATGTCTCCAGGTCAGAGTCTCTTCTTCATCGTTACTGGAAAATCAATTTCACCCTGAATAAGAAAAGACTGATTCACACTTCTTGTTGTCTGTATCAGATTGTCAACGAGCCTCCGCCTCTGTGGGAGGTGCCGTCCAAATGTAACAATTTCACAGCCAAAGTGTTCAGGGCCGGACTCCAGAAGAATCCTGACAGGCGAGCATCGGCAAAAGAGCTGAGGAAGAAAATCACCAAGGCCCTCAGAGCAGGTTAATGCACTTGATATTAAAGAGTCATCCTAGAATAAAATTATTTATCAACTATAAACCTTTTTATTTGCTATAGAATACATCTGCTTTGTAAATCACTTGTCTTGTGTTCTCCTGTAAAAATCCAAAAGGGTGAAATGTATCGTTGCCCCCTAGTTATGCATTAATTTGACAGAATATATTTCATTTTTCCATCTATGTAGCTGGAGTCGTTGTTTCAATTCAGCCAATAAAATCTTGCATAAAGTGATAACGGGTATCATAGTCAAAGCAGACAGTCACACTGAATCTGATAGCACCCTGAGACAGAAAAAGAGCCACAAACTCTACTTCTTATCTAACTTACAATCTTGAACACGCCACTTGTCCTGCACCTTAGCTTGTAGAACGTGCCACCAAACAAACATTCACCTGGTAGAAGTGCACTGTACTTTGGTCCAGTTGGATGCTTGTTAGGCCTTTACTCCACAATATAATTGTAACAATGCATGTAGCATTGTGACATAGCATGTAGCTACAGAAGAAGTTAGTTTACTTCTTCTCTCATCCCCTACGGTGTAACACTGACACTCAAAACACTTGGCTGAGTCAAAAAGGAGCATTTCTGATGTTTGACCAAAGACCTTTTCTCTTCCTTTTAATAATATAAAACTATTAACAACACATTTATAACCACATTGACATTTTGACTGCAAAAACGTTTAACTATGTGATTTCAGTTGGATTTTAATCCCAAGTGACACTGAAAATGATTTTTTTTGCTCCACAGTTGGAGGTCTGAGTCCATGGTCCGTCAAAACAGCCTGTGAAAGGCTGTGTCACGGCAAGACTGAAGACATCCCCTGCTCTTTGTCATCTGGAATCCCTTCCACCCCAAATGAACCATCACCTCCTGTTTCAGCTCCCTTGATGTACTGGGTGAGCCCCTGGAGAACTACGGCGGTGGACGAGGACAGCAATGAACTGGAGGACGGTGACTCAGACCAAGTCTCTGAAGTGGAGACACATTTGCTGAGCAGGGAATGGGAATCCCAGCCAAAATCACTGCGAGATGATTACATTGCAAGTGAAAAAGACTGGGACACTTGGTCGGATTCAGAAGTCGACATCTATATGGGAGAGGAGGAATATATTCGGGAGAAGTGGCTGAAAACTGACAGGGACTATGAAGGGGATTGGGAAGAGGAGGGAGATGAAGATGAGAAAGAGGAGGAGGAGGAGGAAGAGAAGGAGTGGGATTCTTCTGTATCAACAGAGTATCTCCGTACTCTCCGAGGCCTTTTCCCTTTACTGCAAAAAGCCCAACAGACAAACAACAGTTCCGGGAGATCAGAACCAGAGCTGGAATACATCAGAGACGGTGAGTCAGTAAACGTCTGCGTCATGGGGACAGTTCAGCGTGGGTAATACACTCCTGTTTACCAGTTCCTTGTCCAGAATCATTTCATTTCATCTGCTGAAACTAAACGTTATCAGAATACCTACAGGAACAGAATAAAGCCGAGTGAGCTCTGATTTCATTACGAGATTTCATTACCAAGAAAATCATATTTCCTGTAATTTTTTCAGCATGCCTTTGTTATGTGAATGTGATTGTGATAAATGTGACCAAAGTATACCTGACATGTAGTTAATGCACCAAAATAAGAAAGAAAAACACTTATATATAGGAAGTAAAATGTAACAAAAAATTGCCATGCTTTTCATACTAACAGAAATTGTTAATATTGTCTTTAGGTGTAGCTCTTGGCACCACAATCCAGCCCCCCTCCCCTGAGCCACGAGATGACCCTCCGTCCTGTTTCAGCTGCTCGGATACATCGCCAATAGATGACTCAGACAAGGTGTGTATCTAAAGATGAATGCGTGTGGAACTACTCTTTTGTAAAGTAAAAACTGCAAAAAAAACCTCAAGTTTCCTTCCATTTTTAAGGAATCTGCTCATTCATCCGATGACCTCAGCTCTGGAGTCTTTTCGTCTTGCAACAGTCAGGCAGACAGACACCTGGAGTGGTTGGTGTCAGCAAACCAGCCCTCCTCATACTGCTTTGAAGGTAAAACAGCAGCAACCTATCTACCGCTGAGTTATAAGGTGGTTGACTTGCTGTTGGGATCATTTCTTTTACTGCTCTGACACTCGCAGGTGTTGACATCTGGATAGAGAACGTCCAAGGCGAGTGTCTGAGGATTCGGGAACGCCGGCAGGTCAAAGTGGGACATGTTGCGATAGGAATTAGTGATCAGGTAAGAGACAATTAACTGATGTCAAAATTGCTTGTTTGAATGTGTTTTGGGGTATTCTAAGCACGGTTTACTCCAGGATATTGTTTAGTAGAGATGATAAGTTACCCTGACCCAGCTGTATTTTGCCTCATGATTAATTTAGTATAGATGATGAGTAATATGATAATTTTTTGTTTTTGGACCAGATAATACAAGCAATAGAAATAAAAAAAATTATCACCATATGAATTGGTAGTGACAGTAGCCATTAGCTGCAGCCCTACTTTTGTGTTACAAATGTCAGTGTGATTTTGATTGAGGTTTGAAAGTCTGTCTTGATTTTTGGCTGTCTGTACAATGAGTTGATTTTGTAGCTTTGTAAAGGGGTGTTAATATTGCACCAGTCCAGCATTCAGCAGTATGTGTCTGACTGACAAGTTGAGTTGGGTATACGACACCTCAGTTTTGATACTTATGGGTCAATGACGTATAAGGATTTTCAACAACTCAATTTTAGAATAAAAAAACAAGCATATCTAATGCAGTAGTTCAAACATTCAGAATGTTGTGTACCTGAAAATTCATATTACAATTTGAAAGTGATTTTAGTGGGGGTTTTTCAAGATTAATTGGCACTGGCCTGAAAAAAAAAGTCATTTGGTGTGACCATGATTCATCTTGAAATATCTTTTCTAAATAAAAGATCATCATTTACAAAAATTTAAAAAAAAAAAATCAAATACTTTGTTTCCAAACACTTTATATTACTGAAAACTTGTAAAAAAAAGATGTGAAGCGTGTTAAGTAAATTGATTTATTTCAAGATGAATCATGGTCGCACCACATGACTCTTTTTAAGGCCAGTGCCAATTAATCCTGAAAACCCCCCACTAAAATCACTTAATTTCAAATGTATAATATGGATCTTCAGGTACACAACATTCTGAATGTTTGAACTACTGCATTAGATATGCTTGTTTTTTATTATTCTACAATTGAGTTGTTCTAAATCCTTATACGTCATTGACCCTTATATAGATATGCTTCTCTACAAAACCAAAAAAACAAACTTCGTAAATGTCAAGTATGTAGTCCTTTGTACATGTAGTCATTGGCCTAAATAAAATACTCTAAAATTGGCAAAATTTAAACAAGACTCCAAATGACTAGATGTCCCATGCCAACATTTGATACATTTTGATTTGTACCAACAGTATTTATGTTTGATACTCAGCTATAAATCATCTCATCTATCATTCAGATCTCAGGGAAAGCCTTCACTTTGGAGACCCTCGACAGAAAGATGGTGCCCTTGGAACAAGAGATCAAAGACTCCTACCTGTGGCTCCGCTGTGTTCCTGCTCCTGACCGATGTCAGCGCTGGAGGTGGAGGGTCAGTGACGGCAAGCTGGAGCTACGAGAATGAGACATTTTTGTTATGTTTTGTTGAATGCACAAAATTAGTTATTGTTTGTTCTTAATCTATGTGGTAAAAAAAAAGCATTAATATATATACAGATATTTTATTGTTGATTTATTTTCCTGCGTATTAGTTGGATAGTTAGAGTTTATGGTATGAATTTGAGATGAGTGAATTTTCTCATTAAATATTACTGGATGTGATTTTAATGATGTTTTCTATTTGTAAAGATGATTTTTCTGTATCAGTTCTTTGATTTATATTAAACCGGAGAACTGATTATATTACAGTACGTCTTTGTTGCCTCCATGGTCTGTAAACTGGAGATAGTCATGTCACTTGGTGCCTTTCAAGGTTTAGAAGCTGCTTGAAACAATGAACAATTGTCACACAATACAGTATGAGCCCTCCAGACTTAAATACTTGAATGTTTCTGACATTTTATATCTTAATAAACGATGACATATTGAACAAAGAAGCTGCTCTGTTCTCCCAGCTCTGCTTGTTTTCTAATTATTGCCTCTTTTGTTTATTGTCTCCTTTAGTTTAGTTCCACACAGGAGAAAAGAGGCAGTCTGCAGGAGCATTAAAGATAGATTCAGGACCAACCAGTTCATCATTACACACAGGCTAATGAAATCACCTCCTATGCTACAATAGATTAGGACAGGACCTATAGCGTGACGTAACTTTTACAGCACTAATAAAACCTTGCCGTGCCCTGACAAAAAAAGTAGATTTGACTGCATCACATGTTAAACAGAGTATTACATGTGATCAAATCACATGACTCAGGCACATGTGGTTTTTCAGGCATTTCATATAAATTCTCATTGTATTAGGAACATGTGGGCTTCACAGATGAAATGCTCCCGTTGATGTGTTTCTGTAGGGTGATGTTTGAGGAAGGCGGAGGGATAATAGGGTCAGTCAAATGACGCCTTTGGCAAATATTTAAACACAGCCTGCCACTTTTTAGAAGGCTTGAGAACTTTCTTTTTATAAACCATGGCACCAGAACTGGCATTTCTCTAACACTGTAACATGATTCTTTATGTGAAGATTAAAATGACTGAAACAAGGAAAATACAGTGCACAAGTCCCCAGTGGCTTGAAACCTATTATACACTAAATACACTTACAATGTAGTCTAAGTGATAGGGGACAAAACCCACAGTCCTCCTTCTGTGCCAAAATGTATTTAAAAGTTTATCTGAAGCTAATATGAAGCTTCAGCCGTCTAAATGAGTCAAATCAACTAGATATCTTTTAAGAGTTTCAGTCTTTTTAGTGCCAAAGTCCCTCTTTTTGTTACTATACTTCCACCACAGCTAAACAAGGAAACACTGTCCGAGGAAACACAAAGAGGGAATTTGATGCTAAAAAGACTGCAAATGTGTCAGATATCTACTTGATATGACTAACTCAGACAGCTGAAGCTTCATATAAATTTCACATCAACTTTTAAATGACTGTGTGGACACGCTGTGGATTTTGGCTCTCATCACTTACACTGAAAGTGCTTTTGAAGGGGATCTTTTAACAGCCAGTATGAACAGGAGGAATGATTACAGCCAGCAAGGGAAACCTCTTCCACTGTTTATTTGAACACCTGGCTGCTGTTTTAAGACAGACTTGAAAAACTGTGAATCTATCCTTTAAGGCTTTGTTTCCGTTTAGCCACAAGACGTGAAGTCGGCCTACTATAGATGTTAGGTGATAAGGCCCAGCTTGCAGTTCCAGTTCATCCCCAAAGTGCAAGATGAGGTCAGAGCTCTGTGTAAGCAAGCCAGTCAAGTTCCTCCTCACCAAACTGGGAAAACCACTTCTTAATGGGGTTGGCTTTCCGCATGGAGGCCTTGTGACGATAACAGGAAAGGGCCTCACCAAACAGTTGGTGCAAAGTTGGAATGGCACTATTGTCTGAGATATGACTATAGTCTGTTGTATCCCTTTCCCATTATTGACATTACTGTATCCCTTTCCCATTATTGACATTACTGGATCTGGATGAACAGATCCAGGACACATATTTTAGGCCACATCTTTTACTATGAAAATAATCCAGTGTCAATAACATAGCCTATATTTTTTTCAAATGACAGCAGCAGAATTTTGTGAAACTGGAGCCATGATTATGAAAAATGTTGATCACTAATGAGGATGACGTGATCTTGTTTTGTCTACAACCAAAATATATTTAGTTTACTGTCACAGAAGATTACAGAAACCATAAAACATTCACATTTCAGAAGCTGGAATAAGAGAATTAGGACATTTTCTTTGTCAGTAAATGAGTCCAAACATCAGAAAATGGTGAAAAACTTTGATCACTGTTAAAGATGAAGCCTTGAAATGTCTTGTTTAGCCATATGCATTTCACTGTGAAACAAAATCCAGTATTAATATCATGATTTCCAATGACAGCAGCAACATTTTGCTGGAGCTACAAAAACACGCCACCATAGCACAAAAATACAGTCAAAGTCCAGTCAGTCATTCGTGTTGTCCACTTTTTCAATAGACTCTGTAACTGAAACTTGAATAAACTTGTGTGCGGTTCACTTCCTCGACATTTTGTGCACTGTGCAGCAGACACAGATCAGCTGATGCAGCGATAGGACGGCCGGCCAGCATGGGCGGGTCCTCTGTGACTCCGCTCCCACTGTGATTGGATCCTCGGCTCGGGTTTGATAGTGGGAAGTACCCGTACGCCGGTGTCTCCCTGGTTGCGCAAGACGCCATTTTGGAGTGACAGTGAAAGATAACGGAAAGATCGAAAAGCAGTCTTTCTAAAGGTAATTTCTCGCTCAAATCGCACTGTTTTTACTCCTAAAATGTCACGTTGTGTGTGGTTGTTGTTGCTCTGTGCGCTCCGCTCGTTTTTAACCCGCGTTTGACATGACGTCACTGTGTTCTCTCTTAACTGTGACGCGGCAGTTAGCTTCAGCTAACCGAGGCTAAGCTAATCGAGCAGTTCCTGAAACGGACGAACCCGAAAAAAGAGAAGAAAAAAAACCTACAACTGTGGGTTTTTAAAAAAAATAAACAAACGACTACGTTTTCAGTTCGCTTACAGTTTTATTATAACATGTCGACGTTTAATATCGCTTAAAATCGCTTGTCTTGTGTGTTGTAAACGGCTCTGCTCGTTACTAACGGAAGGTTTCGCCCGTTAGCAATGGAAGCTAACTAGCTAACTTGAAGCATCCGCCCTTAGTGAAGCTAATCTGCTTCAAATGGTGGTGCTAACCCGATAAAGACATTTTAGCTGATGTTAAAAAAGGAGCCACAATCTCCTAAACACTGAGCGCGTTTTATTTATTAAATGTACCATCGCGGGTATTAATTAATTAAATAAAACACCGGCTGTAAATTTTTTTTTTTGGCCTTCTGCTAAGGTCGGGCTGTTGTTAGCGTCATAAGCATACATTAGCTAACATTATCCTACCAGCTGGAACAGGCCTCTCTTATCTGACCATCAGTTGGGTATTCCAGCCTGTTAAAAGGGGGTTTAGCTTAAATCTTAAATAAATTAGATTTCAAGTTAAGTTATATGAAATACACGAAGCTAAACTAAACGAGCGACGTCGTAAAAAATGAAATATGTAAGTGTTAGATAATGTTTGACGACGTTGACAGTTTGGCCCATAAGCAACGTAACGTTTAACCGTTGAGTAAACATCTCGCTGCTGGTGTTCCAACCGTGTCGCCCTGACTACTGTTGGTACGGCGACAGTCAGGAGTAGTAACGGCTGAAATTCGCGATAACTTCCACGATTAAACGATTCATTGCTTGGTTCAGCAGAACATCGTGGAAAAGAGGCGATTAAATAGGAGATGACGTCCTCAAATGTCATGTTTTTGTCCACGACCCAAATATATATCGAGTTTACTGTCATAAAAGACTAAAAGAAATGAGAAAATATTCATGATTGAGATGCTAGACTGATATTTGTTTACAGAAATTAGGTTAAACAACACAATGAATAGTTGTTCGGCCTGTAATGTGTCAGAGCAACGTGAAAAATGTGGATTACTATTGAGGATTGCATGAGTTCATTGTCATAGAAGTCTAAAAAGACAAGTATATATTCATATTTGAGAAGCTAGACTGAGTATTTGGACTACATTTGTTTACAAAAATGAGTCTTAACAAAATAAGTAGTTGTTCGGCCTATAAATGGTCAGAAAATGGTGAAAATGTCGATTACTACGCGGATGACACCATCAAATGTCTTGTTTTGTTCAGTTTACTGTCATAGAAGACTAAAGAGACAAGTAAATACTTACATTTGAGAAGCAGAATTAGAGAATGTGGGTAATTTTATTTATTTTGGACATTTCTTTAAAAAATGAGCCCAAACAACTTGACGAATTGTCAAAATCCTAAAAAAATGCTCATAACTATTGAGGATGACACCTTCAAATCACTTGTTTTGACTGTCATAGAAGACTAAAAAAACAGAAAATATTCACATTTGAGAAGCTTGCATAACAAAATGTAGACAATTAGTTAGTGATAAATAGTTAGTTATTTGCTCCTTTAAACGTGTCAATCGCTGTTTCCCACAGCTCAAAATACCATCTTCAAATGACTTGTTTTGTCTGTTTAATTTATTTTTAATCACGCCAAATGATTAATTAATTATCCAAATAGATGGCAATTAATTAAATAGGTGACAGCTAATTGACTACGCTCTAATTAGTTGTGTCCTCGATTTAAATGTGCTGCGGTATCAATCTGACATGTTTATTTAAATTGTGTCATTATGAACTGTCTTACTTATTGAGTATTATATTTAGGCTACTGTGGGCATACTACGTGTGTTGTGACACGTGTCTAATTTTTTTTGTGTGGTATTAATCATACTCTTCTCTTGCCCATCCTTTCGTCTTGGCGTGTCTTAGCCGGAAACTGAAACACCTCAAAACGTTACTCCCCTAACCTCGTTTCCTTTTCTCTTCTTTTGACAGCTTCGTCACCATGGGGAATGTATTTGCAAGCTTATTCAAGGGCCTGTTTGGCAAAAAAGAAATGAGGATTCTTATGGTTGGTCTCGATGCTGCTGGGAAAACAACCATCCTATATAAACTCAAACTTGGAGAGATAGTCACCACCATTCCCACCATTGGTATGGATATCTATATTAATTTTCACCTTATTTTACTGTTGTGTTTTTTTAATTAAACCTGTGTATTATTTGATTCTAGTGCTGTTTACAATACAAACATTTTGGTACAGGAACCTTTTTTTTAATGATGATATCTTCCTCGATTTGAAATATGTAGTTTTTCCTATAAAACCAGTTTTTCTTGAAACAAACACCCAAGATTCTCTGAAGTTATGTTAATGTCTGAGCAGACACAGTTTTGCAAGAGCTAAACCTGAATTAAATGCACCATAAAAGTTGCAAAATGTGGATGTAAATAAAGAACTATCAAAATAGAGTAGAAGAGATTATGAATCGGCTTTCGGTATTCAAAGTAAATATTAAATAAAGTGAAAAATAAATAGTATTCAGGTTTGATAATCCAGCTTTACTTCTCAAACATTCACACCTACGTAGAGCTTTGAATTAAATTGAATGAAATTGAAGCTGGCTGCACAGACATGTTGATGCGTGAAGGTTTGATCTGGAGCTTTTTTTAAAGTCTCGCAGGTTACGTTTCATCACTCAAATCTTGTGCAAGTTAAGTGATTAATCTGTGTTTCTTCTTATTTTTTCTCTCCCTCTCTTTCTCTGTTCAGGTTTTAATGTTGAAACTGTAGAATACAAGAACATCAGCTTCACAGTTTGGGATGTGGGCGGTCAGGACAAAATCAGGCCGCTGTGGCGCCACTACTTCCAGAACACTCAAGGTGAGGGGGGACTTCATCTTCCACTGGTAGTGTCAGTGAGCATTACTGCCCATAGGTGGCCTCGTTGGTGCATAAAAGATGATCTTGAAGCGTGAACCAGTGACTCATGCACCATTGTTCCACTCTCAATGGGCTTATTGTGTCATACCTCCACTATTTCCTGAAATTTAATTCATCTAAATATGGCACTTAAAGGCTAATGCAGCTCAGTATTTCCCAATAATGATGCAACCTGCAGGTAAAGTCTCCACTGAACTGGTATTTAGTTTTTAGTTTTACAACATGAGAAACCTGTCATGATTTCAGTTGAATGAGTGGTTTCACTCTCATCTTCAGTTAACCACACGGTAGCAGACAGACACACCGTAATCCAGTTATATACATCATCATTTATCAAAAAAGCATATTGTTTTTGTTCCTCAGTGCGTAAATATGTTGTCTGGTAAGGTTGCTGCACCCACATTTGTATGCGTATCATTAACTTCCTGTATGGAACATTTCACCATTAACTTCAGAGTTTCTCAACTGAAAGGGTTCACAAGATAATTAAAACAAGTAAAAATAAGTCCAGATTTTTCTCTATTTCCTCTCATGAAATACTGGATATTTTGCAACAGTAAGTCAAATAATTGATAAATTGATCAACAGGAAATTAATCAGCAGCTATTTTGATGAATGTCAGCATAACCTCACCACAATTTTCTGACATTTGTATACAAATAGATTCATTGAGAAAATTATCAGCAGTCTAATCAGTAATAAAATGATCATTAGTCACCTCCTTGGTTATCTAAAAACCTTTCAAAGAAACAGTCTGAGGATGAAAAGTGACTCTTATTTATGTCCATACTAAGGTCATAATAACCTGTAATGGCTGTTCAGAAATAGCTTCTGCTTTGTTTTTAAGTGGTTATGAGCCAATAAAATGGTATACTGTGAAGAAAAATAGTGCAAAAATCAATGAAAGCATGCAAAACTACCAGCATATTTTAGGAATGTGATTATTGTGGCTCTCATTTTAAGTTTTGACCTTCCAAACTGCACAACTCTACACATCTGAAGCAATAATCCTTCAGACTTTGAAGATAAAATGTACAGACAGCCAAAAATATGACCCCTGCTGAAGTGCTTTTCTATTTAGTACCAGAATAGACGAGTTAAAACCCTTTTAAAAAATGAGAGATGTCGAGATGAGTATTGATTCCTTTTTTTGTTTAAGTGTTATTTTGCACCAAGCAGACGCTCTATAAGTCAGTCGGAGCTGTTTACAGATGCTGCTGCAGCAACCTAAACCAGCGTCAGCTCCTTCACAGGCAGGGCCGTCCATGTCCGCTTCGTCCACTGTTACAATAAACCAAAAATAACTTGTTTGTACTTCGGTGAAGCTGCAGGGGTGATAAAGTATTTGCCTGACTTGCTGGCACACATTACAGGAAGCTTGGCTTGCCTTTTTGATTACTCATCTCTTCTGCTTTACATTTTGTGGCTTGTCTCGTTTGGTTTTTTTTGGTAAATAATGACACCAAATGAGATGAGATAGAAAACTGCTGCTGCAGTGTTTCTCTCCGTCGCTCTGCTCTGCTCTCCACATGCCGCTCACGGGTGTGGAAATAGGTGATCTCTTTTAATTGTCAATGATGACAGTGTTAGGTGTGGCTGCAACAGCATGCAAGTTTTTAAAAAAGGGGAAGTTACCCTTGTAATCGGTGTGACTCTGTGTGTTTCACAGTTCGTCTGCGTTCATGCAATTTTAGGTTTAAGATGATATAATTAATGCAATTTGTTTACTTTTTTAACACTACAGCATGAGGAAAAAGTGCATTCATACACTCATACAATCAAGAATCATACACTTAACACTATTATCATAAGTCATATTCCCCCAGAATGCACAGTCACTCTTACTGAGTTTTAATTAGGCAGCGTCATTTTTAGAAAGCCGTCGGCTCTGACTCAAAGCTTGTTCGTTTAATAAAGTGCCCTTGTAGTAAAGTGAAATGAACTACTATTAAAATGAAGTTAAATAAAGTAGTCATAATAAAGTTAAATTACCATTACAATAAAATAGTGTTTTAATAAAGTGAAATAAAGTAGACTTAGAGAAACGTTAAAGCACTGTTACATTAGTGTTAGAATAAAGTTGATAAAGTACCCTTAAAATTAAGTAGTATTATGGCAAAGTCAAATAAAGAAGTATTTTAATAAAGTGAAACAGTATTGCTGGACTTAAGTTTAATAAAGTGTTAAAGAAGAGTTGATGTAGTTTCCTTGAACTAGAAACTTCTGGTTAACAGAAGTTCGGACAACAACAGTTAGCTGTTAGCAGTTAGCAGAAAGTTAAAGCGTCACTGGTCAGCGGCCGGTGTCTTAAATGTGAGGATTTATTCACCCTGAGCAGGAAACCAGTGACTTCCGGCCTTCGTTTATCTATTCAGGAATCAGAGTGACTATTTAAAAAGATGTTACTGAAAAAATAAAAGGTATTGCAATATTTAATTGATTTATTTCCCCTCAGACCTCTGAAATTTATCGGAGGAAGTGTGGAAGTGACGGATAACCTTTTTAATCTAGTGTTTGACAGGATTTTCACACTTTACAAACCTGCGTTTACCAAGTGACACATTTTTGAGTTTATTTAGTAATTAGATTTTCTCTTCGCTGGAATGCTCGGCTGTTTACAACTCTCAGCAGTTCATTTTGACATACCCAGTTTATCAGTAAAAAATCTTTAATATTTTTTGGATATTAATCAAGATAACATTTCTGGGTGGCGATCATCCGTTACAGAGTGTGAATTTGAAGCTTTGGCTCTTGTCAGATCAAACAGATTTATTAAGAAACAGGAACATTTTGTACAGGATTCATAATTTACCATGCCTTTTATATGAGAAGGAGAAGAAATTGTGTTAGACCCAGTGCATGCATGATCGCAAAATATTTCATTATGTAACTTATAAAACAGCCATGAGTGTAACATGAGTGTGAGGCACTGTAAAGGTTACTTGAAACATACCATAACTCTCACTCTCCCTACAAAAGTAAATTGGAAACTGATGTGAAACAGAGAAATGGTCGTCTTGTAGCATCGTTCAGCAGTTTAATGTCACGTTAACGTTTTTTGGTTTGCAGGACTTATCTTCGTGGTGGACAGCAACGACAGGGAGAGAGTGAACGAGGCGAGGGAGGAGTTGTCCAGAATGCTCGCTGAGGATGAGCTCAGAGACGCCGTGCTTCTTGTTTTTGCAAATAAACAGGTGAGGTTTCTGTTTTTTTGTTTTGTACAAAATGTTCACAAGCTCATGAAAATGTGGGTCAATGATATGATGCAACACAGTGTCAACTGGTGTAACCAGTATTTTTCCATTAAGATCGGATAATATACAGGAAAATAAATGTGAACTAAAATGTGGAATAAATATAATCCACTTTAGTAACACAACACTATAGTTTTTTAACAAATTTCACATCATTTGTCAGTTATTTAGAAAAAATGGTTCTGCTCAATATTGACAAAATGCCTTGAAAATTAAACAGAAATACTCCAAATGTTTCTTTTCATTTGCTGTTTGTAAATGAAGTAATCAGTTGTATAAGTACACTTAAATACACTGTAGGTGGATAAAATATTTTATATATAGCTTGTGTGGTTACATCATTTGACATTTTCAGGATTTTTGAGCCATTGCTATGACAATTCGTTTGGATGTGCACTGTATGGTGTAGGATCTGAATGATAATTGCTAATTTTGCCAACCTGTATTTATCACTGACCCATGTATAGAAGCATCTACCTTTTGCATCAAACCTGCCTCATGACAGATCTTTTTCTCTCCTCCTCCTCTCAGGATCTTCCCAACGCTATGAATGCTGCAGAGATCACAGACAAGTTGGGTTTGCACGCCCTCCGCCACCGCAGCTGGTACATCCAGGCCACCTGCGCCACCAGTGGGGACGGCTTGTACGAGGGCCTGGACTGGCTCTCCAACCAGCTGAAGAACCAGAAATGATCCATTCCACCAGTTTTGATTTTTGTTTGTTGTTTATTTTTTCTGTTTCAACACAGTGGCAGCACCGGATCCAGGCCCCTTCGCTCCCATCTAACCCAATTTTCAACCCCTCCCCCCTCAGCTCTTTCTTTCAAGAACTTCCTTCATTCCCTTCCTTCTGCTTTTTCTCCCTCGGTCCCTCGTCAGTACTCTTGGGGCTCTAGCCTGTGCTGCTTGTGTGTGCGTGGGCGTGCGTGTGTGTGCGTGTACCTTGTGTGTTCAGCGAGTGTGTGCGTGGGTGTGAAGGCGTCTCTGTGTATGTTGGCTGGGATTGGGAGTAACCCTGGCGTGCCTTTTACACACCTCCTGTGGAATCAGCAGTCTGGTTTTCAAGCCCCTTCTCCATCCACCAAACTCAGCCTCTGCCCCACTCAGCCTGCCCCCCCACTCTCAGTCTTGCACGGCCCCCCTTCTCCCCCACCCCTCGCCCCCGCCCCCACCCTTACTCTCCAGAGGAAGCATGGTTTTCATACGGCAAAGAAAGAGCAAGGGTGCAAGCTCTCCTTCCCCTCCTCCCTGTAGTATATATCTATGTTATAACTAGAAAATGTTCACCCAATGTAGACTGAATGCTTAGATGTTCATTTTAACCTCCTTTTTTTTTTTGATTTTGAAACCGCAAACCCACCAATAAATTGCATCTTAACCTGTATCAGGTTGAAGCAAATCAAAAAATAGAAAAAGGAAAAAAAAGGAAAAAAAAAAAGAAACGCCCATCCTCGATCATTCTGGTGTCATTTGAAAATCATGCTGTTTGTTTTATTATTATTATATTGGAATATAACAGATTATTCTTAGCAATGGTTCTCCAATGAACACTACCTTTCTCTCTCTTGTCTCTCTCCTCCCCCACCCCTCCCCCCCACACCCCCACCCCCACTAACGAAGACCGTGAAGCACAAGGCAAGCCAACAATCTTTAAAAAAAAAACAACCTAAATCTTTAAAATTAGAATCTGCAAGTATATGCAATTCTTGTCTTATACATACAAATTATCTTTTCTTTTTTTTTTTCTTGGTTAGCTGGTGTTTAATCCCCCCCCACCCCCACCCCCTTACCCGCGGATTGAATTGGATTTTGTGATGACCTTCAGTATAATCATTCTGACAGTGTTCATACTCTCTTAGGTTGCGAATACAAGGTGTTGGGCATTTCTCAAACATGACTTCAGCCGGTTAACAGTGACAGGTGTCCTGATACATTCACAAGCTTCACATGTTATTCCTTTTAAGAGACGTTACATGTGTTTTTTTTTTTTTTTTTTTTCTGTAACTAGTTTTAGCATTTCTATTTGTACTATGACTGCTGAACCAAATGCATTTGAGCAGTATGACAAATCCTGTATATGAGAGTAGTGTATCCTCGAGGGCCTCAACTGCATATGATATTGATTGAAGAGGTTTTTTTTTTCTCACCAACGGTTGGCAGTTTTACGTTTTTTGAAATCCGAAAGCATCCAGCTGTCTAATTTTTCCTGGTTGGGATGAAGGATTGGCACCAAATATGAAGGCTCTTTATCTGTGAACAGTCCAGACATGAAAAAAAAAAAGATAAAAAATGGAAACCTAGTTCGAATGTCTGGGTGTTCTTACAGGCTACTACACATTATAGCACTGCATACTTCATGAAAAAGACCAACACGTCAAGTACTCTGTCAGTGGCTCGACGGTGAGCTGGAAGGACTTGGTGGTAGGCCTGTTGAGGGGAATGGGTGTGCAGTTAACTGGTTCGTGAGATTCAGCAGGTGTCCTCAGTGTTGAACCATGGGGGTTAAGCTGGCACTTCTGTCAAGAATGATTGTAAATCTGTAAGCTCCCCTGTAAACTGTTTCTGTGGGGATTTCCTGAACACATTAATAAACATGATTTGATCCAACAGTCTGTGTAAAAAAGACTTTTTTCTTTTCTTCTTGAATATTAAATATGTGTTTTTAGTGCTGCTCATGTTGTGGTCAGTGGTGAAAGGTCAGATATTTGGATTTGAATTTAATGTTAAAATATGTCATTACAAGTAAAAGTCCTGCAGGAAAGAATTGAGTAAAACTCCACAAGTATTAGTGAAATGTAAAGTATTGCAATTAAATTACTTAAATAACATTAGCTTAATGTAGTATGCAGTATTACAGTAAACGTACTGCAGTATTATGAGTGTAGTATGCAGTATTACAGTAAAAGTACTGCAGTATTATGAGTGATGAGTGATGTAGAATGCAGTATTACAGTAAAAGTACTGCAGTATTATGAGCGATGTAGTATGCAGTATTACAGTAAAAGTACTGCAGTATTATGAGTGATGTAGAATGCAGTATTACAGTAAAAGTACTGCAGTATTATGAGCGATGTAGTATGCAGTATTAAAGTAAAAGTACTGCAGTATTATGAGCGATGTAGTATGCAGTATTACAGTAAAAGTACTGCAGTATTATGAGTGATGTAGTATGCAGTATTACAGTAAAAGTACTGCAGTATTATGAGTGATGTAGTATGCAGTATTACAGTAAAAGTACTGCAGTATTATGAGCGATGTAGTATGCAGTATTACAGTAAAAGTACTGCAGTATTATGAGTGATGTAGTATGCAGTATTAAAGTAAAAGTACTGCAGTATTATGAGCGATGTAGTATGCAGTATTACAGTAAAAGTACTGCAGTATTATGAGCGATGTAGTATGCAGTATTACAGTGAAAGTACTGCAGTATTATGAGTGATGTAGTATGCAGTGTTACAGTAAAAGTACTGCAGTATTATGAGTGATGTAGTATGCAGTATTAAAGTAAAAGTACTGCAGTATTATGAGCGATGTAGTATGCAGTATTACAGTAAAAGTACTGCAGTATTATGAGTGATGTAGTATGCAGTATTACAGTAAAAGTACTGCAGTATTATGAGTGATGTAGTATGCAGTATTACAGTAAAAGTACTGCAGTATTATGAGTGATGTAGTATGCAGTATTAAAGTAAAAGTACTGCAGTAGTATGAGCGATGTAGTATGCAGTATTACAGTAAAAGTACTGCAGTATTATGAGTGATGTAGTATGCAGTATTACAGTAAAAGTACTGCAGTATTATGAGTGATGTAGTATGCAGTATTACAGTAAAGTAGTTGTTTGGTCCTCTGACTGATATATTATTATATATGACATCATTAGATTATTAATAGTGAAGCATCAGTGTTAGAGCAGCATGTTACTGTTGTAGCTGCTGGAGGTGGAGCTAGTTTACACTACTTTATATACAGTTAGCTAGTTTAGTCCAGTGGTTCCCAACCTAGGGGTGGGGCCCTCCAAAGGGTCACCAGATAAATGTGAGGGGTCATGAGATGATTAATGGGAGAGGAAAGAAGAAAAAACAAAGATTTGTTGACAGTAAAGTCTGAGGACCATCTTAATAACTACTTGATCACTTGATCAGCACACATTTCATCCTGTCTTTTAATAAATCGCTCATACAGTGATGCAAAAATGCTCAACAGTGGGATAATATTTATTTTTTTCTTATGCCAAAGAATGTAATTTTGTTTGGGAACAAAAGTAAAAACAATATTTTAATAATAATAAACTTCTATTCATACAGTATGTTTTTAAATGTTACAAAATGCTTCACAAAGCCAACAAAAACAAGAATGTAAACACATCTAAACGTGTCTTTTCTTGCTATCAGAGTTTCACATGTCTGTAAATGTGTAACTCAGATTGAACTGCTGGTTAAACTTTACTCAGCTCAGAGGAAAATGAACATGTTAAGTACAAAAAACAACAATTTCTGTCACCAGATGAAATTCAACCACTAGATGGAGACAAACAGTCAGCAATCACAATATGAGCCAATATGTAAATGCATATGAAAATGTCCGTGAACTGTAAACAGGATGCAAAGAGAGCAAAAGAGTGAAGGAGAACATGTTGAATGATAATTTAAAAAAAGAGAAACATCAGGCTGCTTTATATTCATACATTATATACAGCCTGTTCAAAATATACAGTAATGAATTAAATGTACAATAAGTGTGTAAAAGTGTGTTTTTGCAGCTATTTTCTGGACTGACTTTACTTTTCTGGTTTTGGTTCAAAACCAGTAAATAAAACCATAAATCAATGAATCAATCAAATTAAATGAAGGGTGACTTTAAAAAGGAAAAAAATAACCACATATCAAATCTTTTCTGATCAAAGTGATATGTGGTAATAGAAAAGTCTCTTTTATCTCTCATCAGCAAAGCAATTACTGCTTTTTGTTTGTTTCACTTCTGCTTTAAAAAAGAAGAAAAATGAAAGCAAAAGACGCAAATGGATATGAATCCAATTGTGATGGAAGAAATACTCAGATCCTTTATTTCCAGACAAGTATCAATACCACAATGTAAAAATACTTCATGACAAGTGAAACATCCTGTGTTTAATAGACCTGTATCAGATATCTTTACTTAAATAAAGGATGTGAGTATTTCTTCCAATACAGCAGGTCACAGATTCTGATACTCAGGGTTGGGAAGGTTACTTTGGAAATATAATACATTACAGATTACTAGTTACCCTATTTAAAATGTAGTAAGTAATGTAACTATTTCAATTACTTAATCAAAGTAATGTAACTTATTACATTTGATTAATTTTCTAACCAATGTTTTCAGCTGTTAGGGTAAATGTTCCCATTAAGCACCAACATCTAAGTTCAGGTGTTTTTCATGGATACTGACATGATTTATAAGGGAGATCATTTCTTATAAAGCAACATTTATCTCTCATTTGAAAATGTATTCATTAGTTCATGTAGATTTTGGAATAAAGTCAAAAGTCTGGCATGAGCTTAATTGGTACTGTGACACCATTTAAGCCCATGTGTGCTCCAAATAAGCTCACATCATGATTTATTTACTAAATATAAAAACATAATGATTTCAACGAATTAAAAACAGCAATATATGTATTCAGTAGCATGTTAAATATTTAAAAAATGAGCAAAATCTTAAAGGTTTTACTTCAGATGTAACCTCCTTTGTAATCATCAACATTTTCATCAGTAACTGTAACGGATTACAGTTACATTTATTTTTAAAATTAAATTACATAACGCTGCTACATGTAACTAGTTAATCCCCAACACTGCTGATCGGTCTCCTAATATGGTGTAACACCTGTACCTGTAATCTCCTCGTGCAGCTGGAGGTAGGAAGGAGGGATAGTGGGCGGTCCTCGGTGCACACCTGATGGCCAAGGACTCCTCCCTCTCTTCCCTTTACCGCTCAGATCATGTTGTTGGCACTTTGTAGTGGCACGGCATCCTGTTCTGTTTGCCACATATAACTAAAAAAACAGAGCATCAGTTTGAGGATCAGGAGTATGTGTGACAGCTGAGACCCAGCAGACACCAAACGCAGCACACAGGTAGGAGTTTTTACACCTGTTTCTCAGCTATTAACCAGCTCAGTGTGAAGCTTTTCAAACAGGTGCATGGCTGCTTTTAACCTCGATTAAAACGTTGATACAAATAAATAGGGATAGCCGAAGTTAGCCGAATTAATCATTGTGTTCATGTGGGTTTAATTAAAGTGTGTTGGTGTGGATGAGGCTGTGTGAGGACAGGTGAGTCGTTTTTCTTCAGTTTCTGTATGAGAGTTTGGCGCAGTGCCCAGCTACACCTGTGTCAGCTTAGATTTGAGGCTTTTTTTTTTTGGGACCACAAAGAGTTAGTTTGTACAGCTGCTCCTCACAAATCTTTGTTTACAGATACAAAACTTAAAAAAAAGAAGAAATCTCAGTAATCCAACATTTCTTAACTCAGACTTTAAAGGTTTATCATGGACTTGTGAAATAGTATTCCTCCACAGCAGCACTCTGTTATTTCAACACACAGGCTCTGTGTTAAGCACTTAGTGAGGTGTTAGTAGTCTGATAACAAGTGTTTTCCTTCCCAGTATGTATAATATTAAGTGTCAGGTGCTCAGTGGGAACCTTATCATTTTGGCCTACTTAGTATACTACTGTAGTATTTGTTATAGCGTATAGCTCTTTGCTTTAGTAGTCACCACACAGGAAAAACAATGAGTTGATTATTTGTTTTTCTAATTTATTGGCAGTAATTTGGATAATTTATTCATCATTTTAGTCATTTAATGTGACATTTTCTCACACTTTTCTCTCTCCTAACCGTGAGGATTTGCGGCTTATTTTAGTTTTCTGTCACGACAAAATTTAATTTGAGTTTTTTGATTGTTGTTTAATTGGAAGAAACAATACATTTAAAGCCATCACTTTGGCTCTCAGGACATTTTTTTTTTTTTTACCACAAAATTAATCAAGTAATTGAGAATTTATTCACCAAATGAATTGAGAGTGAAAATAATTAATTGCAGTGCTATTTAGATTGCCACACACACACACACACACACACACACACACACACACACACACACACACACACACACCTGCTAACACACAGGTCTTTTAAAGTTGATCCTCACCTGCTGGGAAGAGATTTAAAACTCAAACTAGTGCATACTGGTGTTTGCTGCTGTCCAAAAACAGTGATGTTATCCACCCGCTGTTGCTTTGTGCTGCTGTGTGTGTGTGTGTGTGCTGCTGTGTGCTGCTGTGTGTGTGTGTGTGTGTGTGTCTGTGTGCTGCTGTGTGGGGAATAAAGGAAATATTCAGATTCTCTCTGTCAGAAAACCTTTGCTGCTCCCTCACCTGATTAAAACACCAAGACTGCTTCTAAACCTGCAGGCTACATGATCTGCATCATGCACACAGCAGTAATAAAACAACAAAGCCTGTCTCCTGGACATTGTTGGATAGTATCTGAAGTAGGGCCGGTTGATGTGGTTGAAATAAATATCACATTAATATGAGCAGTGTTTCTATTCTCACAAAAAATGGCAAATGTAGGCAAAATCACATGTAAAACAGATGTTAAATACAACGAATGGTGTTTCATATTATGCATTCAACTCTTCAAATGTATAAAAAACAAAACCTTCAGTAAGGATTATTAATTTGTGTTGCAGAATTTTGTAAAACAACATATAGGGATGATCAGATTATCACCCAGCCTTAATCCTAAAACTTCACTATGAGCTATGTTTGTTATTGTATAACCATTACTCAAAAACGACATTCATAGACAAATAAATAATGATGAAATAATAATTTTTTGCAGTGTTAATATAAAATGACATTTAGCAGCCGTAGATATTAAATGTGTTTCTAATAAAAGGAAAAAATGTAGGTAATATTTAGGTTTGGATTATTAATCTGATAAAATAAACCTCTGAAGGCAACAAGATTAAGAATCTTCAGCCATGCTAGTGACTCCGAGTGGTGCTCTGAGCTAAATGCTAACATGCTAACGTTTAGCAGGTGTAATGTTTACGATGTTCACCTTCTTCGTCTAGTGTTACTTTTGGTTTTATATTTGGTCGTAAACCGAAGTGTTGGTCTTATGATGAAACTGAATCATAAAGTTATTACACTTTAACTTTAGTGACGACATGGATGTACCAAATGTCATGGCAGTCCAATAGCAGATGTGAACCTAACGATGGCAATAGAGGAAAAGAGGATCTCTAAAGTTATTAAGATTCATCCTCTGGGGACAATGAATGTTTGGACAGAATCTGAACCCATAATAGTTGTTTAGCTTACCTTACAGTACTGAGTTGAGCTGCAATGATTAGTTGATTAATCAGGTAGACAACTAATAAATCAATTGCCAACTATTGTGATAATCGATTTATCATCTTGAGTCTTTAAGAAGAAAATGTAAAAATTCCAAATTAGTTTCTTTAGTTTTCTTTGATAAAACAAGACATTTGAGGAAGTCACCTGGAGCATTTTCTGTTATTTTATAGAACAAACAACTAATCGATTCAATCAGAAAATCAACAACAGATTAATCAATAATGCTAATAATTGTAAGTCAGACCCCTTGTTGTTGAGATTTCTCAGTTAGGACCAAAATGGCCAAACTGTTGACGTAGTCGATGATGAAACCGTTTCACCTTCAGTAAAAGTCAAATGAAACTTCTCTGGGAAACAAGACCTGTTTACATTTGTCTTTATGCACGAGAGACAAAGAAGTCAGTTTGTATTTTAATCTGATCTGTTGAGCATCACTGTTGATATCAAACTTTCGTAATGTTGTTAGTAGTGACATCTGTAGATCTGCATCTGATTATCTGAAGCCAGTGTTTGTGCTGCTGCTGTTAGTCAGCACACAGAGAACATGTCGTTCTTCATAACTGGAATAAGACCAATAATGAAACTACCACAGCAAATTAAACACATTAGCATACAATAAAGTACAACAACACCGTTGAGTAAGACTTTCGTTACCTAAAATAGACTGACGTGGCGCGACGCCAGAGAAGAACATGAACCAGAATTTCCACACACACACACACACACACACACACACAAACACACACACACACACACACACACACACACACACACACACACACACACACACACACACACACACACACACACACGACATGACAACAACACCTGCTGCTGTGTGCGTGCCACCTGCATATAAAGCAGTTCAAAACATTCGTCTGCCACAATTATTCTCCAAGAACACTGAATGATGAAAGCCCAGTAGACTAGTCTGTGTATTATTATGTATTGTCTCTATGTGATGTTTTCTGTGGAACATGTGACAATGAACTATACCACAATACTTTTAATGTTTCAATTTTAAAGTTGTCTTTGTTCGGCAGCCTTTATGTTTTTGTCTATGAAGCCACAAGAGTAGACAAGTAGAATAACTATCCAACGAGCACATGAACTTTAGATTTTAATGCAGTTAATCCATTGATCTGAACTCAACACACAGCAGACGTCTGACTGTCTGATTTGATTCATATGAGTGTACACACAAGTCATATCTGCATTAAACTGCAGAAATGGAAAAAACACAGCAATTGCTATGTGGGAGGAGGGTTGAAATTCATTGACTAAATAATAAAGTGTAGAAGAAAATGGTCTCATTTTATTTCTAATTGATTCATTTTTCATTACCTGGCAAAATAACTGATGATAATTCAATAACAACATCTATAGATTCAGAATTTTATCATTATGATCTTCTGTTGTCCAAATTGATCATTTAAATTATATGTATTGAAATATATAAGAAATATCTCGACAGCTAGTGGATGGATTATGATTTGGTCTGTTGTTCCTCATCAGATAAATTGTAATAACTTGTTGATCTCTAACTTTTTATCTCATGCTATCATCAGGTCAAAAATTGCGAATAAGCAAATGTTAGCATGCTGAACTAAGACTAAACATAGGAAACATTATAGCTACTAAACATCAGCATGTTTAGTCTCACAGGACCGTTAGTGTGGCTGTAGAATTTTGCCACTTTATAAATGATTAAGTCATTACATTTTTATTAAAATTGTGATAGTTCTCTCAGATCATCTTTTAAAGCACTGTATTTTCTTTTAGTCTAGATCCAGGTTTAATACTTGATTTATAGTCAATGTCCAGTAGTTAATTGTTTGAAACTGGACTTGTTTGTAGCTGTTTTTGTACAACATTTAATGTCAAATCTGTTTCCTTACATGTTGCAGTTTCAAGCAGAAATTCATAGCATTAAAAACACTCTTATGGAAATGAGATTTCCATAAGAGGCACAGATGTAATATTCTTCTTGAACTTCACACCCGGATCTTTTTCCTTGTTATCATTTATTTAAACCCTCCGTTGCACTGTTGTGTTTTATCATGAATGAAGTCTTCTAAAAAAAAAAAAGAAGGCACTTCTGCCAAAGACGGCTCACTCTTAGTAAGCTCCCACGTGTACTGTATGAATAAGTCAATCAATGAATCAGTATTTTTCTGAGAAAATATGGATTGAATAATCTATTATTTCCTTGATTACGATGGTTGTTGATCTATAAAATGTCTGAAAATGATACAAAAAAGCCCAATATGCAACCTGAAACTGCAACCTACAACCGTAACATCAGTTCAGTTTATAGAAACCTGATTTGATCAGCTGGAACAAGAGATTTTGGACATTTCTTAAAGAATAACTCCTCAATTAGCAAAATAGTTGGTGATGAATTTATTAGTTGGCACCTAATTGATTAATCAGCTAATTGTCGCAGCTCTAGAGACACCCATACTTTGTAGTTCAGTTCGGAGTTGTATGGACAGCTGAGTCTGATTGTTAGAGGCTAAAAAATCTCTCCTCCGTCCCCTCAGGTATCATGATGGAGGTAGCAGGTCCCTGGACAGAAGTATTTGAGGGTTCGGAGAGGAATGAGAAGTCCGGAGGAACAGAGACATTACTGGGAAGCTCCACTCTGACCCTGGCTCCTCTGATAGCTGATTCTCCCTCCATACGCCGCTCCCAGCCCATCCTCATCACCTCAAACAGGTATGACCAGGAACATGCACACTTAACGCAGACGACATTACTCATAGGCTGCAGATGCTGATGAAGTTACTCAATATACAGTACACACACACACAAACACACACACACACACACAGGCACACAATGAACATGAGTCAGTAGGCTATTTCAGTAGGCGGTGGATATTGACTCAAGTTAGTGACTCAGCTTCAGGTCATAAGTCACATGATGTGTAGAGAGTATCGTGTAGTTTCTGGTAAGACAAACATTGTTCCAGATACTCCCAGCCTTTAAAAAACATGCGTAATAAAACTGTTGAGTGTATTTTACTGGTTGGGACACTGGGGTTTTCTTTTACTTCCTTGTTTCTTGACTTATCTTTTGTTTACTTTGAATTCCTGAGGATAGTTAAAGGATCGGCTCACAATTGTTCAAGGTGTGTTAAAACAGCAGTCGGGTGACCATTTAAACACTGAAAGAGGTTTTCCCTCACTGTAATGGGAGACCCTTCAAATGTGCTTTTAATGTCAGGGATGGAGGCCAAAATCCACAATGTGTCCATACAGTTGTTTAAAAGTAGATGTGAAAATTGAACATTTGCATCAAAATAGGGAGATGAAAGCACACTTTGTGATATAAAATAGTGTTTAATCTACTATAATTGATGTAAATGGGGTAGACAAAATATTATAAACACCTTTCACCACCTCCAAAATGTTCCATATGAAGCTTCAGCAGTCTGAGTTAGTCATATCAAGTGGATATCTGCCACATTTACTGTCTTTTTAGCATCAAATTCCCTCATTGTGTTTCCCTGTTGAGCTGTGGTGGAAGTATAGTAACAAAAAGACTGTAACATTGAAAGATATCTACTTGATTTGTCTCATTTGGACGGCTGAAGCTTCATATTAGCTTCAGATAAACTTTCTAATACATTTTAGCACAGAAAGAGGACTGTAGGTTTTGTCCTCCATCACTTATATTGTAAGTAGATTATGAAAGGATCCTCTAATGCTCAGTATGATTACAGCAAGAAAAGAAAAACCTGTTCCGGTGTTCATTTGGTGAACTTGTCCTATTTCAGAGAAAGTTTTTTTTTTTGATAGGCCTGTAATCATTGCTTAATTATTTTAATGGTAATGTTGTGACGTTACTGGCCAGGGATTGTTACCCAATCAATGACGTGCAGTGTTCAGCTGAGGTCAGCAGAGATAAGGGAAGCAACAGAATCAACTGTCAACAACGTTTTAAAGACTTTGTAACTTTCTCTTTGATATATAACTAAAAACAGGCCTTGGACTGACATGGATTTCAACAAATAAGACTTAAATTATTGAATTTTTCTCTTATTGAAAACATCACATTATTCCTTGTTTCAATACTTTCTGTGGCTCATTGGCTCCTGCTGAAGTTATAAAACTTTACAGCTGCACTAATCAATATTTTCATGTGAACAATAGGTCCCATGACGGAATTATCACCTGACTTTACAGTTCCTCTTATCTCTAGTAGCCTTTTATTGTCTGTCTGTTCATTGTTTTTGTTTTTTGGCCTGTAGTTTAACTGACTGTAGTAATAAATATTGCCTCATTCATAATAACGGCAATAACCAGAATATTTTGTACAGAACATTTTGTTCTTAATAGTACTTGATATCGGCTGAATCAGCTTGTTATGTTCTTTCATTTGTGTCTATAACTTTTTCTTTTTCTTTTTTTCTTCTTCTGTTTTTAGGGTAAAAGGTGTGGAGTCATTCTCTTCTTCTGTCCCGTCCATACCAAACCCCTTTCCAGAGCTGTGCAGCCCCTCAAACTCACCGGTGCTCATTAATTCACTTCCACCGCCGTCAAGTGACAGAAATGTGAGTTCAAAGCTTCATTAGTATGCAGCTTCACAAGTCTTACTGCATCTGAAAAGGTTTGATAAATACACACACTATAAATGAGACAGTCTCAGAGTCCAGGTGTTGTTTTTCATAGCTGCAAGATTTGTCATTTTGGTTTGAGTATTTTGTTTGTTCTGCAAACCAAGCTGACCTTATTTTATGTCACTGTCGAGTTTGTAGTCACAACACCATTTTAATTCCCTCCCATTTCACCATTTTAGCTTCATTTTTATATTAAAGACCATTAAACAAATTAATCAGTGTATTGGAGGAACTGAACAGTTGCCAGTGTGATGTGACCCACTTGATTGTCCTGCTCCATTACTGCCAAAGGTTGAAATGTAATGGTCAGGGCTCAGAATTAAAGCCTCATTTTAGACAGAAATTTGGATCCACATGTAAAGGATGATCCCAGTGATAGTTTTCACATTTCACAAGTCAACAGATCCCATGAAAACACAAAAACCAGCAATGAATTCATCCTATTAACAAATATGGTCTGTGTAGCCAAATGTGTATTAATCCACCACTGAAAATAGTCCCCATCAAATACACTTTTTCCCGAGTTTGAGTAACGTTTGCTAAAAACGACAGTGCCCAGCTGTTTACGTAAGTTACCGAGCCTTTTATGAAAATGAAATTATATATTTGTGAGCTGTTTTTAAAAATGAGGAACGGGAAGCCAGAAAGTCTTACGAGACAGACTTAAAACATTGTTGGTTTTAGTCTTTTCTTTGGGTGTGTGACAGTAATAAAAATACAGAATAACTTCTTATCCCTTAAGAAGTATCGGCTTTGGACAAATCATCACATCTTCTGTGTCAATCCCGACACACCTGCCCAGATATTTAGGGTCTGACAGGTGGCATCAACAAGTGGATCCTTTCAAATGTGTCTTGACTTGTTGGCTAAGAGTGTAGCTACAGGTTGGTTATGATTATGACTGACAGGCAAACTCTGTTGCCATGCCTACGCTGCCTTATTTTGACTTGCAAACACTGCCAGAGTAAACATGTCTGCAATTACAACAAAGTGTCACCGAGCCACGTTCGCCCAGGAGTGTTTCATGTGTGGTAATGGAGGTGAACGGGCGCACACGCTTTGGTCATTTGACACACACACACACACACACACACACACACACACACACACACACACACACACACACACACACACACACACACAAAAAGTTATTAATTAATTTTTGGATTGTTTATTTTAACTTGTTCTGCATTTGTGTTGCCGGGGGGGAGCTGTTTTATAATAGTGGTTTTCACTATTTCACAATCCTCAGCGGGAGCACAAAGGATCTGCAGAGTCACTTTTCCACCGACTGATTAAGTTTGTTTTAAGGAATGAAAACATAAGATACATAACATGGCCCTGATACACAAAGCTAGCTCCGTAGAGAAATGTTTTTACCAGTTTGGTGTGTAAGAACTTGACTGGTCTGCACAGAGCTATGACCTCAACCTCATCCAACACCTTTAAGATGCACTTGATCACCATCTGTGAACCAGACCTTGTCACCCAACATCAGTGTTGCACCTCACTAATGCTTCTGAATGGGATCAAACCCCTGCAGCCAACTGGTGGAAAGCCTCAAACTAGAAGAGTGGAGGCTGTTGCTTCCTGAGGTTTCTCACATTTTCTGCCCCCATTAAAGTTTTGAGGATTTTGAGGCAAATTTGTGATATTAAGCTATAAAGATAAAAAACATGACTTATCTTGTTGTAGCAGTAGATAGATTTTGAATGACATATTCATACTTTTATGCAGCTTACTTCTTCGTTTAGATTGTATTAATTATTTTGTGTAATATCCTGGTATCGAGGCAGTCGTTCCGTCTTTCTGCTCTTTATTTACTTTTAAATTTGTGTGTGTGTGTGCATGTGTGTGTGTGTGTGTGGGTGTGTTGCATAAAACACAGGCATCGTGCTCTGTGAAATCAATTTATTAATTTGCAAAATAGAAAACAGCTCACTCCATGAAAGCAGCACTCCTCTATATTAGATTACATGCAGAAAGTGAAATGTAATCCAGTGTGTTTGAGTATTGCATGTTTTTGACTGTCTGATCTAATCTCCACTGTTGTCACGCATTGTTGACTTTGTGTCTGAAGCACAGAAACTGGATTTACTCCGAGTAAAGAGAAACATATTTTCCCTGTGCCTCCCCTGCTCTTTAATAAAAAAACACTCAAGTCAAAGTGGACTGACCGGATATTGAACCACTATGTTTCCACTCAAAGAATGTTTCCTCCCCCTGAAAGCCTCCCCTGGTTGATACACCACCATTATTTGTCCTGACTGACGCAGGCACTCGCCCAACCAGTCGAGACTTGTTGATTGACCGCTGGAGGTTTCTGGTCGGGCAGGTTTGTTTTCTTTTTCATTTCGAGCGTGCTGCTTGGATCCAGACGTGGTGTCAGACAGCGTGCTCTGAGAAACATCATGACCTCTGTATAACCTGCACCCAGTTCACCTCCGCAGCAGCTTTATCGGCCATCACACGGGCTCTCCTCACGCATGGCTGCTTCGCCAATGACATCTTTTGTAGATAGCAATTGTTTTTTGCACATCTTCTTTCTATAGCAGACAGCTCATCACATGCAGAATTCGTTTTTAAAACCTCTGTCGTGCATGCTCTAATTTTAATGAACAAAAGTTAAGATTCAGACAACTTCCATGAGCACGTTTCACCAAATTTGCAAACACGCAAGCTGCGACCTGCAACATGAGATCATTTCCTTTTTTGACAGAAACAGCCGTGCACGGGCATGCGAGGGGACTGACTGTCACAAATGTATCTGCAACTAGCAGGTGACAGTCATATGTGAAACGGGGCAACACTGGCACTATCTGCACTCTGCGTGTAAGCAAGTGCTCCTAAATCTCTTTTTGGTGAAACAGCCCCCAAGAAACCAACATGACTTACTCCTGTGTTGGTGCAAAATTAGAAAGAAAAACTGATGGCCTCATCAAATGTCAAAGCGTATTAGTCACGGGATGGTTGTGTCTGCCGTTGCAGCACAGATGACAGATTCTTGGCTTGACGTTTTGGCTTCTTTTCTTGAGTGCACTAATATTGACACGATGCCAAAAACCAGCTGTGAAATGAATGTTGTGTAATCTCAGTCACTCGGTTGTGGATTAAACGTATTAAACTCATCCAACTTTTTCTGGATAACTCATTTATAAACTTGTATATTTTTGTTACACCTGGGAATCATGACAGAATCACATGTGAAAATCCTGTTATTACTCAATTTGCATTTACCAAAGTAGTGTAAGTACAATTTTGAGCTACATATACTTAATTTTAACATGTATTTCTAATTGTATGCTGTTTCATACTTTGAATCCAAAGTATATCATTTTAATTAACATCAAAAGTGAAACAAACAAACCACATAGTGCAAAAAGCATCACTATATATCTTTAAATGTCTGTGATTAAAAGTAATATAAACTTACTGCAGTATTTTTACATTGTGATATGGCCACTTAGGTAAAGCATCTAAATTCCTCTTCTGCCTCTTTTGTTTCCTGTAAGTTGATAAAGGTGTACGGGGAGGATAGCCACAGCAGGAAGGTGTATGTCTCTCGAGGAGCCACAGCCAGAGATGTTTGTCACATGTTGGTCCAGAAGGCTCACTGCAGCGACCAGGAAAACTGGGCTCTCCTCGAACTCCACCCCACCCTGGGCCTCGGTAAGAACTGAGCACCAAATACAAAAGCCACAACTGTAAAATTGCATCGAAAATGTTTAAATTTCGCTCGCTTCCTCCTGTCTCCTCAGAGAGATGTCTGGAGGACCACGAGGTTGTGCTGGATGTGCAGGCAAACTGGTCCCTCAAGGGTGACACACGGTTCGTTTTCTGCAAAAACTACGCCAAATATGAGTTCTTCAGGAAACCAATGGTACGCAGCCTGCAGTGTGTTAAAGGAGCCGACTCGTGATAACCTATATTTTTCTTATTGTCAACAAATCTCAAATCTTTGGAGCCAAACCAACTATTAATGACTCTACTAACAAGTATTGTGTGTACATCCACAGCCTGATATATCTTATTCCTCTGTGCAGTAGACCTCTGATATCGTCCAAAAACGATTAAAACGCTCCAATGAGCCCACAGACGCTACACTGGGTGACATGTTCCTTTAATTATGAAGAGTTTTGGTTGCGTTAATGTGTTGAGAAATGGCTCCAAAGACTAATAGACCCCTATTTCTGTGTAAGGAAGATGCCACTGAGCATGTGCAGGAGCGTGCTTCTGTTAATATAGTATATAGATGTTGTTTTTGGACAATAACAGATTAATAAGACATACCGGGCTTTGGATACACACTCAATAGATCAATTCACTGTTGGTTTGGCTCCCCACATGAGATTTGTTGATGATAAGAAAAATAAATAAAGTTGCCTCATGTGTCCTTTTAACCTCTACGTGTAACATTCCAAAACTCTCTGCAAAGATGCGGTTTAAACTAAATACCCATCCCTTCTCTTCACACACCAGAGCAGCTCAAGCAGGAACAAGGAGAATATTTCACACTATTAAACTTGTTTTGTTTCAGTAGACGTTGACAAGCAGTGACGTCATTGTGCTTCGTGATCCGGGTTGATTGGCAGGTTGCGTGCTGGTGCAGACACGTTGACTCAATGCCTCAGATATTTCATTACATTAGATCTGGTGTGCTGCTTGTCCTGTTAAACTAAGGTGACAGTTCACATTGAAAATTGGGTTTAATGAACCTCCTGCTGGTGTTTCTGTACAGCGTGCTCACACTGCCTCCAGAAGGTACACAAGGGACATTTGTTATCTCGAATTAAGCACATTAACACTCAACCATTCCTCTGTGTGTATTGTTGCCTCATGCAAGTGATATACACTTACACACATTTTCATATGCATTTGCAAGTTGTAAACAGACACTAGCAGGATCTCTGTCTCCCTCTGAGTAAATTAGGGAAATGGACACTTGTGGGTTTTGTGCACACATGGTTTACTTTGCATGATAATTTACCTATATGGCTTTGTCTGAACTCGCAAGTTATTATGTCACCTCCATTACATTTTAAACAAAAGAGCATAATTCCCCCAAGGTGTGTTTTTTTTATCTTCACATTTCAGTATAGTCATGGTCCAAAGCCGAATCCTGATCAGCCCGATGACGAAGCGTTAGCAGAGCAGGCTTGATTCAGGAGCAGATTCTTCTTCTTGTAAATGAGCCTTTTCCTCCTTCAATGGATTTTAAAGACAACCTTCTCCGTCCTTTCTCAGCTCTTCTTCCCTGAGTCCATGATATCCGACAGCGCTGATGTCAGCAAGGGAATGACATCGTCAGACCTCATTCAGGTAAAAAAAACAAACGTCTGAAATCAGGGGCTCATTCACACGGAGTCACACATGAGCAACACTGGAAAATCATCAGTGAAGTGATGCGTTGAAGGCCAAACTTGATGATATTTATTTAAAGCGACAAACAAAAAGGCTGAAAATGCAAAGGAGCTTTTTTGGGGACTAAACTCCATTCATATTTTCACTTTAAAATGTTTGATGAACTTAAGAAGTGATGTAACGTTAACAGTAGCAGGTGCGATGTTAAAGCAGTAAAATCTGGACTGTAGTCAGTTGTATCTGATTTTCAGTGAAACATACCTACAATAGAGCATTTTCTGATTAATCATTAAAACGTTCCCAGAGCCAAAGGTAATGTGTGTTAATGTCTTGTTTTGTTTGACTAAGAGACCAAAACCCAAAAATATTCAGTTTACAAAGATGTCAATGGGACAGTTATTGTTAGAAATGAAATAAAAAATGAATGGATACGGGAATGTTTCTCCTCTTTGGAGACAAAAACTAAAAATGATTGGAGAATCAGCTGTCAAGGATTATTCTCCGTCGTTGGACGAGTCAGACAAATTCAGATTTTGCTGAATGTTTCAAACTGATAACAGATATTGTCTCTTTTATGTCTCTACTCACAACGACACACAATTACTAAGGGGAGCTTTGTTAAGTTTGCTCTACTTTTTTCATGTATATAAAGAAAGAAACCTACCAGGATATTTGTCCTCTATTTTCATTTTTATCTCCACAGTTTATTGATTTTTTTTGCTTCGATTTACTCAGGCCTATTTTGTTTCATTCATCATTGATTTTCTGTCTTGTGTTTCATTATGTTTTGTATATAATGAAATAGTTCATAGAGAAATGTAATTACAATTTACAAAGATATGAAACAGTGAAAAGCGTTGTCCTCACATTTTAGAAGCTAGAAACAGTTTGGTGTTTCTATTGAACTCTTTTGATAGTGAAATCATTTATCAGCAAATAATGAGTCACTGATTACAGTTAGAACTGTTTCTCACGCCAAGTTTAGATCCTTTAAAAAGACATTTGCTTTAAAAATAAGGTTGATGTGAAGCTTACTGCTGAAACTTCTCTTAAAGATCATCTGCTCATAGAAAGTGAAGAGCAAAATAAGGGGGGAATGCAAATTAGCTGCTGATCATACATCACAGTCCATATAACGGAGTGAAGAAAAAAGGTGTTTAAACTGCAGAAGGGCTGTGTTTTTAACATTAAAATTTTACATGTATCTTCAGCTGTAAATAAATACTTATAATGAGCTCTGTGTATTCCTCAGAACCTGCTCCGGTCCGGCACGTGTCCGGAGATTCAAGGTTTCCTGCAGGTAAAAGAATCGAGCCGTAAAGCCTGGAAGAAAGTCTACTTCTTCCTCCGACGCTCCGGCCTCTACTGCTCCACCAAAGGCTCCTCTAAGGTCAGCAAGTCAAGCCTGCTCTTTACTTCAGCTTTTAATCACATTCACAGACTCAAAGGACTTCACAGCAAGAAAAAAACCAGCAAACACTTTTTCACACGGTGTTCCTTTAACACTTATCTATGTGTGTTTCTGGGTTACTAGGAGCCTCGTCACCTGCAGTACGTGGCTGATCTGGAAGATTTGAACGTGTACACTGTGGTGAACAGCCGTAAATTGTACGGAGCACCTGCAGACTTCACGTTCTGTATTAAGGTAAATACTTCTTATGAGTTCTAACAAGACAGAAAAATGTCCTTATACCAGACAGAACACTGTGTAGCGAATACTTAAGAGAACATTTCGACCTGAGGCTTTGTATAAGTACAGTATGTACGTGTGTCTAGGATTTATGTGCAAGTTAGAGCAACACTCCCCCACCAACACCCGTTTAGCATTCATGTCATTCTTGTGATTTTGGATTATTGAGAGAATATTTTTCACACTTGAACAGCAGAATCTGGAGCGGTAATCCTCCCGAGTTTGTCAAGAAATAACTCTGCACGGCTGACAGTGATTGAAGAACTTTGGGGGGGGGGGGGGGGGGGACATTCAGTAATATCAAACGCACCAGTAGTTTGTTACACAGTAGATTTAAGTCGTAATAGCTCTAACAGCAGAAAATCAAAATGGATATTTTTGTGCTGCTGGGAAAACATCCAGTTCCAATTTATGTGACATTATAGCTCTTCTGCTCGGTGCTACTGATAAAAGCATTTTACAGCCACCACAGAGGCAGCTATGGTGAAAAATGCATGACAATAGTTCATAAATGTAGTAAGGATGAAGGTCTGCAACACTTATATAAAAACTGGAGTTTTTACAAAACATCACTTTCACTGTCAATAATGTACCTTTCGATAGAGTTGTTTTGGCTAATGTGTTCAGGCCTCTTTACACTGTGTGATTTTGAGCTGTCTGAAGCCTCTTTCACACATGATTCCTAGTAAATTACTAGGATAACCTTTCAAGCATTGCTAGTGATATTCCCTATTCACACATGCAGCTACATTCAGGAACATTTCCGTCTTGCACCTTAGATGGTGTTAATGCAGCACTTACAGATGCCAACTGTTGTAAAATTCAACAGAAGAAGAAATCCAAACTCACAAAACTCAGATCAAACTTTCAAACTCTGCAGTCCTGATTAAATATGAATCATGATTATGTTCCCACATTGCCGATTTCTCGCCTCATATGTTCCCAGAAACATATTTCACTGTTATGTTTAGCTGTAATGATTCACCGTTTGTGACCGAGATTTTATTAGAGCCGTCTCGCACCATCTGACTTGCACAATAAACTTACACAATTGTTTTTGTCTCACAGTCTAAAGGCGCCTTTAGCAACCAGTTTCTCATTTACACATCCAGCTGTTGACCACTTTGTGTTGTGTGTGTGTGTTTGTGTGTGTTTGTGTGTGTGTGTGTGTGTGTGTGTGTGTGTGTGTGTGTTTGTGCTTGTGCAGCCTTCGAGAAACCCCATCCGTACTCAGGACCTGAAGATCCTCTGTGCTGACAGCGAGCAGATACGGACTTGTTGGACATCCGCGTTCAGATTGTTCAAGGTTTTACAATAAAATCCAACAATTAAATAATCCTCATTTTTCTTTCGAATACACTATGAAACAATTTGTTAACTACTTGTCCATTACAGCCCTAAAGTCTGTTGATTACTTTCTCGATCAGTCGATTAATCGTTTAGACTATGAAATGTTGAAAAGCTGTTTTAATATGGCATTCATAGTGTCTCAGGGGCCACAGTGATGTCTTCAAATTGCTTCTTTATGTCTAAAATGTTAAGATATTCAATAAACTGTCATATATGTAAATGAAAAACAGCAAATCTTGACATTTGAGAAGCTGGAAACATCAAATATTCTGCACTTCTGCTTGAAAAATGACCAAAGCAAAGTTTCTGTTGATCGACGAATCGATTCATCGACTAATTCTTGCAGCTTCAAAGTTGACTTTACAACCTGTGAATAATATATTGTGTGTGTGTGTTTTATTATGTGCGGTCAGTATGGGAAACAGCTTCAGTGCAACTATCAGCTATCCAAGTCGGCCCCACGAAGCCTGGAAGGATCCAACCTCACAGATAACAAAGTGAGCCCATCAAACATGACATGAATTATATCTGTAGCATCTGCAGCATCTGACATGTATGCACTTATACATGATGTGTGTGTGTGTGTGTGTTGCAGTCAAAGTCGGAGGACAGCTTGGTTGCCATGGACTTCTCGGGGAAGGCTGGAGGACGGGTCATCCAGAACCCAACGGAGGCTCAGAGCGCAGAGAGGGAGGAGGGCCAAGCCTGGAGGGTGAGGATGAGGGAGGGGAGGGCACGGCTGGCAGAGGATCTGCCAGGAAGAGAAGAAGGAGAGAGCAATAAAAAGAGAGATAAAGAGCGACAGAGGCAGTAACGATAATCAAGCGTAGCCAGAGTTTTGTCTAGCCAAGCTCACAGAGGTCTGTTACACAAGCAGAGAGAGGAGGAGGAGGAGTGTGGAGGACAGGATGGATATGATACGTTTTAACTCCGAGAAGAATTGCTGTTTTTTTATTTTTCTAGTTTTGGTCATAAAAGCTGAAATTTGGGAATACAGCAACATTATTAAAAAAGTCAGAGGCCAACAAAAAAAGTGGATTTTTACCATCTGTCTTAAATTTTCTTTCTCAGACAAGTTCACACCTTGAAGTTTGTTTACAACCTGTCTAGTCGTCTGACTGCTTGTTTTTCCAAGAAATCAGCATTTAACCTGATATGTTACTAGCTAATTTTATCTTATCACAAATACTATTAATCGTAACAGCTTACTTTGTCTGATAAGTACCAAACATTTGCAGCACTGTTTCTTTTCTATTTTTATTTAGGTTACAAGTTTCTCTATCACAATTCTTTCATAAGGAAATCAAAAATTGTATTATAGCAAAAATAGCTGTAATATAATGTAGTGATGTTAAAGAAAAACCCCAAAAATGTTCCTTATCTTTATGTTTTTGTTCCTCTTCACTGATGCAGAGGAGAGAAGCCCTGAGGTGCAGTCTGCCCAACCTGAACTCTGCCGCGAGACCTTCCTGTAAGTCCACATGAGAGCAGATCAGCTCCTGATGTTTGATGCTTTCTCAACTCGCTCACGCTCCTGTCGTTGTGTGTTTTGTTTCTAGCGATCCACAAGATCCAACCGTGGTTTCACGGCGGCGTGTCTAGAAAAGAAGCACAGAGACTGATAGAGAAGCAGGGGCTGGTAGACGGGTGAGTGGAGGAACAGTTTTTAAACTGTCCCAGCCGGCCAGAATCCACAATAAATTATGACCATATTAAACAATGCCGCACCTCATTATTTATGTTCAGAGCCAATGCAAGAAGTCGTGTGTCTTTTGTAAAGTGAGGCGGAAAGTAAAGGTGTGGAAGTCAGGGTGATAAATGGGCGTGTGGAACATTTCGTTTTTCTCATTACTCATTCAGGAGAGTAAAGTTTGCCTCTTGTCACAGACAGCAAATGAGTCTAAGTTTAAATGTTTTAGGTAGTTAACACTGACTAAACCTTCACCATAGTTAATTTTCCATAACGTCAATCTTTTCCTAACCTTACCCATACATTCCCAAACTTTTAATATTCCTTGATAATTTGTTGCTGGAGCTAAGTTGAGTTCATTATACAACGATAATAACTCTGATCATTACAGTATGTTTCCATGACATGTTAGGCAAATGATATCTGTGTGTTTCTCTGCTGACGTGACATTTACTTTAGTCTTATATATATATATGTGTGTGTGTGTGTGTGTGTGTGTGTGTGTTTGTAGGATGTTCCTCATTCGTGAGAGCCAGCAGCACGCACAGTGCTTTGTCCTCTCGCTGTGTTATAAGCTGAAGACCAAACACTACCTGGTTATCCCTGTGAGTTCCCCTCATTGTATCAATCAGTTTTCATACTTAAATCATTTCATACAGCCACACTTCTTCTAACCTAACTACGACTGTTCTTCCCTTTGCAGTGCGAGGATGGCGGCAGGAAGTACTACACCATGGACGATGGCTTGACTCTCTTCATAGACCTCCTGCAGCTGGTGGAGTTCCACCAAATCAATAAGGGCATCCTTCCCGTCTGCCTCAAACACCCCTGCGTCTGTGTGGCACTATGAATCCGTTGTTCCTTCACACATAGCCTGTCTGACCTCTGCCCTCGTTGGCCCACGATCCCTTAACGTAAGCTCTCCTCCTGGCCCAGGATCAGTCATTAAGAGTTCATTCAAGTTTAAAGTGTGAGCCCCAATCTAAGTCATCAGATTGCGTCGATATCTGTTAAGCACAGTTGATAACAACCGTGCTACGTGCCAGTGCAGTGCAAAGGTATGTAGTCCGTGTGATAATGTTTTCAGGCTTGTTACACGTGGACTCGTGGGAAGCGTTAGCCAGACATAAAGCACTGTCTGATCACCTCAGCCTCTCCTCCTCTCTTTAGCATTTTTAATTAGACTCCGCTACATGTGTGGCTCCAGACAGTGGTTGGTTTTTTATTTTTAATTAATGAGCTGCTGTCTCCGTGGAGGCGGCTTAATTAGCCGTGTTGGACAGACTTTTTAGCGCTTCGGGGATCTTTGGAGAAAGAGCAACTGTTAATGTGTAGATTCAGACACATGCAGCTGTGATGGCTGGCAGGTTCAGGATGAGCACAGGGAAACGTTTGACTGTGGCTGCACCAGATGTCAGTGAAGAGATGAACGATTGTGGCCACCAGAGGGCACTCTGCAGCCATCAACCCTCAAGAGAGGAATTTAGGTGTTTTATAGCAGTGTCATGTAAGAAATGAACACATGTAGTTTTGATATTAATACTGAAGAGATGTAATCATGGAAATGCCCCAGATTGCAATAATGTAGCATGTAAATTCTTACTCTTCTGTCCGTGTTGTATTTTGTACATGAACTTCCTATTTGTGCCTTAATCTCACGTTATATTTTAATGACAACCTTTATTAGTATAACCGTAAGCACTCTTTCAATGCTATATTTGCACAGTGATGGTGAAGGGAAACTGCATTGTCTTGTGTGTTAACAGCTTACAACAGAAAGGGCTGCAACTAACGATTATCATTACTATATTTTATTGTTTGGTTTGTCAGAAAATTGTGATAAATGCACCGCACAACTTCTTAAAGCTAAAGAAGATGCCTTTAAATTGTTTTGTTTTTTTCAACCTACAATAAAAAAGATCCAAAGATATTTGATTTATTATCACCTACGACAGAGAAAAGCTGCAAATCCTCACAGTTGAAATACTGGAACCATGTGATGTTCAGCATTTATGCTAAAGAATGGACTTACCAGTATATGATTAATCCATTAAATGTATTTGTTGATCAGCTAATCTACAAAGTGACGAATCGTTGAGTGTTCATTCTCGACATGGGAAACAGTTCATAAAGAAAACTCAAGGTCCACTAAATGAGAGAACTCACTCTCTTAAGATGCAGTTAAAGCAAATGGAAAAAGCCAGTAAGTGAACCTTGAGTTGTGATTTTATTTGAACATGTTTTCTTTTACCTTAAATATTTTGCACTTGCTGTTTGTGTTTTATTTTGAGGATCCACTGATACACTGTCAGCCTACTGAATATCCAAATACTGTCATTAATCATTCAGTCCAACAGGCCAGTTTTCTAATCTCCTATGGAAACAAAACCGGGTTAAAAGTACTGTAGCTGTGTATCACCATTACTGAATGTGTCCAAAAAAAAATTGTACAAATACATTCAAATGTGTGAATGTGTAAAAACCTTTTCATCAAATGAATTTGAAATATTTGAATGTGTAAAAAACATCTGAACAAAGCTGATTTGAACTATTTAACATCATATTTTACTAGCTGATGACCATGTTTGTATAATATGTAAAATAACACACAGCTGTCACACAGTGATGGACAGTTGAGCACATGTACTCTAGGACTATACCTCAGTACAATATTAAGATACTTGAGTATTTGCATTGTATATTACTTCCTTTTCTTAGATGAACTGTACTTTTTTCTACACTACATTGATTTGCCAGTTTTACTTAATGGCTACTTTCAGATTTTCCATTAAAAATGTGATAAGCTTATAAATGATTACACTTTATTGAAGGTTTCCAATATTTCTCAAAAAGTCCAAAAACAGAGTGCACATGTATGCAACAAGACTTTTTTTTCTTTTTTTCTCTCCCATTAAAAATCTCATGATCCCTCATATTTCTCTTAGGACCCTTTGAGGGGGCTGACCCCTATGTTGGGAACCATTTAACCACCAAACTGTGTGTAAAGTAATTTAAACGCTCCAGCAGCTATCAATCCAATAACTGTGTAGTAAAACACAACAGGGTCTATTTGAGTTTTACTTTTGATTCTTTAAGTGCAATCTGGTGATAATACATCTGTACTTTCACTTAAGTAGTATATTTTTTACTTGTTATGATGTTTTTTAGGTTGTATTGGCACTTTTACTTGTATACGGAATCTGAATACTGCTGTATGATAAATGCAGTGAAGTAAAAAAGTAACATAATTTCCTCTCTGATATAATTTAGAGAAGAAGTTTACAGCAGAATAAAATGCAAATGCTCAAAACTGTACTTGTACATTTGTGAGTAACTTGAGTAAAAGTACTTAAACTTAAGTGGAAATATCCACTCAAAAAGAAGATTACAGAAAAGTGAAGCTTTGCCTCATTGAAACTGAATGTGCAATGAAATTATTTAAAAACCTTTATCAGCCCCAAACTAGACGAGCTGGGGGAAAAAAAAGAAAAAGAAAAGAAATCTGGATTGAGTCCTGATGAAACCATTGGTGGAGCAACATAAAAGGCTGCCGCAAGGTTATTGTGGAGTTCCTGGCAGCCGGCACAGATCACAGATCCTCTGCTGGATGGCTCCGAGCTCTGCAATGTGCCTTCAGAAGCTAAAGAGCTGATTCTGCCCTGACCCACTCTGTCTCATAGTGTGTGTGTCTGTGTCTGTGTCTGTGTGGTTAAATACCAGTGTGCTGTGCTAACCCTTCCTCTCCACTGCAGCCCTTCGGAGGGGTTGCTATGGTAACAAATTTTTCCTCTGTTGGCCTAGATGGGCAGGTAAATTAGGGGTAAAAAAAGACAGAGCAGAGACGGGTCAGGAAGGCTTCAAAGAGATCTCGTAAATGTGCAGCACAATTAGGGATGTGTGATCACCGATTTCATTTTTTGGGGTGCGGGAGCGGAAAGAATGACCTATACAAATTTCAGACCCTCCTCTGTTAAAATGTGATAAAGATTCAACCCGTCCTCAAAGAGAGACGGCAGAGTGGGTTTTATTAATCTCTGAGGGTTTTTTTCATGAGGTAAGCTCCAGTTTTTAACAAAGTAGCCCTATTTAATATAAAAGTAGAATACCATTCTGTAGATCATGTGTCATGTCCCCTGTGAATATTTCAATTATCACTCAATTTATTGATTTATTTTAACATATAGTGTCCCCACACCTATTACATCCAACTCTGGAATAAAAAGACACTATAATAAATACCAACACATGACAAAATGCAAAGTAAAGAAAGTATTTTTGTGAATTTGGCGAGATTTAATGATATAAATAGATATTTTATAGATATATTCTTTAGACTAAATGACTGTTATTGAGCAAAACGCAAAATAAAATGAAAGTGATTTTGTGTTTTCAACATAATTGCATACAGCTTTGAAACATTTTACATCATTAGAAAATATAATTGAGCTTTAAATTGGGATTTTTATGGTGTGGTTTGTGGCTGTAAATAAGTCAATATCTTATTCCACTGCTCTCTAAACAATCCCAGACTTCACTTCTTTGTATATTTTACATTATTCTTCAATTAAATTCTACTTTTGCAAGATGAGATGCTTCAAACAAGGCCTAGGATCATGTGGCTTACCTCTAAACAGTTCAGAAAACAACAAAACTATGAATGAATGCATGAGATATTCATTTGAATAGTCATTTAGAATAATTTTGTATTGTTAATATACATTTGATTTAAAACAGAAACAACTAGTACTATTTTTGTAAGTTTCCTACCATTTGAAAAAAAAGTACATTCATTCTTTTTAATGTTCACGTATTATTATAATAGTATAGCATAATAGGGTTTCTACAGGATGCAATTCTTATTATAACCTATTTGTTTGCACTATAATTGTTACATATTTTAAATGGTTAATTCCTCTGAACTTTATTCATTTGTCAATTTAAACACCACCCGGCTAGACGGTCAAGTGATGCAAATCCAACACCCCCAATACCACCATAATTACAGAGGAAAACGTGTTTGTAGCTTCAATGTTGCTCAGTTTAGTAGCCAATAAAGAGGCGTTTAACGCAGAGAGAGAAATGCAAGTATTTGGTGCAAAAAGTTCCCAAAGTTGTTTGTTTTGCGGTTTTTGCGTCATGGTCTGGAAAGAGCTGGAAGATGAGAGAGCTAACAACAGGATCCAACAGCTAATGGTAACTTCTTTTCTTATGGGATTGTTGTTGCTCACTAATTAATTGTTTGATAGTGGACATTTCGTGCTGCTTTCTCCTTAAATTTAGAGATGCTACTCAGGAATATGGCTGTAGTATTTTTACTGCTATTAAAGCCCTAGACCCTCATCTGATAAGATTTTAATGTTAGATGTTTTATTACAGAAAGTGTAACATGACCAAAATAGCAAGTGGGTAGCTGGCTTAACTCTGCATTCTCTCTAATGGCCAGCAGGGGGCTCCACAAAGAAATCAGATTGTATAGAAGTCAATGAGGGAATGATCCTACTTCTCAACTGAATTATTACCTCAGTAAACATTTTCCTAAGGAGTATATCGTCTCACTCATTTTGTAAACAATGGTCCCATTTAGAGTAAAATAGATAGCTTTAGGGCTGGGCTACATTGTTAGTTCATGAGGTAGGCTTACTGTAGTTGGACTATCTTGTCCAAATATGATTTCTTCTCACCACTTCTGGCTCCAAAAAACAAAGACGCCGACAGTGAAAATGCCAAACATTCTTAAAAACAGGAGTCCACTAACCAATGGGAGATGTCACAATGGCTACGTCCATTGTTTGTCAGTGCAAAATAGTCATATTACATTATTTCGCAGTTATTTATAGGTGGAATTATATTATTCCCCTTTTTCCTGGTGACCCCCAGACCCCACTTTGAGAAGCACTGCTCTCTAGGAGTTTCTGTACACATGTTTGGACTTTTGACTTTTGGAGCCATGAATGACTGAAATACTTTCTTACTGTACTGTATTGAGCATTTTTCACTTCTTTTTCATCAGCTGACATTTTATAGACCAATCAATTAGTCATGGAAAACAATCCTCTGATTAATCAATATGAAAATAATCATTAGTTGTAGCCCTGTTTATACTTGGACTGAAACTAATGGTAATTCTCTTTATTGGTTAATTTTAATTTGTTGTTGAGTAGAGCTGCAACTATTAGTCAATTAATTGATAAGTTGCTAAATATTTAGTTAATCAGTAACTAATTTGCTAGTTTAGTGTTTTTTTTACTAAGAATTTTCAAATTCTCTGATTGAAACTTCTTAAATGTGAATATTTTCTGTTTTCTTTAATCCTCTATGATAATAACCTGAATATCTTTGGGTTGTGAACTGTTGGTTAACAAATAATGAAAATAATCATTAGTTGCAGTGCTGTTGTTGATTGATCAGAATTCATAAACTCCAAATATTTAATAAATATAATAATAATAAAAAATAAATATAAAGACATACAACATAATTGATTACTCAGTTATCATTTGTTGCTGATTGGCTTTTTTTGTCAGTAAACTCATTGATTAACTGACTAACAGCTTCAGTTTTAATTTTAAAGGTTTTGTATGTTGATGCATAATCTGCCAACAAGTTCTGCTCATCTCCTGTTGTAAAAAAAAAAAGAGTCTCAATATTTCATTTCCTGCATCTTTGTTCGAATATGAGAGAGAAGAGTCACAGTTTGTGTGATAGCTCAGCTCCTGCAGCTATTTGCTTCATTTATGCAGCAGCTGCAGTCTGAAAGGCGGTGAGAGGTAAATCCAAACTAGCTCCTCATGTGATGAAAAGACTTCTTCTACAGCAGGGTTTCTCAATCTTATGTAACTGAGGGCCCACTTCTGATTATTAAAAAAAAATTCCCAAGGACCACATTCCCAAATAAATGAGAAAGAAAACATGACAGTAAAAGGAGAGAAATAATAAACTGGGTTGTAAATGTGTGTTGTGCCGTTGTCAGCCGTAATGACCAGAATAAACACTCTGCTAACCCTCTCACTGGGACTCGCTTCTGGGGGGAAAAATGAGATCAAGTCGGTTGAGAGGCTGACACGCACAGCAGCATTCAAAGCCGCTTTCAGTTTGTTCCTCGCCTTTTTGACTCTGTGACAGTCACAATGGGGGGGAAAAGCCTGACTCTCATAAATAGGTGGCGGTGAAAGGCAACAGAAATTGATCGCCCATTTTTGACAGAGAGGGATATTGACCGGCAGCCAAGCATCCAGTATGAAGCAAGGTCAACTTGTGTGAGCCGGAGCTTGGGGCTGCTGCCTGCTGAGAGGTCCATCAGCTCATTTTCCAACACAGCGGATAGAGCCATGTCATCTGAAGCAGCATCCACAGAGAAAGAGCCCAAAGTCCAAAGGTTTCCATGTTGTGGGTCCTCTGGGAAGGTCTAAAAACCTTCATGATAACTGAGTTAAATGCTGGGTTATACCACTGGATATGAGTGAAGAGTGAAAACATGTCAAATTGAAACATGTAGCTCAGGTTAACCCTCCAACTTTGACCTGGGAAGAACAGGTGCTGACTCCAAAATGAGGCATACTTTCATTGAATTGACACCTATTGACCATAATATCACAAGATATGTGTAAAACCAGGTAATAAGTAGGAATGAAGTTGGTTAAAAGGGTCCAACACAGAATTGGGTGATAATATATACCTTACGCTTTATAACGTCAAACCAAAGCATGTTACTTTTGACCCGGGATGACAAAAGTTGAGACTCACGATTGTCCTTAAATGCAGATACATTCATCTTAACCCTGTATCAGTGTCTCCTTGTCTTTGAGCGCCCCCCTGTGACCTTTTTAATAAGCAGGTATAGAGAATAGATAACACATTTTAAATTAATTTATAGATGTTTTAATGGTATTAAACTGCTTCAAGTAGATAATGAAGGGAGAAAAGTTTCCTAATATCTATACTTGCAGTTTTGAGTTCAAGTGTGCATTCATGTGTCACCAACAAGCGAGCTTCGGACACATAATTAGAGTAAGTTTGTCCCACAGAGCTGCAAATGATTAACAATTAATACATTATTAAATAACTGCCAACTATTAAACTAATTGCAGACTATCTTTATAGCCATAATTCTCTGATTTTCTGGTTTCTTTAGACCTCTGTGATAATAAAGTGAGTATATTTGCGTTGTGGACAAAACAAGATCAAAACAATGATCGTCATTTTTTTACCTACCAAAAAACGAATCGATTAGTTGAGAAAATATTTGACACATTAATTAATAATAAAAATAAGAGTAAAATAAAGTTCGCACAGCGTAAGTATATTTGGGTTGTAGACAAAAGGAGACCAGGGCTTTGGGAAACCTATTTGGGAAACCTTTTTACAGACCAAATAACTGATTGATTGTGTCAAATATTTTCTTGACTATTCATTTATAATAAAAATAATAGTGAAATAAAGTTAGCCTGGTTCATACAGTGAGGCACAGCAAAAAAACATCTCTAAAATATTTGGTTCTTGGCGAGCTAACGGCTAACACGGTAGCCATCCACTAACATGCTAACGCTAATCAGTCAAGACAGCTCCCAGAATTTCTCTCTCGTTTCTTTGAACTGTGCCGTTCTCAGGATTGTGTATAATTTAATTTAATAAAACTTAATTGAAGAGGGTGAAACAAGCTCTTTAATGCCAACAGGTCAATAGGTTCACACAGCCATCGACTTGTGTCTCCTAACTGTCTGAAAACCATGCGGAGCCGTTTACACTCCTGACAGAGGAGGTTAAATAGAAAAGGGATTGTGACACAGAGATAATGAATGATGATGGCTTCTCTCATCTTGGACCCTCTGGCGCTCTGTTTCTTTAAAGGTCAGCTCTGTCACAACCGCCTGCATGTAATAGTTCAACAAATTTGACCTCAAAAATTTGCAGATGTGTCCCTGTGAGCACCTTGTATGCTGCCTCGCCCACTTTAGATCAAAGAAGAAGAAAAATTAGCTTTTAAATGATAAATAAAAATCTCAGAATTTCTCTTATGTGGGTCACAGGATTATTAAGATGTCATGAAAGGTAAAAACATGAATAGGAATAATAAACATGTAGACAGGAAGCAGTGAATAAACATAAACAGGTTATTTTTTCATTGGCAGCCTCATGATGGTGAGAAATTCTGTCTCTCTGCAATCAGGATCATCTTCAGCACACGAGAAGTCTCTAACTCGGGGACTTTTTGTAATTACTGGAAATAATAGCTGCAAGTAATGAATATTTTCATTATCACTTAATCTGCCGATTATTTTCTTGATTCTGTCCATTAAATGTCAGAAAATGGGGAAAAAAATATGGTTCACCGTTTCCCAGAGCTCAAGATGACGACCTGAAATGCCTTTTTTTTTTGTCCACAACTAAAATATATTCAGTTTACTGTCAAATAAATCTGAAGAAACCAAAACATATTCACTTTTAACAACTGGAATGAGATAATATTATTTTCAAACAAATTGACTCCGCTGATTGACTCATTGTTACAGCTCTACATGCAATTAATCTGCAAGAGGACATATGTTACCTTTTTAATATTCCTTAAAAGGTCGACTACTTCTTCTTCTTCTTCTTCTTCTTCCTGGAGTTCTTTTCTTTTTTCTTCTTCTTCTGTCTGGAGTTCTTCTTCTTCTTCTTCGAGTTCTTCTTCTTCTCTCTGAAGTTCTTCATTATTGTTATTCAGTGATAATATTCAGATCAGTGCATTACATGTTTCTGCATTTAAAAATGACTAGTGATAAATTGATTATCCAACTAGGTGGCAATCATTCAATAGTTGTCAGCTAATGAATAATCCACTAATCGTTGCAGCTCATGGAAACATCCCACTTAATACTAAGTGTAGGTAATGGGACAGATGCTAATGAGTGTGTAATGTGTGTTTTTTTTAGCAGTGATACAGAAGTGCACAAACATTACGTTACTGGGCTCTGTAGGATATAAATGCATCTTTGCTGGTTGTTTCTGGTTTGTGGACGACTGTTATTCAAGCCAAATGGGAACAAACTGTGGTGATATTATTATATCATTATAATATTGCCTTTTGACAACTTAATTTGGCTGCTTATCTTCCTTTGGACCATAAATGTGATATTGACAATGGCACATTGTCAGGTGATTACTGTTGGCTTGGCTTGCCGGGCTCACACAGGAAAACTGCCATTAAGGGGAAGATAGCTGAGCAGAACACGAGGCACAAACAACAATCAGTTACCAGCAGATTACTAAATCATGTGTATGGCTTCATATTGTTGTTTTTTTTTTTTTTACCCGTGGGGGCATTTCACCAACCCATCATAAACGGTAACAGGAAAAACTTTTAACGATCCTATCAGACACGTTTGTAACGACGGCATGAAGAAATGGAAACCATTAAACATGATAAAATCACAGGAAACTCACATTTCAGCACCACACACACGCTTTCTGTGCCCACACGGGAATATCAAGCTCATTTTTCATCCTCGGGTTTATAGTCCAGGGAAGAATGCAAGAAAATGAGCAGGCTGGATTTTTGGTAGAGAAGCAATATTTCAGTTTCACCAGCGAAGCAAAACTGTGTAGATAATAATATTACTGCTGTGAGTCCTGTGGAAGGAAAAAGTCAGAATATTGCAATGAACATATGAAACCATCAGAAACTGGCGTAATCCACAAACCACTGACATTTATTTCTGTGGAAAAACGATAGTTCAGTAAAATTAACATTGATTAAATATTTTTTTTAAAGTGCTGCAATGATATAGTTGATTAGTCCATGGGCGTGAATGTATCATCATCATCTTTATAAATGACAATCATTACCCAAATGTGATGATAGAAGACAGATATATGAAGAGGTCACCTTTCACTCTTGGTAATTATAACTACTTTTGGACATTTTACAGACAAAATGATGAATCAGATATTGAGATAATGTTCAACATATTAATAGATGATATTAACATAAATTGCATCTCTAGCTGGAATAGTATCCCTGGTTGAAAGTGTTTTTTTTTAAAGTAATGTCAGTAAGTTAGCAGAGGGCATAAATACAAAGAAGCAACAACACAGCAGCTTTCAGCTCTGCCACTCATTATCACTGAAGAAGCTCCTTCATTCTATTCTCCAGTCCTGATTGATCGTACAGTCGATATACGAGCTCTGCTGCAGCTCTGCACTTTCCAGCATTACTGTGACTACAAAGTGCCGGCCGTCTCTTCTTGTCCGTCTCGCTAAATCGTCTTTTAAACGATGTCCAGCAGAGTTTCTCAGAAAGCCGTCCACTCAGCTCAGAACTGAGGACTGTTTACCTGACCCACTTTATTTGGCATTATAATTCACATTCACACAAAGATCAAAGTGTCTGTCTACCTAAATATAGTTCTGCTTTAATTAAAACCAAACCAATGACAAACAATAGGTGCATTGACTACCACTCAACAGAAGAATCCAGGCTAACGTCGGCTAATTTAAAGACAGTCTGAACACAGGTCAGTGCTTTCATCTTGTATGAAAAAGTCGATGCCCAAAAACAATATGATGATGATTAACAGACTGATATGATAATTTGAGTTTAATGTTTTAATGACAAGGTGTGTCTCCTTGAGTGTGGCTGCGTATTGTATTTTTTCCAGCAGGAGATGAAGGCGTCTGACGCTGCGCTGTCATAGTAATTAAAGCCGTCAAGCTGTGAATTCAATTACTATGAAATATGCTGTAATTTATTTTACTTTGATGTGCTCTGCCTCAATCTACAGTGTCCAACTGTCTGTGTGTGTGCACAGATGCTTTATCTTCATTAGACACTTATCCTGTTCAGGGTCATTTTTTCGTCCTTTTATTCCTCCTCTTTTTTCCCCCCATTAAACCCCTGCATGTCCTCCTGCCAGACTAATTGGGAGATGGAAACACTCAAGTGTATCCTCGCTCTACTTTAGGGTCTCTTGAGTCCAGCACAAGTCCAATTTTGCAAACTTGTTGTACCCGACCTGCACCATCTGACAGCTCAAACCACCTCCACAGTCTAACCAGATGTTTAAAAATGTGTAAATGTAACCATCCACACCCCCAAGATGTGAAATCTTTACTCCTCTTAACTGTAACGATGGTTGTAATCGCTCAGTGGAAATGGCTCATAAAGGGTCTGTTCTCTGTGATAGTGCCAGCTGAAATTACACTGAAATGGAACTTGAAACTTTCCAAACTATGATTCATCCACATGTCGATGCTCGTGTGTAGATGGCTGTTTGCTGCTTGTCTTACTAAACGGTTATTTTTGTGGCTAAATGGCTAAAGTGCACAATTTATTCCTAATTAGTTTAGTTTATTTTGGTCATTTTTAAATGTATGTATCTCAAATACACATGTAAATAATCACATGTCCTTGTTTACTTCATCTCCCTTAGAAACAGTGACAAACAGAAAAGGCGTAGGCTGAAGCATTAGCTTAACACCTACTCTATTGTGCTCCTTTTTGCAATTACCAAAGCTGCAATAAGTATCTCCAGCCTCTGGACTGCAGCTGACTTGACCATTATTTAGCTGAGTGTAATTAGACTTGTGATCCGACCGGTTGAGAAGACTACATGTGGCTAAATGTAAGTGTCTTAAATCTTATCTGGATGTGTCTCCTTAATGGAAGACCTGTGACCTTATCTCTACCTGCAATCAAACAGGCTCAGAGCTGCCTGCTGGCATAGACAGCACAGGGTCACACAATGGCCCGGGGAAATGAATACATGGGAGAAAAATCAATGTAGCGCTCAATGCAAATTGTGGAAGCAAAAGTGCCCTCCATTGTTCCCTTGAGTTTCCCCGTGCTCAGACCAGCTAGTTGGCACACCTCTCCAAAAATTAATCAGAAAAAGGGGTCGGGTCAAGTAGCACCGAAATTGAATTTTTTATTCTAATATCAGCTGCTACTTTTAGAGCTGTGTCTGCATAACGATGAACTCTGAAAACCAGACTGAAAAATAGTATTGCTTGACTTGGAGAAATATTTAAATGTAATATGAACATGTATAGACCAGTTTCTCTAAAACTTTCTATAATATTTTTCTTAAAAATGGATAATTAGAGATCAGCAGAGGTCACTAGTTACTGGCTGTTAATGGATCTTATTGTTTTAAGACTTTAAGCCTAAAAACATGAGGCTTAAAGTCTTAAAACAATAGTCAGGAGCCCAAATGAACATTGAAACAGATTATGCTTTCAGTAATTATTGCTCCTGTTCATGCTGACTCTCAAACTCAAACCATTCATTTGAGTTTTTATTCATTCATTCATTCATTTTCTTATCTATCTTATCCTCTAGAGGGTTGCAGGGGTCGCTGGAGCCGATCTCAACTGACACATATTGTAGACAAACATTCATACTCACGTTCACACCTACAGGCAATTTAGAGTGACCAATTAACAGACTGCAACAAGTTAATTACTGAATATATTATTTGCAACTCAACCTGTATAATGTAATGTGTCTCCAATAAAATGTTCTTTGACTATCAAGAGTATATACGTATATATATAACCATCAGCAGAGAGAACGTCTTACCGTTCAGTATAATCTAACATATTACTTATTGTTGAACTTAAAGGTGTTAGAAATCGGTGCGTGTGTCTGTGTGTGTGTGTGTGTGTGTGGCTACCTACACTGTCTGGGGCTGATTAGCTGAAAACCAGCCGTGATTGATCGGTGCCTCTTTTGACCCTGCAAGATCCTCAGTCTTTATAGTCTGACTAAAAACTCAGTGCCTTATGACACATTGTGCTTTCAGATTTGATTCTTTCTCCAAGTCCTCAGTGTATAGTAGGCATAAGTCTTCAGATTTGTCATATTTGTAGAGCAAAAGTTGTCAAACAGCCGTAATTTTGTCTTTAATTTCATCATCTACGATGTTGCCCTTAAAATACTTCAAACTGCTTCTCAGATACTTACTGACAGGTCAAAGAGCATTAAGTCAAGCTGATGGTGAATATTAAGAACACCCGCTGCTCGATCACAAGTCAAACTACTTCAAACGCTCTGTGGTGCTTTTAGACTGTACATTTTGAATTTGAACAGGTCATTACGGGTTCTGATATTTAATTTTTTTCCCCAACAGTCAAACGAAAGCTTGAATAAAAAGTGACAGCCTGACATTACTTACATTGAAAGTGCATTAGGAAGGAAGTATTAGAGTAGAGGAATAAGTGCAGCCAGTAAAACATCTTTCAGTGTTCCTTTGGGCATTAATCTTGTAACATTTTTAACCCCTCCTTTAATCTTTTAATCAGGTTGTGTCTATGCTGTAATGGGACTCCACTTTTGCCCTAATGTGACACTTAAATGGGAACCTGGAAATTGAACCATCATGTTGGGGTTCCCCTTTTGTTATTGTCGCCCCCTGACCCTCAAGAGTCTGTACACGTCTCTGCTGTCATCCAACATGAACTTGTGCTTCTTTCTGACATCTGTCACTTTTCAGGAACACTGCATCAGTCTGTTTTAAAGTCTTCTACACTTGTCTGTTCCTCTCTGTCTGTAGGTAATCGCCGTCGCTCCCTGTGATGTATGTGGTGTTACCGCATGTGTCTTGCAACACCGGCGGCACCGCGATTCATTATTCAGCTCCCCTGGCCAGACGTAGCGAGAAAGCAGCTGCTCCTGCTGTCACCGGTCAACCAGGAATCCATGAATCTGTAATTATCCTGTCATCTCCGTCCGTCTCGCTGCCTCCTCCCTCCTCATTTTCTCCTCCTCGTACTCTGTATTTATTCCCTCTAACTCCATCTGTCTTTCTACTCTCTGTTTCTCTGCTTTAGTCTGTCATTCACTCAGCCTGTCCACCTGTCACCTCTCAGTCTCCTGCCCTCCTACTCCTCATACTTCCACATAGTTTTATTCATCACCATCATCCTCTCCTTCATAGCCCCACTGTTTCCCATGTTAGTGCTCCACAACTGAAAGGATTATGAATATTTAAATTGTGTGTTTTGAGGTTAAATCATATGAAAAACTGATGTAAATTCAGGTAATTATTCAGTACATTTTTCAGTTTCCCCCCTTTTTCTCATTCCCTTCACCTATCCCACATCCCCGTAATTACATTACCTCCCTTCTGTCTCTTCAGGGCGCAATTTGTCTCTTGCTGAACTGTGACTTAGTGTATTAATTACCCCTGCACCTACAGAAGGGGGCCGAAGATGTCGCTGCGCAAACGATTCTCGATGAGATTCAAGGAGAGGGGAAACCAAGGCTGAGCATACATCATACTGATATATTTTTCTATTACCCACCTGTAGCACTTCACATTTGTGTGTGTGTGCGTGTGCAGAGAAGTCATGGCGAGTAGCTCAAGGGCAAAGAGAAAACACTCTCAGAGCATTATGACGAGCACGGGAGCTTCTGCGCTCTCAAGGTCCAGCAAGCGCTATCTTTAATTTATCGCTATGTTTTATTTACCAGCAAGTCAATTCAGGCCACCAAGCATTTAACAAGGCATCGTATTGACTGCTGTGCACCGGCCCGTCCACTTTTCTCTTGTCTGAGTATGCAGTGATGTACTTTGTCCATTTGTTTTTTCATTTATTTATACGAGGTAGTTTGATGAGATGAGGGTCCCTTTTTTTAAATTTTTTTGTTTTTACTTCTTCTTACTTGCTTCGTCTCTTCGATGCTGTTTTGTGGTGGACTAACCTTTCCTTACCGCCCTCACCTAAGGTCCTATTATCAGGTGTCATAGTGTGCATGACATACAGTCCCTCCGACCCTGAACACACACACACTCACTCCGTCTCATTAATTCATGGCCTTCAACTCAGGATTGAATTACAGCCGGTGCTAGCGTGGAATTTACTTTGACAATATCCTTTGTTGCACACACACACACACACACACACACACACACACACACACACACACACACACACACACACACACACACACACACACACACACACACACACACACATATATACACCTGCAGTGTTTCCTCACAAACACAAGCATACACAGCACCACTCATGATATGCTATCAGTGTTTGCTATGCCACACTATGCTTGCTGGTATTCATTATTCATCGCCACCATTAGTTTGTCTGCAGAAAGTGTCAAAACATCTGCAGTCACTTTTTTTTTTTTTTTTTTTTCCTCCTCTGGATTTCTTTCCCTTGATCAATTCCTTCCTTCCTCTTCCTCAGCTGCACAGTGGAGAAGTGTGAAGCCGTCACAGTGATGCTGAATTACTCACACACACACAAACACTGTATTCTCACAGACACATGTGAGCACATGAGTCAAATCCAGTGCGTCTAAGATCAAAGGCAGGGGGGGAAATGGTGTGCTGGCCCTTTAAGAGAGACAGAACGGGGAGGGCTCTGCATCCATAAAACATGAATTTATTCAGTGGCCATGCTAAGACATGGTTAGGAGCGCCTCTGCACTCCAGCGTGCTCTCATACCCATCATACACACACACACACACACTCACACACTGACGGAGCAACCAGAACGCCTCGCACACATGCTGACACAGCTCTGCCAGAAGCCGAGACATGGACGCGCAGAGAAGAAAGGGATAAAACTGGAACAAGAGAAAAAACAACAACAGTAGAAGACGTACAGAGTGAATGGGGAAGAAAGAAGAGGTTAAAAAGGATAAAGAAGACAAGAGAGAAAGTAACAGCGCGGTATAGAGGACTCTGAACAGGTGCATCGAGGCGGAGAATGGGCAATTCCTCCTTCCCAGGCATGTCCCCTCTCTCTCCGTCCATTCTGTAGTTGCAGGTATTTTCTAACTTGAGTGCCTTTCTCTGACGTGCTGGGGGTGCTGGGAAACTACCGCTGTTTACCTCCGCTTTCCCTCGCTTCTTCAGTGTCATGCTGTTTTTATCTTTTGCCGCACATCTGTCTCTACCTGCATTGTTTTTTTGTTTTTTTTAACATAAGGTTGGTTTTACTTTAAGGAGTTATAGTACATCTTTTCTTACTCAGTTCCTCATCTTCAGTAGTGCTGCAGTGTATGAATATAATATTAAATCTGGGAAACTGAAGCGTTCAATGTTGAAGTTATTTTTTAAGTAAAGCTTCTTGATTTAATCATCTGTATCTTGTTCTAATAATCAGTTTAAGTGCATTGGAAATACATTAGAAGTGCCTTTTCAAATGCATTTTGGAGCAGATATTGACAGGACTGAGTGTCTAGGAGGATGGGGAGGGAGTGTGAGCGTCTGCTGGTGTCGGTTGCGTCTGGCAGCAGGACTTGTTTACCGCCTGTGAGGGAGGGAGACTGTTGATGTTCCGGCTCTCTGTGGTGGGCATCTGGAGCTGCCTGAAAGAGGGCTATTGATGGATTTTCTACCGGCCGCTGTCGGTCAGAGATGGAAAGATGGAAAGAGTGATACAGACAATGCTGCTTGTTTGTGGGCAAATTAGTGAATGTTAATGCGGCGGTTTAAAAATATACAAGCAGTGATCTTCTCTTGGAAAGCTTTGCAAGACACACAGCCAGCTGGAAAAGACAAAAAAGTCATTTGCATCCAAAACATGTTTGCCTTGAAATGGGCATCAGCTTTATTCTTCCAGTATGAAAGCGGGTGAAACCCTCACATCTGCTGCTGACTTAGCTCCAGTTTGTCCCTCTCATGTGTTATCATTACATTCAAGTCACTGCCCAAAGCATCGCTTTTTTATCTGACAGAGATATCTCAGACTGAGGCTTGGCCAAAATATCAAATGTTGTTCCTCTCATAGATGTGATGAGATTCACAAAAAAAGAAGCAGAGCCAGCAAAGCATCAGGAGACACAACAGTCCTGTGAACTGTGGTTGGTGCAGATGTGGTTTAACTGTTCATTAGAGTTCATTGGAAAGACTCAAAATAACTACTAATAGGCATGTTGGAACATTTTCATCAGGGATGCACCAATCTGACTGTCCTGAAACAGATTACTGCTCTATTCCTCAACCCAATTCTCGACCTAATGAGCGAGCTCTGTTTTTCCCTCCAAATTTAAAATCAGGATCCCTCACTGCAGGGGGGGGGGGGCTCGTTGGTGTGATTATTATGTAAGTTAATATGGGGCCAGGGACTGCTGTGGCTCTAAGAACTGAGTCACTGAAACACTAATGACACTGAGAAAGAAACCATATTTAATTTCAGATGAGAAAAAACTGGAGCACATTGATTTGCTGCCTTTTAATAGTGCAGACAGATCGACATTTCGACACCACTGTGTCCTCGTCAGAGTCAAAGGAGGACAAAACGCATATATAGTCAACCTAGAACTGCTGTACTTTTGTCATTAGGAACCATATTTAATGTGGTGCAATCACATTAAGACCAATACGTGTTTCTCATCATAACATTGTGGTGGGTAAGCTGTTTAGTAGAGCTACATCTAATTCTTTTATCAGTTTATCTGTTGTAAACTGTCTTGATTAATCGATTAGTCCTTTTTAGTCAATACAACGTTAGTAGAAGCTGAATCATGTGGATCACTGTTTCCCACAATGCAAGGTGACGTCCTCAAATGTCTATTCTCGTCCTGACCATCAGTCTACAACCAAAATATATTCAGTTTATTAAAGGACTTTCACAAAAGACTAAAGAAACTAGAAGATATTCACATTTGGAACCAGAGAAATTCAACATTTAGTTAAAGACTGAATGATTAATCAGCTGGTGACTAATTATCTGGTGAGTAACGGTTGCTGCTCTCTGGTTTGATTTCTCTGCCTTGTGACGTTATCAGTCCATCTGTCTTCCTGCTTCCTGACTCTATGTACTATCCTATCAAATCAAAGATATCATGAAATGAATAGGACATGTTATTTCTGATACCTGCCTTTGAAAGAACTCCAGTGTCATTTACCAAGACTTACTAGACACCAAATATTTAATTAATATTCTACTAAATATAGAAATATTTTGTCCGTTGCATGTTAAAAAGCAGATTTTCTTTTTTTTGTTGCATTTTTATGCACAGTAAAGTGTTTATTTCTCCTGTCGTACAACATTAGAGAGAAGAGATGTATTTACCAGCTTTATTTAAATTAAAAATCTTTGTTTTTTTAATTTAGCATATTTAGTCTTTGAGGATTCACATTCATATTTTCAAAGCGGTACATGTGGCTGGATGACCTTGTAGGTATTTCAGATCATCAGGTATTTATGTTTTATTACCCCCCCCCCCCCCCCCCCCCCCACACACACACACACATACACACACACACACTTATCTCTGTGATCTGAATCTAATGATAACACAGGAGAGGCACAATCTGCAGACTTAAACTGACTGTAGGCTGGCAGAGTGCAAAATGGAGGTCTTCACTATCTTTAAATCAGTATTGATCTACATGATACACGACTCTCTTTGCCCCCCTTCTCTTGCTGCACAAATCTGTCAGAGCAAGAAAAGACGGGAGCCTCTTGAACGTGTTGGGAGATAGCTGGTATTTTTCCAATCCTATCTTCAAATTTTAACGTAGTTTTGATAAGAGGCCTGTCATATTCCGCATGCTGTTTTAATCTGAACAGAGAATTTCGAAACACCGACTATATATATTCACCCGTGAACGTCTCAAAATGATGTCTTTGTGCCAGATGACTATGTAAGTCATGTCACCTCAATGACATGCCAGAGCCCTCCTCAACTCCCCAGGAGGTTTTGAGAGGCGGGGCGGGGTGGGGGTGGGGGTGGATGGCGGCGGTGGGTTAGCAGATCAAGCGTGCTGGAATCACAAGTGACTAGGGAGCAGAAAGAAAGGGAGACGGCATAGAGGATCTGTCAGAGAACTGAGGAGCAGCAGCCAAACAGCAGTTTTCCCATGTCAGCCTGATCAAACTTGTTGACATCTGGAAAGAGATGGAAAAGAGACGAGGAGAGAGAGAGGGGAAGATGAAGGGCAGAGCAGAGGGTGCACACATCACAAGGCTGATTGATGCGGTTGCCACGGAGCCACCAGGTGAGGGTGAGCTCACTGTAATATTGACTCAGGGATGTCTCATCTCCCAAGAGCTGATTTTGCACTCTGACATTTAGAGACTCTGCTGCTCTTTTTCCTTCTTCATGTCGCGTCCTTTGACTTCTTTTATAACACAAAACAACACTTTGGAGAAATTTGGTTCGGAGCATTGAGGCTGCCGATATCCAAATGCGGCTTTTTGACAGCACAGACTTTTGTCATTTTAGTGAGAAAATGGCGACGCTGCAACTGACAAATACAACGTACATGTCGCTGCACTGCTAGATCCTCATACTGATACATGATGTATTTGAAGTTGAATGTAGAAATGTTTCCTGTGAGATGACGTCAGCTTGTAATCTTTAGTGTTTAGGTTATTTGCATTGTCGACTCATATTTGAGATGTTTTTCAGCTCCAATATGTAAGTAAGTTTTTGAGAAGTCATTTGGAGTCAAGAACAACAAGAATAAGTTCATTTCTATGTCTGTCATTTGCTCACGTAGCCTCCAGAGCGCTGGGCCTTAGAGACAGGAGCCAGAACGGCTTGTTTTCAGACAGAGGCTGAACTGAGCCAGCGTAAGATAAAAAGGGAGGTTTTTAAAAAAAACTCTAAATCATGCAAAGATATTCCAGTCGAGACCCAGAATATAAATGTAGAGCTGGAAGTGTGCAGAATACATTCCCAGAAACATGCTGACAGTTAAGATATCATCCACATCCTTGGATGTAATTCTTCCTCACACAGCAGGCATGGATTAGTTTCATCATCGGGTATCTATTTACTTAAATTGACTAAAGATGCCCACACCATAGATTAACATTGTAAATTAAAAAAAAGGAGTTATTTAAATGATTATGACATCTTCAATAGTATTGGCTAGTGCTCATTGCTGCATAATTGTCTTATTTCAACCCATAATGATGCAATACGAGTGTTAGACGTCAATCAAACTGCACCTAAGAATAGCAATGTAACTTAACTTGAACTCCGTCTCTAATTAAGCTATGAAGAGTCTCTTCATCTATCTAGAGCACACATGGAAAACATTTTAATTAAGCATACTAGTTAAAATATATTGTCTCTTTTCCCCTGTGAACATGCTATAGATTTCAGATACCGCTGCTCAGGATGACTGTCTCATGAGTGTCTTTTCTCACAGTCTCGTATGTATAGTGTTGATTGAAGAGGATGCAACGTCTCCTGCCACGGCTGCTTTGTGAGTGGAGTGCAGGCTGAGAGCAGCACCTGTGGAGCTGGCAGACATTCAGTTTGGCGATCAAGGACGTTTTTCCCTTCAGTTGAAAGGCTCGCTGTTCATTCACGCAGCCTCTTATGCAGAGACTGCTCATATTTCACCACACAGATACTTGTTTCATTGATATAAATGAGTTCTACTGCAGAAGTAGGCTTTTTATTCTTTTACTGTTGGACAATATTGTCATTGAGGATTTTAAGGGGCTCATTGTTGCTGCAGCTTCAGGTGAGAGCTGCAAGCTTTTTTTTAACCTACAAAAGTGTATAATTGAACATCTCTGGCCTTCCCCCTTTCAGTGGAGGCAATAAAACATTGAGCACACATCACAGCAGAGAGTCATTAACAATAAATCTCGATTAAATTTGATCTGCCGGCTCTGTAAAGCTGACCCAGGATAAATTTGGCAGTCTGTCTGCACATGTCCTCTAATTTATTCAGCAGAGCTTGTGAAACTGAACTAGCTAATCAAAAGCTCCACTGCAAGGTGTGAGATGTTCAAGTATTGCATTAATGATTTAAAAAAAATTTTAAAAAAATGCACCTCTGGTTTTGCAAGTTGTGTTGCGTAAGAGGCACGAAGAGTCTCCACACTTATTTTCTAGGACACACTCAAAACATCTTTCCATCCACTTTACAATTCAATTACTCACTCCACCTGCTGTAGCCTGCAGCACATGTGACTTTTATCTCTTTTCCTGTAAATTGCCGCCACCTTTTACCTTAAGCTTGAAATTCCTTTGGCAGATTCAAGCATTAGGGAAACACGCTGACACAGAGGGACATGTGAGGACTTTGGAAAGATAATTTGTACTATAGAATATGTCTTATTATTGTTGCATGACACATGCTGATAACAGTCATATAGAGCAAGGCTCGCCCGGGGAGATATTTTAAAAATAAGAAAAGGTTTCTTTACTGTTAAAATCCCCCTTTGTGAATACAAATGGATAGAAAGAAGAAAAAGATGAAAAGGCCTTTTGCTAAAAAACTAAAAACTGGTCATGAAAAGTAGGAAAGTCAAGTAGAAAGTAAAAGCAGCCTTTTATGTTTTTTTCGGGGTCTGTGTCATCAGTATTTTTTTTTTTTGCATCCCAGCCTCCAGAAGCTGTGTACAAGAAGTGGAAGAAAAATGGAGGAATAAGCAGAGGGAGAAACCCTCGCTGGCAGGGACGGTGGTTGCTTTTCGGTGATAAATCAGCTTAATTGCAAACTACTGCTTCACATTTTTTCTGAGAAGCAGCCGTTTCCATTTTCTTCTCCGTTTGACAGTCACTGGACACAAAGAGCAGATAATGACCTATGTTCTCATTTAAAGTGATCTGCACCACATAACATATCTATCACAATTATACATTATTCTGTAAGATTCAACCTTTTTAAAATGATAAACGCACACACATGGAGTCCTTATCGTTGAACAATAGGATGCATAATAGATTCCTGCTGTGGTGTTTGACCCAGAGCTGTGATTTCACTTGTAGAGCAGATGTGGTGCAGCAGCAGCTTTCTGATGGTTCTCCACATGTGAGTTTATATGTGTGAGTGATGTGTTAATATATTCACATTTTTTGACACATTAGAGGAGGCCCGTTTGTCTGAAATGTGATTTTATTGCATTCCGCTTTATTTGGTTAAGGGAAAGAGAGGGAGGGGAGAGGGGGGGGGATACCTTCTGACATCTCACGTACATTAAAAGATCAAGTGATACCAGACAGAAGAAGTAATGGAGGTACGGTAGCCAGGATGTGCCAATCTGAAGGGTGAATGTTATAAAATGTCTGCTTTTCTTGCTGGGAAATAGGACAAATAGGTCATCTCTTGATGATTTGCCACACGTTAACCCCGTTACGCAGCCTGGTCTCCTAGAATTCAGGTTTGTATGAAGGCTGCAACATTTCAGAAAATAGTGAAAATGACCATTATAATTTCCCAGAGTCAACAGTTATGTCTTTAAATGTCTTATTTTGTCAGAACAGCTTAAAACCAAAATATATTCAGTTAACTGTCATATATCATACATTAAATCTCCAAATCGCCGACATTTTTACAACTTCCCAGATGTTATGTTAATTAACATTTTCTCAATATGCTGACAGGATGTAAGTTGGGCACATTGCTTTACCTTTAAAACTTGTTTGCTGCTACAAATCAGTTGTATATCAGTATATGAATAATAATGCATGTTTTTAAGTGTGATTTATTTTCATGGTATTGCTGTTTTATTGGATAGAGAAGATGGGTAAGAGAGAGGCTTAGAGGGGTGAGACATGACAAACAGGCTCAACTCTCCCCGAGGACATCATAAGTCCATGTTGTGCTCCGCAGGCTCGCTGCTACCAGGAGACATGAAGGATAAGTAAAGGTGCAGTGTGGAGACTTTAGTGGCGTCTCGTGGTGAAATAGCAGAAATGGAATATACTATTAATAAGTATGCTTTAATTAGGGTGTAATCTCATGAAGATATCATGTTTGTCTTACCTTTTTAAAAAGAGCCTTTATATCTACATGGGGAGTGGCTTCTCTTCCATAGAACCCGCCATGTTTTACCACCATGTTTCTACAGTAGCCCAGGAAGGATAAACCAAACAGGGGCTCTGCAGAGGGGCTTTCCTTCCACTTTAAGTTCATCTACATGCGTGGAAGAGCAGCATGAGGTGGGGAGGCTATTGAGCTGGTTTTAATGTTCAACCTTAGCGCTAGAGGCTGCCAAATCTTACACACTGGTCCTTTAATGACCTCTCAAAAGATTACTCCATGATTTAGTCTCTACTCTGAGATATTCAGTCGCTAAATCCAAAAACATCTGCTACACTTTCCATGATCAAACCTCAGACACAAAGACTCTCTGGTGTATGTGGTGGAGGTGTGCAGACTGTCAAACAGCACACCTCCTTGTTTGTGACCCAGCATAGATAACCCTGTCGACATCACTACACTAGTTATGCGCTCTGACTTGACAAAGCTCCTCCGGAGACACAGAGGATATTTTTAAACTATTTTCACAGTCTGAGCAGCACTCATCGTCACTGCTAAATTGACTTTGACGTGTAAAATTGGCGAAGTGCCCCTTAAGTCCCACCAGGGACTTGTCACAGTTGTAAAACCCAAAGACCTTTCCCACTACAGAGAGTTTAAATATTTCAAACACAGGTGTAACTAATACCATTAATAAAGGCTGCTTTCCTTTTCACTTTCAGAGCTGTGCTGCTGTGCACGCTGGCTTACGGGCGAAGCTTCCTCAATGGAACAGAGCCATCATTAATGAAATTAATTACACCTGTTATTTTCCTGTTTTTATAAGGTCAAACTGTCTGCTGTGAAAAAAAGACCCATTAAAGTTTAACAGAGTTATAGAATCAGAGTGAGAAATCAGTGAAGCAGAATGATGATATCAGTGAATATTTAAAGATAAAGTTTTCTATACTTCTTGTGCACAATGAAACAGTTTGCCTTCATTTTCTGCTAATTGATTAATTGACTAATCGTTGCCTCTCTACATTGTACCGCGCACGTTTCCATCAGATTGTTTGGTGTCGTAAGAACAGTGTGAATGATTTTTATTGCCGTGCAACATAAAAGCGCTAATTGATTTTTATCACAAAAGAAATATCTAAAATGATACCAGAGGAAAGAATCGTCATGGGGATGTGGATTTTTTTATGTGTACTTGAGTGTGTGTGTGTGTGTGTGTGTGTGTGTGTGTATGAGGAGGTTACTTAACGCACTTCCTGCTGCTGCCATCACATATTCTGGCATTTCTAGCGCAGTGGGAAATACATTCAGTCTTTAGTTTGACAACTTTCCCTTGAAAAGACTGAATCATAGAAGGGGAAAAATGAAATCTGCAGATGAAAATCTAACAGCTGTAACATTTTGTCCTTGATAAAGGTTTGCTATTTCAGTGACATCTCCTGTAGAGGACAGACTATCAGATAGCATTACTGTCACACATCAGGGCACAAAAAGCAAGAGAGGAATCAACTGCCAGAGTGTACGCTGTCACAGGTAAAAAGCCTATTCTTTTGACATAGGAAGAAAATGTAGGATGGAAAAAAGTGCATGTGTGTCTCTTCTGTTTGTGAGTTTTAGTTGTTTTTGTTTTGGTCAGACGGATTTCATAATGTCTGCAGGTTTAAAGGTGTGTGATTGGTTTGGGCTGCAGGTGAAGCACCGCACATTGTTTCATATATTTTTTACTGTGAATTGTTCATTCTGGACGTGAAGCCAGAGCTGCTCAGTCACCACCAGGGATATCAAGTCTTATTTGTTTGTGTTACAGGATTATATTGCACAGATAGAGACTGCAGTGTGTAACTTTGAATCACATACAAATTGACTTTAGACATGACATTGAGTCTAGATTTGTGACCAATACGTTTCGATAAAGCAACAGTACTTGAGCTGAATGAAATGATTAGTTTTTGTTTTGCAGACTTGGTGCCAGTTCAGCGTGTACACAGCTGTGGCAGATGTTATAGACAGAAATAGTTGGCGCAAACAGAACAAAAGGTTAACAAAAGGTCCAGATTAAATGTCAAAATACTGCATGTTGTTGATCCATTCACTCCAGAATGAGAGTTTTCTGATCTGTAAGCAGTCTACTGTACATTTGTCTGCTTTCCAAAACAGTTGAAAATAACTGATGGAAAATAAATCATTTTTTATGAAGTTATGGCTAGAGCTTCTCTGATTAGTTGACTAATTGATTTATGTTCACAAAGGGGTTTTAGCAGTAAAGAAACTACTAAATTAATCATCAACCATTTTTATAATTGATTAATTTAATTTTTTGTTTTCAGCTCCTCAAATATGAATATCTTCTGCTTTCCTTCTCCTTCTTTGACAGTAAACTGAATATCTTTGGGTTGTGGACTGTTGGTCAGGACATAAGCAGATATTTGAGGATGTCACTTCATGCTGTGGGAAACAATGATCGACATGTTTCACCATCTTATAGACCCATAATAACTAATGATGAATAATCATTAGTTGCACTCCTGCAATGGTTAAAGATTAATTGGGTTTGGGCACACCAGTTGGTTAGATTTAGGGAACGATCATGGTTACATGGTTAGATGAGCAATAGTAGGTTAGGGAAACATTGCGGTTTGGCTTAAATGACTAATTAGGGGACCTTTTATTGTTGTGGTTACAATAATAATCATGTAGTTAAACTTAGGGGACACTGGCTAAAAAAAGCAACAACAAAATGTTGACTCAAGGTTGGAAACAGGAACTAAACAGCAGTCTCATGTGTTAAAAGATCAATGTTTTGTTTTTCCATCCATCCACCCATCCACCCATCCACCCATCCACCCATCCACCCATCCATTCATCCTGACCTCCCTACAATGACTTTGTCACTTTATAATGACGTCACCTGATTGCCTTTTTTTCTCCCATCATAATTACTACAGCTGCTACAGGGCTTCTGTCACTTGAATGTAAATATATGTAGTTTTGGGGCATCGTGATGAAACTGCTGTATTTTCCTGGGAGGACAGTCTCAGGTGTGTCATACCTGTAACCAAATCCAACAGTGAGGCCACACTGCATCAACCACCTGGAGTAAACTCATACATTACTGCAGCACAGAGAGAAGTTAAACCACTCACATTTCCCAGAATTCAGTATTTGCAGGCAGCTCAGTACTAAAGCACAGCTGCTCACCTGCTGTTATCACCCCTGGTGCTCCTCCCTGACCAGCCAGAGTAGAAACAGCAACAACTGCAGTTTCTGCTATTACAGAAATTTGACAGGAATTCAAGAGCAAGAACGCACATTTTCTTTAAAAGTAGGGTCTCAAATAACGTTTATTTTGAGGACTTGATGGTTTAATCTTTGAAATGTCAGAAGAGATTGAAAAGTGATTTGAATATATTCTCACAACACAGTGGGATGTATTCAAATGTCCTGTTTTATTCAACCAGCAGTCCAAAACCCAAAGATATTCACTTTCCTACCAAATACAAGAGAGGAAAAACATCCAAACCACATATTCGAGATGCAAGACTGTGAATATTTGGCAGTTTTCCTTAAACTAATTGATTGAAGTGTCACATAGTCGTCTATCGTTAGAGAACGAGCTCATTACACTTGAGTCCAATGAAAATCATTCAACTTATTGTAAAATGTGGACGTTTGGCTCTAAATATAAAACTACAGCTTCTCAATCTTGTGAGAGCTTTACAGTTTGAGCTCCTGCCTGCTTGCGTCACGTGGGTTCGCTGGTTGTTTTTTCTACATATTTTTCTACTGTGTGACAGCTCTGATCTCTCTCTCCCCCCCCCCCCCCCCCCCCTCTTCGTTATCTCTGAAGCCGGCGTGACAGCTTTGACACGTTGTCGTCTGAAAGCAAACACAACAAACGCTGCTTGACCCGCGTTGATGAGTAAATTGCAGCCGGGCAACATTTCACAAGCTACTCATTTGCTGATTATACTGAATGGCCCTTCTGAAACCCTGATCACACACTCAAATGAAAAGCTTCTGTCCAGAGGAATAATGGGAAGTCTGAAATGAGCAGAGAGGGGGCCGAGGCAGAGACGAGGAGGAGGAGGAAATAACTGCATTACTGTTGTTGTAGGACTGCAAAACTTTTATCAATAGTTTTTCTTCAGTCATCAGTCAATATCAATATATTATAAGTCCATTTAATATTTCAGATTTCCTAGTAGTGGATCCAGAATGTGAAAAACTGGCTGCAAACAGAAGATGCATTTAAATAAATAAACAATAAATATGTAATTCCTTAAAAATCCCACAATTTCTACAACCAATGAGCTTATATTCCTGCAGTGACATTCATTAGTTTATTTTCCTCATTATCTATCGTGCATATCAACACAGCATGTCTTGTGGACTATAAAAAGCCACAGCACATGTGTTTCCTTACTGTTGTTTTTTTTCATGGGTTGTAAACTGGAAGAATTAGATTGTAACTTCAGTTTATTGCTGCCGTGCCTCTCTCCTCACTGCAGGATGTGAGACTGTAAGCGTCTGGACTCGCTGTGCTTTATTAGACGGTAAACTTAAAGTTTGTGGTGTTTCCCATCGTTGTTGGTTCACTATTAACAGTTAACAGTTACTGAGCTGTGGCCTGCCGGACGTTGAGGTAAAGTCCAACCAAACCACTGAATTCTTGTTACTTTAATTATCCACAACAACTTGTCTAGGGCTGCAGATAACAATTATCAGCATTATCAAACCAAATTATCGTCTCTTCTAGTCTTCTGATTCATTTGATGTCAGAAAATAGTGAACAAATGTTGATCAGTGATATTCACTTTACTATCATAGAGGACTAAAGAAAGCAGAACATATGCTGATTTAAAAAGCTGAAATCAGAGACTTGGAAAGATCAATGAAACTCATTGTTGCAGTTCTACTCCTCTTCCATCTTTCGATCTAACTTTTGATCCCAAAACAACAGCAGACGATGTGTTTAGTTACATTTATTGGAAAGGGAATTGTCGCTTCCCAAAGGAATTAAGTGATTCATTAAAAATACGATTATATGATGTTGATTACCTGTTTGCAAGTTGTCGAGATGTACTCATATTGAAAGCATATTGAAGTATTCTGTCTATTTTTCTGCCTGTGCTGTGAAGCGTTTCGGCCTATGTGCTGTGGTTAGAATTGCAGGTCATATGACAGCCACTGGCCCAAAAACCTCCCCCCATACACCATTATTATAAAAGAAAAAAATTGATATATAAAGTCTGTGATGTACAGCGGCATGAGGAATCAGCCAATGACTGTGAAGCTTGTGACTTTAATGCTCTGCCTGAACAACGCTATGCTATTTTTCTATTCTTTTCTCTATTTTTAAGCACTTTGAGTTGAACTTTGTGGATGAGCTGCCATGTTAAGTTAATTAAGCTTATCATTACCAACTACGTACACTGTTTTTCTTATATTTTTGGAATTTTAAAGCTCACAACTAAAGACTCCGAAGCTTTATGGCCCTAAAATATGGAAGGGCTAGGGTTAGGGTTAGGACGTCTTTAATTGAAATGAACACACTGTTAATACATCCATGTAATGGACACTTTTTAATTAGGATTAGTATATACTGTGTGTCGCTGCTGTGGCCCCGCTCTTTATTTTAGAAATTACTTTTCACAATTGGCTCCTAGCATAAAGAAACTATTCACTTAATGTCGCTTTGCCTTTTTAGACTCGATGAAAGCTACTTTGGATAAGAGCGTCAGAACATAATTTTGACCACGTAAGAACAGATTTCACTGGAATGAAATGATAACTGGAGTAAATGTTGACATGATACAATGACTGAATGAATCCCGTGACTCTATTTGTGCTGTTGAGAGAAGAGAAAGCAGGAAGATGAACAGTGTGTGTACGTGACAGAAAACACACAGCGGCCCAATCAGAAAACAGATTATTTTTTGGGTCGTACTTTTCTGTCTCTTTCAGTTGTTTCGCTTTATTTTTTAGCAGACATACACATTCCCTGCCCTATACAACACACACACACACACACACACACACTGATCTCATCTCTGTGCAGCTCTCGCTTTCCTCAGCAGCCTTGGAGAATGATTTCATTGGGATGACAAGTGTGCCTCTCCCTCCATATTTCTGCCACCCGGGCCCTTAGCCTGGATCCAAAGGCAGTCTGAAATAATAGAGGCCCTATTTTTTGCCTCTCTCCTCCTTCTATCTCCCTCCACCCAATCTGATTTTAGCTGGGCTGAAAGTAGCATTTTCTTCCTATCACAACATCGCTAATGCTTCCTTTCTTTCCCTTCTCTTCCTTCCCCATCTCTCTTCATTCCTCTCTGTCCACCAAGCAGAAAATGGGTCCGAGCGCTGTTGTGGCCTATTATCTGTTTGAGCTATCTATCTTGATAATTGACTAGTGAGAGTAAATGTGTCTGTGATCGGTGTGACGCTAATACATTCTGCCAATTTGACACGCTCATAATCCGTCGGGCTCGCGTTTCCACCCCGCAGCCATCACGGGGAGGCGAGAGGTTTGACGTGTTGGAATACTGTAGCATCATGGATACACACAGTAGGCCGAGCGTGTGTAGGTGGGGGAGCAACACTCGCTCTAAATTAGGAATCGGAGCATTTTGAGTGGGCATGTAGGCAGAGGAAATTGGTCCAAACATGCATAGACACACATTATAAAAAGAGACATTCAGGTATAGATGAATATAGATGTCACAATCTGGAGATGTAAAGCACGCTGCAGGAAATAAAAGCATCTTACCATCACAACCAATTTGTTCTGTATGCTGCTGATTGCTCTCGCAGTGAAAAGCAGTGAAACTGAATGATATGAATAGAAGGCATACTGTATATCCAGAGCACGAGGAGTGATGAGATCTCAAACTTATTCCACCTGGCATGACATCCTATTTTGGCAACTGGAACAAATAACATCCTGGTATATTTATAGGAATACCCGAGGACATCACAAGGTTGAGTTTGAGACGTTTTCTTTTGAAACTTGTGCTGCTTACCAAATACAAAGGAGGTCAATGGAAATTTGGGACTGATTAAGCGAAAACAAAATCACTTGTTCCAGCTTCTCAAAGATGAATATTTTATGGTTTTCGTTGTTTTCGATGATGGTAAACTGAATATCTATTGGGTTTTTGGGCTGTTATCAAACAAGCAATTGGAAAAGCTTCACAATAAATGTTCACATTTTATACATAAAGCATTTAACAATCATTTTCATTATTGATTAATCTGCGGATTATTTTCTCAATCGAGTACTCATGTTGTCTATAAAATGTAATATCAACAGTCTTGAAAACACACTCAGTTAATAATCATGTCCGACACAGAAAAGCTTCAAATCATGCTGAGAACCCATCTCCTAAAATTTACATTTATATTAGGTCTAAAACTACCGATTATTTTCTGGATTGAAGGATAAAACGGTGAATCATTTTCTCTCTCAGATGCCAAATTTCCAAGAGTTTTCCCAACCACAGTCCAAAATAAAAGATAATCAGTTTACCATCGTGTATGACAAATAAAAGCTTTAAATCTTCACAACAAATATTTGGCATTTTTGCAAAAGAAAAACTTTTTCTGTCAATCAACTAATCAATAAATCGACTAATTGGTGCTGATCTAAATGATAATAATCCTCAGTTGCAGCCTTTGTGATATTTTTCAGAAAATATGCTACTATGCATCTACCGACCTCACTGTGGTCTCTTTCTTTGGTAGAAAACTGAAAACCGCCTCCACTCTCCTGGTTTTCAGGCTTTGGATCCTGGCTGCAGGGATTTTCTCCCATTCAGCCACATGAGCATTAGTGTGATCCAACATCCGCCATATATTTCAAAACCTCAGCAGAGAAAAACCAGAACTATCTGCACTAAAAGGGTTAGGTGGAAAAATATACCCTTTTGGTAATAAATAACTGTTAGGGAGAGCTACTGCATATGTGGGGAAAAAAGTAGTTAAAACCTATAAAACCTAGTAGCCTATTGTGTCACCAGAGGGAGCTGCTGTGTGAAATCTGATAAACTTGTTGTGTTCCATTTGTACTCGGAAGTTGGAAATTCTGAGTTCCCAATCGGAAATTTCAACCAGAATGACCCCTGAAGTCGGATATCCAACTCGGATGGTCATAAGAACCCCACCAGCCCTGACCTCAAAATCCAAGATAGCTACCCAGTGCATCAACTGTGTGAAAGTTGTAGTGATATCCTGTTTATTAGCAGTTTTGTCTTATTTGTGTCTCATTAAATCAGTCGGACACACACCACTGTCCAACTTCTATCAGTGGACGTGTTGCTACGCTATTTGTAGCGAAATGCATATCAACTGCGATTGCTAACAATGGCTAACATAGCTAGAACTGGTTTTCTGACTTCTTGAACTGGCATGCTTCCGACTTGGGTGTGACGTCATTCCCAACTCCGACCTTCAACCTCCGAGGTAAATGGAGCTCTGCAACTGCCTCGAGTGATGTCACTTAAGTCAGCGTCGGTTGACAAGTTAGAAAATATTAAAACTTGTGTGGGTGGAGTTAGAAAGAAGTGAGGTTAGCAGACCTTTGTAGCGCACTCTTCATATCTGCTAGAGGCTAGCAGCTGCAGGCTACCTTAGCCGCCACTAGCATAACTTATCCCTAACTGTTAATGGTTGAGTTGTATTATGGGTAATGTATAATGTGGAGTATAAAAAAATACTTTATCTCTGGTTCTACTGCACCGATTTTTATCCTAACTATTCATCGTGAGTCCGGCTATGTTAAAGGAGCGCAATGCTAAATTATTGGAGAACTCCTTAAATATTAGAAAACTGAACACCTCAGATTAGAAATACAGTTAAATATGAAATATGCAGAACTGTAGGCAGCTGAGACTTCACCTTAAAGTGAATCGTTGTCTCTTCAAACACGCAGCATACAGCCTGTTTTGATGTATTTCCAGACATTTCCAGATGGGATAAAGAATAGTCTGAGTCACTAACAACATTTGCATAGTGCATCTTGAAGTGTTACCAGAAACGAGCACACAACTTCAAATGTGGCTGAAGCAGCCGCGCAAACGAGCCCGACTCAAAAACGGTGTCGGTATCCAAGTGACACTGAGATACTGTCACGTCCCAAGTGCTTGTTCAAACAATAAACATGCGTGTCTAAGTAGCACAGCTGGGGCGACACAGAGGAGTCACTGCGACACAAACGAGCGCGGACGCAGCAGCGTTTTAAAGAGTGTGGGGGGAAAGAGAGAGGGGGGGAAGAAAAAAAAGGGGTGATAGAGTTGTAGCAGTCATTAAGGGCAAGACTGCTCTCTGCAATTCTGGCTTATCTACTGCAAGGTGGAAGCACGGGGAGGGTAATTCTGCTCGGGGCTCATGTGCAAAGCTGAGATACAGAACAAGAGGGAAGTGGAGGGAGAGAGGGAGAGATAGAGCTGGTTCATTTGCAGCTCGTCCCCGTAGACTGTGGAAAGGATTATACTCACACAGAGAGAGGGGGAGAGAGAGAGAGGGAGAGAGAGAGAGAGAGAGACAGAGAGAGAGAGAGAGAGAGGGAGGGAGATGCACAGGCTCTGTCTTAGCATACACTGAGTACCCAGCCTCCAATCTTCTACACTGCACTGTGCACTCTCCCCGTCTCCTCTATAGGACTCTCTCTTTTTCTCCTTCACATACACACACACGTGCACACACAAACACACCAGTGCCATGTAGAGTCTCGGCCAGAGGGGGACACCAACCTGCTCAGGACCACAAGCCAGGTATGCTTCATTCATTCCTTCATTTCTCTGCTCAAGCTGCAACATTATGCAGGAGATTTCTTTTTTTTTTGGAGGGTTTGTCGCTGTAGTGATCCAGCCACTCATTCACTCTCTGCAGAAGACTCTTGCAGACTGCATGCACCAAGATTATCCGGCTTCTTTGCATAGCCCCAAGAGAACCAAAAAAAAAAAGATAGGAGAGAGGGAGAGGAGCCAGAGAAGAGAGAGGACAGAGCAGAGAAAAGCCAAACTGAGCAGTGTTTTCTCATATAGGGCAGAAGGAAAGTATGCGGTGGGCAGCCGGCTAACCCAGGTTGACCTTCACATAGAAAGGAGTGCTCCAACTTGAGAGCCCCTATCCAACAGTATATGGGACAGTGTCCACAAAGTCTTATCAAAACCTGTTCTTAAAAGGCACATTTAGTCCTCCCAACTCCTTCCACTGTATCCTCTCTCTCCTGAGGGCCGTATTAATAATCATATGTGCTGAGCATGCTCAGGGGACTTGCTGCAGTTGGTTGAAATTTAAATGCAAATGGACATGCACGCTGATTATTCATTCTAGTGAAATTAATTTGTATTTGTCACAGAACCAGCGTGCAGAGGGGAAATCACAGTGAGGCTGCAGCTGACTGTCTGTTCTCTGATGGTAACGCTTTCAGTGCTCTTCTGGGCTTCTGACAGAATAGTGCTTTTTTATTTCCTTTTTTTTTTTTTTTTTAAAGGTGTGTCAAGTTTGTACTTCAACCTCCCATGAGAGCAACACCACTGACTAGCAATCAATTTCAAGCTTTTTGAAGTGGATGTACCACTCTGGGTTTTTTTGCTTTTTTTCTGGAGGATCTAGTGACTCAGAATCTGGGGCTTCAGAAATCACTTTGATGCCGGTTTGATATCAGTTTGTACATCTCAAGACCGCAGGGGCCTTTCTCTTTCTGGAATATGTTGGAATGAAGTTGTGATGGCCTGGAGAGAAAAAGCAAACCGAATGAAGTTTTAATCTGAGTCATTGCTGACGTTTCCCTCCTATTCCTTTGATCTAGGTAGCACTTTGCCAAAAAGGCAGGGCTGCCTTAATAGCTTCAAGATCAGAAAAAAAATCCCAGTGTTCTTATGGAGCCTTAAGAACAACGGGAATATTATATTACCTTTTCAATTATAATGACATCACAGCTCTACTTACTATAAGATGCCAAATATTCACTGTGCAATTGTTTGTAACTGTCAAATCGCTAATTGATAATGACATGTTTGTATATTTAGATTGACAGCACACCAAAAACTCATTGTAATTTAGATTGAAGTTCGCCATGTACTTCATTAGGAACTGCAGTGTAATGCCACCCATGCAGCATCATTACTTTTATATGAAACAAAATGCTAACCCTGTAGTTATTGGGCTGTGTTATATGGTGATAAATATCGTGTGACAATAGAAAAACAATAGTCATTAGTTTCATATTATGCTCTATTGTTAATTTGTTGTTGCAAATCAAAATCTTTACAGCAATATTTTTCGTCCCTCTGATTAGGGTTGTGCTGACGTCGCCGATGGCCGATAGTCTTCAACCACTGACCCTCTTTTATTGTAACATTTTGATTTAAAAGCTCCCCTCGAAGCTTTTATTGCACTTACAGTAACGTCGTAAAGTAAGTAAAGTTGTCACAACTGGAGTATTTCAACTGGTTCAATGTCTCTCCTCTGCTCTGCCGTGTTTGCAAACAGGAGAGAAATAGCACGGCCATAAATGACAGCAAAACACAGTAGAGACTGTGTTTGTTATTGACCTAATTTATTTGAACTCATTTCATTTCAGCTCAGTGTGGGAGTCTCTGCTGCATTTTGCTGTCATTTATGGTCGCCATTCCTTTCCACCGAGGGCTCTGCTCCGCTGCGTTCAGCACACACAGCGGAGCAGACACAGTGAACCAGGTGAAGCACTCCAGATGAAGACAACCACACTCTTTACGATACTGTGCAATAAAAGTGCTGATAAGAGTATTTTAATAAAGAAATGTGTGCAAAAGATGTACAGAAGAATCAGAAAAACAACCCACATCTGGACATGAGATTTTGGTCATATCACACAGGCCTAAGTTAAGGTAGTTGTGCATGGTCTGTATGCCTTTTACAGAGACTCTTAATATGAGTCTTTGGTCTTTCTAGAATCACAGTCATTCAATTGAAATAAACCATCAGTTCAGACAACCTTCTAGATTCATAACACGTAACAAACCAGACACAACAACAGCAAGACCTCACACACAGTCAGAGGTGAATGCTGAATTTATTTTCTCCCCGCCTGCAATAAGAATCGTACACAAACCACACAACTGCCGTCACATAACTGTATAATTTTGGGTTAATCAGTTTCAGTGAAAACATCCACCAGATAAACAAAACACCACAAACTAAGTAAAGTCAATACCAGAGAAAATAATCAAAACACAACAAATGGACCCAAGCCAGACTACATACACACATGCACAGACTCTTGGTGATAAATTGAATGCTATTTAAACAAACAAAGTATGCAATCAACCATGAAGCACACTTGATCACGATGCTAATAAACAGCTACAATTATGGGCTCAGTCAGCACAGTGTTGAGTGGCAACGCTGATGTATATTGACGGACTCGCTGGAAGTGAGAAAATCGGGTGCTTGTTAAACAAGGATTTCCTTAAGCCAATTAGTTCAAAAGACCACTTTGCACAGTGATGCAAGGTCATTTTGTATCACAGTTTGAAACAACCGAGTGCTCACAACCTGTAGGGGAATGTCAGACGACACCAAGAAAGGTGAAGGATAAATTTGGTGATATTCTATATTTTCCACGAAATGACTAAATCAAATTGATCCTACAAACAAGAACCGTGTGTATCCAACGTCTATTATTATTCCTTAATCCCACACACACACACTGTCCCACTGCCAGAAATACTCTAGAGCAGCAAATGTGTATTAATCCACCACTGAAAGTAGTCCCCATCCTCCTGTTTAAGCCACATCTGTTAAAAACTACAGTGCCCAGCTGTTTTAGGAAATTACTGAGCCTTTAAAAAAAAAAACTATGCATTTGAGCTGTAATTAAAGTTTTACATCTTCAATAAATGAGCTTGGGGCGGAGTGCTCCAGGCAGGGTGGTGGAAGTTATAAAGTATTGAGAGATGGACTAAACACATTGTCAGTTTTTTTCTCCAAAGGATTTATTGACAGTGTTGACACCATCATTAAAATATGGGAATGGACACTGTGTTGACACTCTGGCTATTACTAATACAGCAATATTTATCTATATTTAATGAGTTTACTATTTTAGTGATACCCTTACAATATAGCATGATTTTCCCATCTCTGTTGGTGCGTTATAGTGCAGCAATCACAGTGAAAAACCTCATACCCAGCACAGATCACACATGTAATATAGCTGCTCTGTGTGCTTTTAAGCAGCATTGCACACTCTGCAGTAGATGAATTTAGTAAGCAGTAGTGCATCTGTTGAGTTTGTTTTATTAGCTGCACACAATGGCAGAGAAGCCATGTGAAGGAGAAAAAGAAAGAAGACATATGACACCCACAGTGCTGCATGAACATGACCCACTGAGCCATCAGGGCACGGCCTCCTGTTAACCGTGTTGTGATTGTGTGTTTTGCCCCCCACCCTCACAACCCCCCAGAGGGAGGCTGACCTACAACAGACAGTAGTATCAGCTCTGGCTTGGAGCCCACTGAGCTGTCAGGCTCACATGCCAAGGGCTAAGAGGAGACGGGGGACACGAACAGTACGGAGGAGATCAGGGATAACAAGCAGAGACGGAGGTAGCCTGCAGTCTGTCTGAGTCCGGCTCTATTAGTGATGCCAGAGGGAGCTGAAAGGGCACCGAACTGAATCTTTTAGTGGGTTCGAGATAGTAAAGTGAGGAGTTGAGCATTTAGGGTTTGCAATTTACACATGAAACGGTTAAAAGATTTCCCCTCGTGTCAATGTTAGACATAAAGGCTGTAGCATGGGTCGATTTCAGGAAGGAGGTTGTTGTTTTATGTTGGGTGTACATTGACATTACTCATATGTTGGGTTGCAGTGCTTGGATTTAAAACATGGATCTATAAAGAGAACTATATAATGTCGGAGAAGGAGCCCCGTTCAACACAAAAAAGTTCTTCCCCTTCAGCATAGCTTCCGCATTGTTTGGCCCATAGGCACCAGCGACTTCAGCTAGCTAAGCCAGATAATCTGGTTTAGCCCTCCAGCTAACTTGACTTAGGATAAAATGATTTAATCGTGCAGCTAAATGTGATCGGACAGAACGGATCAAATTCTGACTGTGAAACCATTTTGTGGAGGTTGTGCCAATCAGAAAAAGGTTGCGGGCGTGTTCAGTTTGTCGCAATCTGCAAACTTACCGACAGATGCCACACACTGCACCTTTAAATGGACTCCTCCGCAGTATGTGTGGGTTGACAGATGAAAGACATTTTAAAATGTCAGGTATAAAAAACATTCCCAGTAAGTGTCAGAATGAGTTTTAGGATATCAGGGCTCATGGTTATTTTTGGAGTTATGTATTATTTGTACAAGCAGTTATGGAGGTGGGATTTTGTTATCAGCAAGGTAACTTTGTGCTTTGAAATTCTGAAATATGCATATACAGACAGACAGGCAGAGGCAGACACACACTCCTTTGAAACTGCCTCCTCAGCTGAGTGGATTTCCCTCCTGCTTTACTTTTCCTCCGAGCACGTCAGTCTCGTTAATTGCCTGGCCCACTCCAATTTAACCACACCAATTGATTAATGACCATTGATGTAACATTGCTGCCAGTTAGGAACTTGCTAATTTGAAAATCATGCTAAAGCACCATCTCCAGGCATTTAGATTACATGCTGGGGAACAACCAGTTAAAATGATTTGGTTAAGAACGTCAAAATGTTTATGCAGTCAGAAGTTCACACTTTAATGATATACCTAAATTACATTTTTTATATCCGGTGTATTTCAGGTTGTGAGATGACAGAATTTAATATTTAGGCAATTAATCACTGGTTTACTGTTATGACAGTGGTGTAAATGTGCCAGAGTTTAGGGCTGCAACTACTGCAAGTACAGAATCACACAGTACACAACACAAAAATGCACATATACAAAAATATACAAGATTTTACTAATATTTAACATATTAAAATCATGTTCCCTGTAATTATTTCCCCTTAAGTAGCTTTAAAATCACTCTCCTTTCACCCAGTCTGACAGTATTAGATTAACCTACACACTGTTGTTTTCTTCATTGGTCGGGTTTTTTCAGTTTATTATCCAGTATGGTAATGTAAACCATTGAATCATTATTTTAAAAAAAAGACTAAAACCATTGTTCTTTATCAAATAGTTGGATATTTTCTATTGATCTATTAAGTGACTATCCATTACATCTCTATTATACAATATATCATCTATATACATCATCTTGTTCCAGCTTTTCATTGAAGTCAAGCCAAACTTTAATTGTATAGCACATTTAAAACAATCACAGCTGACCAAAGTGCTGAACAGGCTTAAAATACCAAAATAAATAAATATAAATGTAAACACCAAAGAATAAGAGAAAACAATAAGCATCAGTATAATAATAATACATTAATTGCGGCACAATAGAAGATGAAGTCAGTGTCGAGCTCAACTCCAATTGAAGCTATTTTTAACACCGGGTGAAATATTCAAACATGAGACTCAGACTTTAAGTTTTTTTTTATTGCATTGTTCTAGTTGTTGTGTGGGTTTTAATTACACATTCATCAAGATTCAGCCTGACACATTTGGCATCTCTGAAAACTTTGGATTCTTCATTAGCATTGAAAATAAAGATCTATGATGTTAACAAACAGTTTGGCTGCACAGCGTGAGCTCATAATGACAGAGCCAGAGGTTAAAAACATGCAACACAGAGTAAGCAACGCATGCATAAATAATAAGAAAATCATAAATCTAGATGTGTGTATATGAGTATGCATACTGCAGCCTTCCAGCTGAGTTTCATTAGTAAAAAAAAGTAAACTTCAAATCTTCTCAGATCCATGATTATTGTCTCTGAGTCAACCAGTCACGTCGACATGTCACCTCTCTGCAGGATGACATCTTTTAAGTCAGCATGTCGTGTTGTGTCTGAAAAGAGACCCTGAAGGATTTTTTTTTTCTTCCCCCTCTCTACCTGAAGATTGAACACAACATTCATACAGTAGTTCATTTAATCTTTTCTCGCAGCACTGATTTGGCTCCTTCATTGATATTTATACACAGATGCTGATGTTCTGTTCCAGTATTTATTTCATAAATGAATCATGCTCGTCAGATTTCAAAGACTCAGACTTGCCCCAGTTGCGGCTCAAATGATTTATGTTGCATAATTAATACTGAGGAGTTTTCTTTTTAAAATGTGATTCCATAATCCTGAGAAGAGTAACTTATTATTGCAACTTTTTAAAACATTGTCACATCTGACTATTTTGAGTGCCTGCGGTAAAACTTTGCGCAAACACACACACACACACACACACACACACACACTCACACACACACTTACAGTACAGAAGAGTCAGTGCTGCTGCAGGGATCACCGTTTTCCCATCTGTGACACAGCACAAAGCAGAGCTAACAGTCACCCAGCTGGCTGACTCCCAGCGCCCACTGTGAGACACTGATTAGTGGCCACTAATAGATCTCGATCCCTGACTCATCTTGTCCTACTGTTCACTCAATGATACCAATTACTCACCTTCAGGACAAGTCCCGGCCTCAGACGAGCCAAAATATCACTTTTTAATTACCAGGACTTCCTTGGAATTGATGTTCAGCCTCAGATCAGGTTTTGTCCTGACATTGGCTGAGAAGTGGGGGAGTGGGAGAGGCTGAGTGAGGCTTGAGTGTTGCCGCAGGTGCATGTTTTAAGTTGTGTAGCTATTAAAGGAGGCATGTGTATTAGCTGATCTAGTCTCCAGGGGATGAATTCAATCATACGTCTGTGATCATACCTGCACTCCTCTACCCCCCTCTGCCATCTGACATCCTAATCAGGCAGCCTCTCATCCTAGTTTAACGGTACCGGGGACAGACCACATCCTGAGTGTTGGTAGATTGATGTAGTGAGTGGCGTATCAGAGTGAGCCCATCTGAAGTTCTTTGGGGGGGGAAAAAGAGCAGATTCACAGTATGGATCCAGTTCAAGACAGTTAGAGGATCAGAGAAGCGGGTAAAGTGAGAGTCCCCACTCTTCATCGCAAAGGCATGTCATTTTTTTTTTCTCCCAGACTGTCCTAAATTATTATTCTCTTTGAAGATGGATCTCGAGATTTAAGATCTTCTCTCTCAGTGATGGCAGTAAAAATCTGCACAGTGGCTTGTTCTCAGTGTAACAAATGGCCAAGTTGGCACAGATTCTCAGCGATGGCGCCCAAAAGAAAGCACCGTGACGTGCGGTAGGCAAATGTTGACACAGTGATAAATGTCAATGTTTACTGACCGTGTAACAGCATCAACGGTGGATAAATGTCACATGGATGTATCATGAGGGATTATTTGTGCTATAAATGTACCTGGTTTTATTAAAGCTGTCTCTTTGCATCTCCTCAGTCTTCAATGGAAAAACTAGCTTTTTAAATTTCTTATGAGAAGTTAATTACCTGTTTGTGGAGGAAGCACATCATTTAATTCTGCTAGGATCTTCCTTACCACTTTTATATTAAGAAGAAAAGAAACATGCAACAGAGGAGTGTGAAGCCTGTAGTGTCTCTGTGGTGGATGATGACATGACTGTACCCGCTCAGTGACAGTGACGTACATGTCTGCACTGCTGGTAGTCACAGGCTGGCCGGCCATGAGCAGCCGCTGATGGGCTTTATGAGTCACCGCTGGAAAGGCGCACAGGCTGGCGGGGCTTTGGCAGCAAATGAAAGCGTGTTTATGACCCAATGCCAAGTCAAAGGAGCAACAAAAGATGGTAAAGGGACTGGTGAAGGTTTAGCCTGGACAATTTTTAACTGTTATTTTTAACTCGGGTCTCGTGGTCATAATTGTGTCCGTTCTTGGGTCATGCTCTCTTTACACTCACCAATAACAATTACCAATGTACTGTTTTCAGTTGAAAGTCAGCCAGAGACGAGCTCTAATGTGAATGCTCTGTAGGCCCAAATACACCATGTGTGCTCGTTTTGTGTGTGTGGAAAGTGGCAGTCTGTAGTCGTACCCTTGTTAAGAAACAGCCCTAAATGTCTACAGAAGTTTGAGATATAACAACTCAATTAGCCCATGTGTTGACTCATTGTTGTTGTGAGTGTTTTAACTTTTCATCTTCCCGCCTGGTGCAGTTATTTAAATTGTAGATCTGAGAATAAGCTTTAGAGGATTGTCCTAACAGCTAGCAGAATAGTTGGCAAACCCTAAAAGTCACTGATTTAACTTTCTTTTATAGAAAGCATGAGGAAGAAAGTGAGTATCCTGGCAGAGAGCTCACATCCAGTTTGAGCTCTTGAGCTCCAGGAGGCACTATGGAGTGCCTCTGGCAACTAAAAATGTATTTAAAAATAAAGTATTCTTAATTCTGCCAAGTGACTGATGAGATTTAAGCCATTAACCATCCTTAATGCGTAATGTGCTTGTCTCTGTTTGTCATGCAGACTGCCTCATTGTAAGAATCAGGTGAAATGTGTCTTCATTTTTAGGAGAGCTGAAGAAAGTTTTCCAATCTGGTGCATAATTAAGATCTGATCTATTCTACTCTATTCTGCTGCTCTAAACATCTGTAAAGGCTTATTTTAAGTTTATTGTCATTCAATCCATATATAATTAAATATAGAGGAATGAAATTGCGTTACACGGGATCCTTGTGCTAAAGTTATATAAAAATAAAACCACAACATACACATTCACACTTAACTTAAAAAATCCTAAACTAAGACAGACATAAAAGCAGCAGTGATTAATTGATATTTATAATTCTTATGGACGTGGGAAGAAACTATTGCACATTCTGGCTGTCCTTGCTTTAATCGAGCCAGAAGGCAGAAGGTCAAATAGTGTATGAGCTGCATGGTGACAGTCATCTGTGCATCTGTCCTCATAGATGTCATGTTACCAGATACAAGCCATGTTAAATGAAGTTATCTTAAAGAGGTTCCCTACCACCGCTATTGCAGAGTTGCACAGTTCTGGGAAGTTCAGACAGCATCAGTCACTGAAGAAGCCACCGGTGTTTTCCATAAATCATTTACCATTTTAAGTGTAAGCTGGAGGCTCTCCTGCTTAAAATCTGATCCCACTCACTGTGAAAATTAAAAAGGGAGCAGATTATGATCATGCAAAATCATTGGCTTCATCAATTTTCCTGTAATTCTGAGCACATAACTTTCACCACCAAAGATGCAGATTCATACATGATGATATGAATATTTCTCTACCATCAAATATTACACGTGCTCATCTGTGTGCGTCTCTTTTTCTTCTTCTTTTCTCTCCCTTTTGTTGCTTTCAAAGATCAGAAACCTTACAAGCTGGGAAACTGTATCAACCCTCCAGTGTTGTGATCTAGGTTATTTTTTATGCTCAAGTTCATGTGCGAGTGGTCAGTGGGTGAATCATGTTATTCCCATATGAACAGAAATGTATCGCTGGGAAAACACTGGAGCGTGCTTTCACACCATTGTGTCATCTCATTCACTCTCTCGTGATTCACGCTAACGCTGTATGTAAGTCGGCTCCAGGCTCTGGATTTTAACCACGGGGAGTTGAATATTTATTCCATAATTAGCGCTTTATTGAAATTCATATGGAGTGTTATGTAAGACGTAGTGGCAGTTATACACATTGTGCTGTGCGAGGTAGGAAAGAGAGGGGCTGGGGGTGGGGGGGGGGGGGGGGTAGAGGCGTGGGAGGAGAGAAGAAGAAGAAGAGAGACGCTGATGTAGACAAGAGGACGGAGGGATGAGCTGGGCGTGCTTTCCCGGCACAGCAGAGGACATTAAGTTTGCACTGATGTTTATCCACTTTGTCTGGGATGCAAACACACTGGACCGGTGGGGGGGGGGGTTAGCATTTTAAACAATCTGAATCCATTTATTGAATCTAAATCCTCGTCAAAATCCATGTAGTGTCAGCTTTTTTTTAAACATCTTTCAGTCACGAAACTTTAAAAATAACCAAAACCTGAAGATCAAGTTGATGCCTGTAATGCATGCAAAGCAGAAAAACTACTGTTCTTTTTGGCAGTTTGGATGATTAGTGGTGCAACAATTAGTCAATGAAGCCATTACTTAATTGGAAACAAATATCACCAATAATCTTGATGATAAATTCATCATTTTGAGTCTTTTTTTTTTTAAAGAAAAAAATGTCCAAATTCTTCAGTCTTCTTTGATAATAAACTCAAATCTTTATTTTAAAACAAGACATTTGAGGTCATCCGGGGCTTTTGGAAAACAGTGATTGACAATTTTCACCTTTTTCTGACATTTTATAGACCAGATGACTAATTGATTAATCGAGTAAATGATTGATAGATTAATCTATAATGATTAAATAATCGTTAGTTGCAGCTCTATAAATAACAACCTGAAAATGAGATGAGCAGCATAAGATATGAAATAAATATATTAAATAACCACTGCGGCTTGTTTATTTTTGCATAACTTATTCTTCGGGAGCTGTTTGCTCCAAATCATTTAAGTTTTAATGCAGAACACTTTATTTAGAAAGTTTAAATCCTTGTATTAAAGTCTTAGATGTTATGATTCTGTCTCAGTCTGACTCTGTGTCTCTCCACCGGTCCATCAGATGCCCTCAGACTTTTAACCAGCTTGTTGAACTGGACTGAGTGGGGGAAGGACAGATCAGATATGTGGCAGATGATTTTAAAGGACCACTTGAGATGCTGTTACTCACTGCATTGAAGCTTTGTCCAGATGATTTACTGCCTAGTTCGTGTACGTGTGCTCGATTGGAGGAATAAAGATGAGGTACATCGCTATGGTAACTCATGCTGGAAAGCGTCAGATGGTTTGATCACAACCTGTCAACACTCTCACAGTGACCTTTCAGATCACTCGAAATAAAGAGTCCATTCCTACAGGATCCCGACATGGACGAAAGTCCAGAGTTTACAATGAAGTCACAAGTAAAAAAAAAAGACTATACATATATTTCTGTAGGTCAGTAGAAACATTTTATTATTCCAGACTTTCTATTTCCACTCTGGATTTCAAACAGAGCTTCTAACAAACAGAGATTGTTAACAACGCTCAACACATAATGATGATTTTTAATAGTGTAAAGTTGATTTTATCCCCGGAGTGACAGCTGACAGTGTGGATGATTTTATGCTCAGTCAGAATAAAATGAGACGACTGTTTCATGATAACTTGGATAAAATCTTAAGTTTGTTTTTTATTATAAAAAATAATCCACACTCTTTTAATTGGTTTCTGTTATTAAAAACGCAACATTTGAGTCAGACAGACCTCATCAGTCATTAATTACTTTCCCCACTCTTTGCTTCCGTTGCAGACATCCAGGCGGTTTCTTCATCATCCAACTAAAAAAGAAAAAGTCCTCCCTCTATACTAAGTTATATACAATAACTCCTACATGTACTTTAAGCCTTAGTTTGCTTTTAATATGTGGAAACTATTTCTAGTGTATCCACATCTTCTTCTTCTGTTGTAATTACAGACTATCATTTACATTTGACTTCATTAAATATGTCTTCTCTCTGTCCCTGGCTAAATGTCACCATCTCAGACTATTGCAACTTCTTCACGTACATGTAGACACAAATAGGATGAATTATTTCGACTGTTGCTTAATATTCAGTCTCGCTCTGACTCTCTCCGAGCCTCTTACCCTCTGCTCGGTCTGTGCTTATCACCAGATCAGTCATAGCCGACGTTGCCCCGAGGCTTTTGAGCAGGCACGTCGAGAGCTGAGTGTCCTTCAGGCCTGTTTACTCTGCAGCTGCAGGCTGAAGATTGACGATGCTCTTGAGTTGGACAAAGTAGGACTGGATGATGTTGTGTGATCTGAAGGATCTGCTTTGGACTGACTCATGGGGCATAACTTTTGTATTCTTTTTAAACAATCTTCTGACTATGAATGAATTATGAAGGTCTCAAAGCCTTGAAAATTAAACTGGGGGTCAAATAAAGTGGAGGGTTTTACATCCTCAACTTAAATCAGTGTCACTACCCAACATTGGATACTAATGCTGTTACTTCTAATAATTACAACTGTGTGAATAGTGAAGCTGTTAAATGTAGGAGTGACCAATCCTGTCATCTAAAGTGAAGGCAAAAGCTGTTTCTTACATGGCTGATTGTAGGGTTGATGTGTGAGGCTTTTTAAGTGTAACAACTGCATGCTGCTTCTCTGTGATACTCACCCAGCGCCTCCCTGCCGGCAACAGTTTGGAGAAATTTTGTATTCAGCAAAGACAGACCTTGTTCCAAATATAGCCCGCTCGGCGTTGGTGTTCTGATCTTGTTTGGGTTTTATTTTAATTTTCGAGTGCCCTGGAGAGCTGGAAATTATAATGTGTGGATGGAGGAGCACCGTTTTTTTTTGTTTTTTTTTAAACCTCCTTTCACTCACTCCTACCACAGTGCCTTCCTTCGTAATTAACTGCCTCTTGTGAATAGAGAATTTGTGATGGAGAAGGAGAGAGAGAGAAAAAGAGAAGGCAGTGATAGAAATGGAGTCAGTTCCAGCTGGTGGGAGGATGCTGCTGACTGGAACTAGGAATATGATTGAGATCATGAAAAAATGAAAGCATGAATAAATGGATGATTCAGTGGCAAGAGGGGGGGCAGAGGAGGCAGAGGGACACGGAGGCATAAAAGAGGACAGAAGAGAGGAAATGTGAAGATTTCCTCTCTTGACAGAAATTTCAATAATAGTAGGGCTGCAACTACTGATTACTTTAATTGTTTATCTCGTGATTATTTGCTTGATGAACCGTTTAAAATATCAGAAAATTATGGCAATAAATGTTTCCCAGATGTCCTCAAGTTTCTAGTTTGTTGCTTGTTTAGTCTGCTTGAATTGAACTCAGCTGTGTTTCCCCCCTCGATGAGGTTTGTGTGTGTTGGTGTGAAAAGAGTTTGAGACCTCTGGTTTAAGCCAAACTGCTGAACTTATAAAGGTGGTCTCGGTCAGCCTGCAAGTAAATCCTGATATGGTTCATTTCTGAATGTGAACCTCTACTGCACCAAGCACAGGAAGCTTACGCGTGGTGGCGGTAATGCACCATGCTGTGTATATATTACATTTTTTATGTTTGTAACCGAGAGTATAGGGCCGTGTATGCATTTATTCACGTTCATATTCCTTCATTTATTGTTACTACATGTCGTTATTTAGCCTATAGTGGTCATATGTAGGCTAATATTCATTATTGATGAAAGGGTAGCAACTATTTATGACTATTTCAGATACGTAGCCTACAGTATATAGGGCGAAGGATGCATTTATTCAATTATTCAAGGAGCTACATGGATGCTGTAAACATAAACTGCTTTTATGAAAGTCATTTTGCATGGGTCAATTTAGTGATTTGTCATGTTTGCTATTGTGAACTTACTTCATTGATCTCCTTTCTATGGTAAATACAAACAAGTCATGCTAGGATCTCATTAGAGCCAGCTGTCTTCTGTGATAAGATCTTCTGTGATCTGACAACACTCTCCATGAAACACGTCTGATTTCACGCAAAGAGCAATTACAAATTCAGATGATATTTAATTGAATATATTGTACAAATTTCCTCCTGGACTACTTGCAAGGCTTAGAAATCTTTTCTTTTTTAATCTCTGATACATTAAACCAACCTGAATTTATCTTGGCCACCCTGCAGCACACATGTTGCGACTACCTGAGATTCACAGTGTAATATAACATCTGACCACAGCTTCTGCCTCATGGTTAATGCATGGACCACTATAGAAAAGACAATATGCACTGCAGTACTACACATGCAGCATATATACAGACATCAGCAGGGTGCACTCTGCTCCTGCAGGCAGCCTCCCACCAACCAGCGTCGCTTCCAAATCAAACGCTCAAGAAGAAAATAATTTGAAGTGAATTTGAGTGAGGCACGGACGAGTACAAATGATTAGACCTCAGCCCGATGAAACCATAAAACTAACAAATGGCCTCTGTCAGACCCTGGCCAACAGTGGCTGGGGTTGTAGTACCATCACACACACTCTCAGCCTTGTAATGAGAAATGTTTGGATGTGGTCTTGAGCAGCTTCTTGGAAACTGTCCCAGACAGCTGAAATATGGTATCAGCGGCACAATGACAATCACTCACTTGGTTTTTAGTCTCCTCTCAACTATAATGAACACGGAATAATAAATCATGTGGACAGGACAGCACGGTGCATTTTACAAGTGTGTGTGTGTGTGTGTGTGTGTGTGTGTGTGTGTGTGTGTGTGTGTGTGTGTGTGTGTGTGTGTGTGTGTGTGTGTGTGTGTGTGTGTGTGTGTGTGTGTGTGTGTGTGTGTGTGTGTGTGTGTGTGTGTGTGACTGAGAGAAGGACAAGCACACACATTTCATTTTGTGTGTTTGAGTTATTAGCACCTAGAAGCAGTGATTGAAACTTGAAGAGTTTTCTCCATTAAGTTCAGGTTTGATACAAGTTTGCAGTTATTCAGGCTTGTTCACACTCACATGCCTTTATTCATGTTCATAAATGCCTGTGTGCACATGAGTGAAGCTGAAATAGGACATCATCCCGATGGTGACAACAGCACAGTTAAAGATTCAACAGTGCGAGTTAAATATGAAAATTAAAAGGTAATTAATCAGCTGGAGTAATAGCACTTTTAGGAGTGACGGGGCTACAATAACAGAAGGGGAGCCAGGAGCAAGCTGGGAGGAGGTGGCAGCCCATTAACTACCACCAGGAGCAGTAATGACATGGTAGAGTTAAGAGAAAAAACACATGAAACATGTATTATTTACTGATCTGGGTTTATTTGCGTAGTGAGTAAATGCCTCCAGAAGATGAGATTAGACATTCAAGGCCAGAACAGGGTAGTTTAAAATGAACTGAATTATTTAAGTATGTAAAGTGTCACATGTCAAGAGATGCTATTATATTAAAAAGTGAAGCTGGGGGGCTTTTAAATCTGTGATATAAAAAAAATGTCCCAAAAGACGTTTTTATACAGAAGCCGCAGGTTTTAACAACCAATGAAAAAAGGATTCAAATCTCAAACACATGACACAGTTAGAGAATGCTTTATTTTAGAGTCAGTCAGTTACTTTATAATTTGATAATAATCTATTGGAAAAAAAACTGTAATTTGGTACTAAAAGACGTAAAATAGAAACATTGTTTAATTGGGACACATATATGAAAGTCCTGCCTGACCGTTACAAGGAGAATCAATCCAGAGCTGATCTAGAGATCCTCACTCACTGTCTGTGCCTCTAAATTAATATACGGTGGTCCAGAATATTAAAAGTAGTACTGAGATCTAACAGTACCAATACAGAACAAAGATGAGAGAATGGAAAATATGTCTTCAGAAGAATCGATATTCAAATGTGTCATCAATAGTTGAGACTCAATAACAACCTGTCCAAAATAAAGAGCTCTGGTCTATAAAGTATCAGAAAATGGTGAAAGTGTCGATCATTGTTTCCCAAAGCTGAAGATGCAACCTAAAATGTCTTGTTTTGTGCCACACACCAGTTTATAACCCAAAGATATGCAGTTACTATCATAGAGAACTAAGGAAATCTAAAAATATTCACATTTAAGCAACTGGAGCCAAATGTACCTTTTTTTTGTGTGAAAAATTATTTAAAAAAATGACTCAAAATGATAAATGGATTATAAAAATAGTTGCCGATTAAGTTTCTGTCCATCAACTAATGGATAAATCAACCAACTGTTAAAGTGTCAATCAAGACAAATACTAAAGCAATGGATTTATTAAGGAAATACTGAGCAGATATATTATTACAAAACATATTGGGCCAGAAATTCATAGTTTACTAATAAAGACGAATCAGATCTTTAAAGGAATATCTATGCTGGACAAAAAGGTAATAATCCTTAAATTATTATGAGCTACCACTGAGCAAGCTGTCACCATTTATGTTACAGTTGAGGAAATCACTGGCCTGGAAAGAATCAAATGAAGCTGCAAGACAGATGTTTTTGGCAGCCATCATCACAGTTGTCTTTAAGAAGACACGGGCAGTAAATCCCAGCAGGTATTGCATCAGATGACCAGCAGTGCCTCTCATGGTAAAATATAGCATCCCTGTGCCCCACATACATACCCCCCCCCCCCCCCCCCCCTCCTCTCTCGCTTTGTAGGGGTTTGCTCAAGGCTTCACATAAATTAAAGTGACAAGCTCTTGTCTAGATGTTCCCTCCGTCTGCTCCAGACCCCCCTCTGTTTTATAACACTTTTCTACCCTGGAAACACACCGGCATGCAGCTTCACTCTGCAATATTTACATCTGTGACCAACTCAAACTCCTCTTCTTCTGTCACCGGGCGACACTCAGCAAATATCGCTGTTGTTAGGCATGAATCCTCAAAGGAGAGCAACATTTCAACTTCTCAGGAATGAACAAAAAATGAATTGTATGCTACTCATGGCGCTGTTTTTTTTAAAAAATATAACGAAAATAATGAAAGTATGGTTGGTGAAGAGCTTTTGATTTCATTTATCCACGATCACATCTGGAAACAAACCTCTCTTGCTTTTTTTTATAAATATACTTTTAATAATTCCCTGTACATGTGCAATTCAAGAGTCAGTTTCTCACTAGATAATTAAACATGTGTATTAATGGTTAACAGGATAGTGCTTACCCAGAGCAGTGTGCTGTTATGATATGCTGACTTTGATGAATATATGATAAATAATATAATGTATGCTGTTACTTTGGGGGATCAATGGCTGTAACCATTTTATGAAGTTTCTTAACTACAAGCTAATGAGTTTAAGGTCTTGCTTCAGTGCTTCTTATAGGACCTTAAAGCACAGATCAATAATGACTATAGACTTTCTGCCGAAAACACTGCAGGTCATGTAATTTATAGTCTGCAACACAAACACAACCAACAGAAACGTGAACGGGAAGTGAGGAGCTCGGTGTACTCAGCATGTATGAGTATACAGTACAGAAGATAGAATCAGTCTTATTTTCTACTAAATTCAACAGTCACTGATCTAATCTACATTTTCAGCATCACACTAGCACTATGTTATATTATTAAGTTAAACAAAGTGTGATTGTATCTATACATACATTATTTCTGCTCTGGTTATATTGTATAGTCAAGGGAAAGTAGCTGGGAAGTGTCTTATTTGCTCTATTCTAAACCAAGAAAATGAATTCAGATTACACTGATTATGTCAAAAGTAATATAGGTAAGGTAAAGAAAAGTGAGTTTTATCTGTTTTATTACCTCTGATGAAGAAAGAACAACCCTTCAGAAAATTCTCCCTCTTCAAAATGGACTTTTATGTCAGAAACTTGAAACAATTAGAGATATTAATGTTTTCCAAAAGTGTACTTTAATATACAAGATAGAACTCAGACTCATGACAGTCAGTCATGTAATCTTCATCAATAACACTGTGGAATATTATAGGATTCAAAAGATTATGCTTAAAAATCTCATATAAACCTTATATAGAGTCACCGGCCACTTCATTGGGAACACCAGTGCAATCTAATTTAATCCAATGCAACAGCTCGTCCATTAATTCTACTATGAGATGTTCAGTTTTTTATTAACATTGTCTAAAAAGGTGATAATTCTACTTTATGTTTATTACTGAGGTCATATTAAGTGGTGGTGGCGTACTGGGGTGCATTATATTGACTGGTGGTGTTCCTAATATTTTTCCCTCATGTATGTTAATGGAGTGGACAAAGTATGAGGTTGCATTCAATATAATGCACCCTATTACATCACCATCGCCCACTATGGCCTCAATAATAAACATAAAGTAGAATGATCACCTTCCTGACAATGCCAACAAACACTGAGAATATATAAAGGTTCATAAAAGTAGAATTTAAAGCAGATTTTTTATGTATTGGATTGCATTAGATTGCACAGGTGTACCTAATAAAGAGGCAAGTGAGTGTTAAATAACCTTAGTTTTATAAACCTCTACATTTTACTGTCTGTTTGTACCTGTAAAATCTGTGCTGCAAGCTTGTGAAATATATACATACCTGCAGGTTGAACATTTGTCTGCCTGCAAACTCCATCCTGCAGATCTGTGCATTCAAGCTTTCCAGCCTACATTCACGACCTGTGAGGCAAAAAACACTTGAAAATACCTGCGTGGGTCTGTGTTTGCATGCACACAGACGTTTGACATGTTTACTGTGTGGTCTGGTTTCTGTACTATGAGCTTTGTAAGAAGAACATATCTGACTATCAGCTTTTTTAATACAAAGAGGGTGATACAG